>NC_058087.1:124423594-124758226 GCF_014858855.1 Bufo gargarizans | reverse complement strand
GCCAAACAGCTCTCAGCCTGGGGCCCAGCCGCCACTACATTTTTCCAGTGTGCAGTTAGGGAGATATAGCGTCTCTGGCCGTGCTTACTGGTCCACGTATCTGTGGTTAGGTGGACCTTGCCACAGTTGGCGTTGCGCAGTGCACACTTGATTTTATATGATACTTGGTTGTGCAGGGAAGGCACGGCTCTCCTGGAGAAGTAGTGGCGGCTGGTAACGACGTACTGTGGGACAGCAAGCGACATGAGCTGTTTGAAGCTGTCCGTCTCCACCAGCCTGAATGACAGCATTTCAAAGGCCAGTAGTTTAGAAATGCTGGCATTCAGGGCCAGAGATAGAGGGTGGCTAGGTGGAAATTTACGCTTTCTCTCCAAGGTTTGGGAGAGAGCTGAACGCTTCCGTGTGACATGATGGAGATGCTTGGTGACGGAGGTGGTGGTGTTGGTGGCACATCCTCTGTTTGCTGGGTGGCAGGTGCCTACATTCCTCCAGAGGCAGAGGAAGAGGCAGAAGCAGAAGAGGGAGCTGGAGGGGCCTGAGCCCTTTCTTGGTTTTGAAGGTACATGAAGATGCCTGGTAATGCAGGTTGTGCCATGGTTCAGAACATTAATGCCTCGCTTCAGGCTCTGATGGTACGGCATTCAAACCACTTGGGTCTTGTCGTAAGCACATTGTGTGAAGAAGTGCCATGCTAGGGAACTCCTTGAAGCTGCTTTTGGTGTGCTTGGTCCCTGGTGGCGGTGGCCAGTAGCAGGCGAACTGTCTTTGCCACGGCTGCTCTGCTTTTGCACTCTGCTCCCTCTTTTGCTGTGCTGTTGGCTCGGTCTCACCACTGCCTCTTCCTCCGAACTCTAAAAGTCAGTGGCATGACCTTTATTCCATGTGGGGTCTAGGACCTCATTGTCCCCTGCATCGTCTTCCACCCAGTCTTCCTCCCTGACCTACTTTTTAGTCTGCACACTGCAGAAAGACACAGCAGTTGACACCTCTGTTTCGTCATCATCAGAGACGTGCTGAGGTGGTATTCCGATTTCCTCATCAGGAAACATAAGTGGTTGTGCGTCAGTGCAATCTATGTCCTCCACCCCTGGGGAAGGGCAAGGTGGATGCCCTTGGGAAACCCTGCCAGCAGAGTCTTCAAACAGCATAAGAGACTGCTGCATGACTTGAGGCTCAGACAGGTAGCACGGGGGTGATGTGACAGACTGATGGGCATGGGTTTCAGGCACCACCTGTGCGCTTTCTGCAGAAGACTGGGTGGGAGATAATGTGAATGTGCTGGATCCACTGTCGGCCACCGATCCACTGTCAGGCCTTATCATCCTTAGAATGGCATTAGGCCTGACCAAATATCTCTGGAGATTCTTACGCCTACTGGGACACAAAGTAGTTGGTTCACTTGGACGTGTAGTTGGGCCTGAACGGCCACGTCCTCTCCCTGCAGCAGTAGCTCCACCAACACCACCACCATGACCATGACAGCTTCCCTTATTAGAATTTTTCCTCATGGTTAGCATTCCGCCACACAAGAAATAAAAAATAAAGGAAACAGTATATATGGGCTGGTTAATATGACAGATTCCCAGCAAAATAGATTTATTTCAGCTACTTCTAAATAGGTTCGGTCACACACAGATAGTGTCACAGAAGTGCATATGGGCTGGTTAATATGACAGATTTTAAGCAAAATAGCTTTAGTTCAGCTACTTATAAATGGGCACGGTCACACACAGATAGTGTCACAGCCGTGTATATGGGCTGGTTAATATGACCGATTCTCAGCAAAATAGCTTTAGTTCAGCTACTTCTAAATAGGTTCAATCACACACAGATATGTCACAGCGGTGTATATGGGCTGGTTAATATGACAGATTCCCAGCAAAATAGATTTATTTCAGCTACTTCTAAATGGGTTTGGTCACACACAGATAGTGTCACAGCGGTGTATATGGGCTGGTTAATATAACAGATTCACAGCAAAAAAGCTTTAGTTCAGCTACTTATAAATGGGCTCGGTCACACACAGATAGTGTCACAGCAGTGTGTATAGGCTGGTTAATATTACAGATTCTCAGCAAAATAGCTTTAGTTCAGATACTTCTAAATAGGTTCAATCACACACAGATAGTGTCACAGCAGTGTATATGGGCTGGTTAATATGACAGATTTCCAGCAAAATAGATTTATTTCAGCTACTTCTAAATAGGTTCGGTCACACACAGAGAGTGTCACAGTGGTGTATATGGGCTGGTTAATATAACAGATTCTTAGCATAATAGCTTTAGTTCAGCTACTTATAAAAGGGCTCGGTCACACACAGATAGTGTCACAGCAGTGTACATGGGCTGGTTAATATGACAGATTCTCAGCAAAATAGCTTTAGTTCAGCTACTTCTAAATAGGTTAGGTCACACACAGATAGTGTCACAGTGGTGTATATGGGCTGGTTAATATGACAGATTTCCAGCAAAATAGATTTATTTCAGCTACTTCTAAATAGGTTCGGTCACACGCAGATAGTGTCACAGCAGTGTATATGGGCTGGTTAATATGACAGTCTCTCAGCAAAATAGCTTTAGTTCAGCTACTTATAAATGGGTACAGTCACACACCGATAGTGTCACAGCGGTGTATATGGGCTGGTTAATATGACAGATTCTCAGCAAAATAGCTTTGGTTCAGCTACTTCTAAATAGATTAGGTCACACACAGATAGTGTCATAGCAGTGTATATGGGCTGGTTAATATGACAGATTCCCAGCAAAATGGAATTATTTCAGCTACTTCTAATTAGGTTCGGTCACACATAGATAGTGTCACAGCGTGTACACTCACCTAAAGAATTATTAGAAACACTTGTTCTAGTTCTCATTAATGCGATTATCTAGTCAACCAATCACATGGCAGTTGCTTCAATGCATGTAGGGTTGTGGTCCTGGTCTAGACAATCTCCTGAACTCCAAACTGAATGTCAGAATGGGAAAGAAAGGTGATTTAAGCAATTTTGAGCGTGGCATAGTTGTTCGTGCCAGACGGGCCGGTCTGAGTATTTCACAATCTGCTCAGTTACTGGGATTTTCACGCACAACCATTTCTAGGGTTTACAAAGAATAGTGTGAAAAGGGAAAGACATCCAGTATGCGGCAGTCCTGTGGGCAAAAATGCCTTGTTGATGCTAGAGGTCAGAGGAGAATGGGCCGACTGATTCAAGCTGATAGAAGAATAGCGTTGACTGAAATAACCACTCGTTACAATCGAGGTATGCAGCAAAGCATTTGTGAAGTCACAACACGCACAACCTTGAGGCGGATGGGCTACAAAAGCAGAAGACCCCACCGGGTACCACTCATCTCCACTAAAAATAGGAAAAAGAAGCTACAATTTGCACAAGCTCACCAAAATTGGACTGTTGAAGACTGGAAAAATGTTGCCTGGTCTGATGAGTCTCGATTTCTGATGAGACATTCAAATGGTAGAGTCCGAATTTGGCATAAACAGAATGAGAACACGTATCCATCATGCCTTGTTACCACTGTGCAGGCTGGTGGTGGTGGTGTAATGGTGTGGGGGATGTTTTCTGGGCACACTTTAGGCCCCTTAGTGCCAATTGGCCATCGTTTAAATGCCACGGGCTACCTGAGCATTGTTTCTGACCATGTCCATCCCTTCATGACCACCATGTACCCATCCTCTGATGGCTACTTCCAGTAGGATAATGCACCATGTCACAAAGCTCGACTCATTTCAAATTGGCTTCTTGAACATGACAATGAGTTCACTGTACTAAAATGGCCCCCACAGTCACCAGATCTCAACCCAATAGAGCATCTTTGGGATGTGGTGTAACGGGAGCTTCGTGCCCTGGATGCGCATCCCTCAAATCTCCATCAACTGCAAGATGCTATCCTATTAATATGGGACAACATTTCTAAAGAATGCTATCAGCACCTTGTTAAATCAATGCCACATAGAATTAAGGCAGTTCTAACGGCAAAAGGGGGTCCAACACTGTATTAGTATGGTGTTCCTAATAATTATTTAGGTGAGTGTATATGGGCTGGTTAATATGACAGATCCTCAGCAAAATAGCTTTAGTATAGCTACTTATAAATGGGCTCGGTCACACACAGATAGTTTCACAGCAGTGTATATGGGCTGGTTAATATGACAGATTCCCAGCAAAATAGATTTATTTCAGCTACTTCTAAATAGGTTCGGTCACATACAGATAGTGTCACAGCACTGCATATGGGCTGGTTAATATGATAGATTTTCAGCAAAATAGCTTTAGTTCAGCTACTTATAAATGGGCACGGTCACACACAGATAGTGTCACAGCCATGTATATGGACTGGTTAATATGACCGATTCTCAGCAAAATAGCTTTGGTTCAGCTACTTATAAATGGGTACGGTCACACACCGATAGTGTCACAGCAGTGTATATGGGCTGGTTAATATGACAGATTCTCAGCAAAATAGCTTCAGTTCAGCTACTTCTAAATAGGTTAGGTCAGACACAGATAGTGTCATAGTGGTGTATATGGGCTGGTTAATATGACAGATTCCCAGCAAAATAGATTTATTTCAGCTACTTATAAATAGGTTCGGTCACACACAGATAGTGTCACAGTGGTGTATATGGGCTGGTTAATATGACAGATTCTCAGCAAAATAGCTTTAGTTCAGCTACTTCTAAATAGGTTTGGTCACACACAGATAGTGCCACAGCGGTGTATATGGTGTATACATATCCCTACACTAGTGAAGAGCAGAGTGATGTACAGCGCTACTTGACTCTAGCTTTTAAGGAGGCTGGGTCACATGGTGGACTTGGCAAATCATAGCCATGCCAATAGTAGGCATGGCTGTGATGGCCTCTTGGGGCAAGTAGTATGACGCTTGTTGATTGGCTGCTTTGCAGCCTTTCAAAAAGCGCCATAGAAATCGCTGAACACCGAACCCGAACTTTTACGTAAATGCTCGGGTTCGGGTGGAAAAAATTGTAAAGTTTGCTCAACTCTAATCGCAGGATAATGTATGTTTTGGATTGACAACTAATAAAAGCTATTTTCAATTAAAATAGCTCTGGTCTTGTATGTCTCATAGTGCATAAGACTGCCATTTTAAGGTATGCTGACTGTACCTGTCTCATGGATAGGTTGTTGGCTTCCACATACTCGGCTTTTGGCATACAGCCTTTGTGTGACTGTCAGTCATATGTTGTCTATTGCATGTTATAGGTAATGAGTTATAAAAAAAACAAATATGGCATCTATATAAAGAAATTATTAATGATAGGTAGGAAAATACTTATGATAAAAGTTTATTAATGATAGGTAAAATAATAACTATAAAGAAAAAAAGGTATGGAAGATAGATAGCATAATAAGGATAAGGAGAAGCTATATACAGTAACTGAGAAAAGATTATAGGTTTATCTAGTGAAAATAAAAATCTAGAATATTCGCGATTATGAAGATATAGCACTATATTCTAGATCTTCGCAAATTCTTAAAGTGCCGTTATTTGCGATAAAAATTCACCATTAGAATATTCTCGTTCAAAACTAATAATAAAAATCCCCCCAAAATATTGCATGACTGTATTGGGGTTTTGTAGTTTGTATATATTTATGTTTGGAGGTATATAAACTCCATATTTATGGTATTACCCATATGGCACAGGTAGGTTAGTGTTAGGTCCCAAACTACTTGAGATACCTTGGCGCAGTGCTTGAGCTCAGATATGTCCTTCATATAAGGATATATTGGCTAAATTTTCAATTTTAACACCAGTTTGAGGGTTTAGTCAGACTTGTTTGTTTGCATCCACAGTAGTGCACTTTCCTTATTAATGTTTGTTTCATATAGCTATTTACAGCCACACATTTTTCTATCTTGTGTAGGATGTCTTTTTGTTGTACTTGTGGTCCGCTGTTGGAATCCTCCACTGTATGCATTTTTGCTGGGGATCGCCATTAGCAACGAGCCACAAGTGCAGGATCTGCTCCCCTGGGTATAGATGCACAACTGTATATGGGGTTGATCACTTCCTGCCTTTTGACACCACACCCTTTTTTGTAGCTTGTATATGACTGTATGGGAGGCACAAAGTGTAAAATAAAAATAAAAAAAACAAAAAAGACAAAGAACAGCAATTGACACAATGCAGCTTTAGCCCCTGTCCCCAGCCACTATAACCCATACACACCATATTTCAAAATGACCATTATGGAAATGGGACAAATATTTTACATTAAAATATGAAAAAAACTGACTATTAGAAACTTATTTGATAAATTGCAACTTGACTTTAAACACACTTGCACAAACATAGGTTACTTTCAAATGCATTTTGGCATTCTGGTTTTGAGATCTGGCAGAGGATCTCAAAACCGGGCCAAAACATAGTAACATAGTAACATACGATAGTTTATAAGGCTGAAAAAAGATATCTGTCCATCTAGATCAGCCTGTTATCCTGCAAGTTGATCCAGAGGAAGGCAAAAAAAAAAGCTGTGAGGTACAACCCAATTTTCCCCACTTTAGGGGAAAGAAAATCCTTCCCGACTCTAATCAGGCAATCAGAATAACGCCCGGGATCAACAACCCATCTTTAGTAACTATTACCTGTAATATTATTACTAGGGATGAGCGAATCGACTTCGGATGAAACATCCGAAGTTGATTCACATAAAACTTTGTTCTAATACTGTATGGAGCAGGAGCTCCGTACAATATTAGAATGTATTGGCTCCGATGAGCCGAAGTTATTGCATCACGAAGTCTCGCAAGACTTCGCACAATAATTTCATAAATAAATTTGTACTGTAAAAAAACATTCGGGAGTTCGGGAAATGTTTTTTTACAGTAGAAATTAATTTATGAAGTAATTGTGTGAGGTCTTACGAGACTTTGCAAAGCAATAACTTCGGTTCATCAAAGCCAATACATTCTAATATTGTACGGAGCTTCTGCTCCATACAGTATTAGAACGAAGTTTTATGCAAATCGTCTTTGGATGTTTCATCCGAAGTCAATTTGTTCATCCCTAATTATTACACTCCAGAAATACATCCAGGCTCCTCTTGAAGTCTTTTAGTGAATTCATCTTCACCTTCTCCTCCGGCAGAGAGTTTCATAGTCTAACTGCTCTTACCTTAAAGAATCCTCTTGTAGAAATCTGTGTACAAACTTTCTTTCCTCCACACGCAGGGGATGTCCACTCATCACAGTCACAGTCCTGGGGATAAACAGATGATGGGCGAGATCTCTGTACTGACCCCTGATATATTTATAAATAGTTATTAAATCTCCCCTGAATCGTCTTTTTTCTAAAGTGAATAACCCTAATTTTAATAATCTTTCAGAATACTGTAGTCCAGCCATTCCAGTTATACTTTAGTTGCCCTCCTCTGTACCCTTCCCAGCTCTGCTGTGTGTCTATCTTGTTCACAGTAGCCCAGAACTGAACACAGTACTCTATATGTGGTCTGACTAGTGATTTGTAAAGTGGCAGAACTATGTTCTCATCACGGGCAGCTTAGTTTGCTGTTCACTAAAATTCCTAGGTCCTTTTCCATGTCAGTGTTACCCAGTGTTTTACCATTTAGTATGTACTGGTGACTTGCATTATTCATTCCCATGTACATAACCTTACATTTGTACAACCTTACACTTATCTGCCCAAGCCTCTAATCTATCCAGTTCCATCTGTAGTAGTGTACTGTCCTCTTCTGTGTTAATTACGTTACACAGTTTAGTATTGTCTGCACATATTTATATTTTATTGTGCAAGCCTTCTACAAGATCATTAAAAAACATATTGAAGACAATAGGGCCTAATACTGACCCCTGAGGTACTCCACTAGTGACAGTCAACCAATCTGAGTGTGTACCATTGGCACCACATTTGCTCATTTGCTATGTGACAATCCTGTGGAACACTCCCTGTCCTTAAATGTCAGAAATAAGTGTTTGGATGTGATATTACTTAATTATCTTAGTATATGGGGGTGTATGCCATCTTTTTAGGACGCTGCTGTACTTCTTCCTGGGTCAGACAGGGCACTTTTAATGTGGAATTTAATTTTACATTCTGCATTTCATCTGACGGTTTATTTTCCTCAGTGAATACAGTGGAGAAAAAAATATTTAACAGCTTTGCTGTCTCCATATCGGTCTCTGCAACTCCCCCCTCATTACTCTGTAAAGGGCTGACACCTTTAGATTTATACTTTTTTACCATTTATAGAATTGAAGAACATTTTAGGGTTAGTTTTACTCTTTTTGGCAATTAATTTCTTAGTCACTAGTTTGGCTGCTTTTGTTTGTCTTTTACATATTCTATTTTTTTCCTTATAGTTTTTTTTTTTTTTTATGCTTACTTGCTACCCTCCTGTTTTAGTAATGTAAATGCTTTCTTTTTGTCATTTATTGCTTTCTTTACGTTTCTATTTATCCACATCGTTTTTTTTTTCTTGTTCCTTAAACTTTTATTCCCATAAGTTATGTACCTCTTACAATTAGATGTTAGGATGCTTTTAAAAATATCACATTTTGTGGCTGCATTTTTTATTTTTGGGGACTTTGTCCCAGTTAGTTAGGCCTATGTCCTCTCTTAGTTGGGTAAATTTAGCTTTTTTGAAGTTTGGTATTTTTGTTCCTCCCTGGAGAAACACTTTTTTGAATGACAATTGGAAGGTTATTATGGTGTCCCTCAACCTGCACATCTGTTCTGTCAGGTCTATTGGGTAATACTAAGTCCAGTGTGGCCATCCCTCTAGTCGGGTCCTGAAACAGTTGGGAAAGGTAATTGTCTTTGGTTATTGCCAAGAACTTGATTCTTTATGAGATGGACAGGTTTCAATTTCCCAGTCTATATCTGGGTAGTTGAGGTCCTACATAATGACAACCTCATTATGATTTGCCGCCTCATCTATTTCATTTAGTAGTAGATTTTCTGTGGACTCTGGTATATTAGGTGGTTTATAATAAACTCCTATTAGTATTTTATTATTGTTTTTGCCTCCATGTATTTCTACCCACAGTGACTCCACATGTTCATGTCCCTCACTTATATCTTCCCATAGTGTGGGATTTAGACAGGACTATACATAAAGGCAAACCCCTCCCCCTCTCCGGTTTTGACTATCCTTTTTAAACAGACTATAATCAAGCCATGTCTCAGTTATTCCCACTATGTCATAGTCCTCCTCACACATCACTAATTCCAGTTCACCAGTTTTATTAGTCAGGCTTCTGGCATTAGTATACATACAATTAAGAGGTTTATGTATATTTTTTACGATACACCTTTCCTTCTGAACTGTTCTAGTCCCTCCTTCCATTCCTGCCTCAGTTCCATTACCTTGCCCCAGGTCTCCATCTGCACTATCTTCCCCTCCTATAATGTAATTTCCACCCCCCCAGTTCCCAGTTTAAACACTCCTCCAACCTTCTAGCCATCTTCTTGCCCCAAAACAGCTCCCCCTTCCCCATTAAGGTGCAGCCCATCCTTACGATAGAGCCTGTAGCTGACAGAAGTCGGCCTAGTTCTCCAGGAACCCAAACCCCTCCTTCCTACACCAGTTCTTGAGCCACTTGTTTACCTTGAAAATTTCCCGCTGCCTTTCTTGTGTGGCTCGTGATACAGGTAGTATTTAGGAAAACACTACCTTTGAGGTCCAGTTCAAATTTGTCCCCATGTATTCTGAGTGGAAAGAGATTGTTCAAGACACATTAGAATGCCTTCCGTTAGTTAACATTCCGTTTTGTGACCAGACACAAAACAGATGCAAGCTGCGATTATGTGTCTGGTCATAAAACCGAAAAGACCAAATCCGTCACTAAAAACAATGTAAATCAATGTTGACTGATTCCAGTATGTTCCATTTCGACTTCAAATAACTGCACCCTAACAGAACGGATGCATACTGATGTGTAATAAAAACTGAACTGTTTTGGTAAGTTTTTAAGATCCTCTGCCGTATCTCAAAACCTGAAACCAAAACTCATATGTGAAAGTAGCCATACTTATTTATAGCATATGTTTTATATATGTTCCTCATATAATTTAAGAACAGCAAATTATGAAAATGATTGAAGAGGATCTGTCCTTACGCAGCATATTACAAAAACATTTCATATCCTTTTAGGCAAAAGGGCACAAAATAATACTGAGCAATTTGTATAACAGGGCATTAAAAGACTACAGCAGATCATTTTAAAGCCACTCTAGAAAATAACAGATCCTGATCCTGAACTGATCCTGTGCATTTGTTATGCACATTTGGCATCCACTTTAGCCATTTGTCAGTTTTTGTTTTATGACAGAAAAACTACTGTGTGTAGTACGAATCCATGATGGAAATGGCTAAAACGGATGCCAAATGTGCATAACAAATGCACAGGATCAGTTTATTTTTTTTTTACAAGATCCATTATTTTCTGTTCTTCTGACGGATCAGAAGAACAGAAACATAACAGTGATGTGAACTCCCCTTTAAAGGCTATGCAAGTGAAGGGAAAGTAGTAATCAAATAAATGCATTAATAGGCCTTCAGTGTTATCACTCAGAAAACCCCTTTAAATTCTTCCTTATTTTTTCTATAGCTCCACATATAGTAAGTAGGTTTTTTTTGTATTTTTTTTGTATTTTTTTTATTAATGTAGCAGTGTTCCTCATTGAAGTTAATGGAATTGAGCTGCAATACAAGACACGACCCATGGACAAAAATTGTGTTTTTTCTACATAAAAAAAGTTGAATATTTTCTTCTAATTCTGGACAACCCGATAATATATTTTGCCCTTTTCCAGAGATTATAAATGTCTTCATTTAATGGAATGAAGCATTCTTTAAAATACAGTATCAAGATTGACTGCAAATGAAGGCAGTGTAGAAATGGCTTGGTATAATACTTATGATGCTACCCTTATTATTTTCTAGACTACTTGTCCTCTCACAGGGAAGCTGTCCCCTTGTTGCGTTTGAAAATCTAATTAACAACAGCCCAAATATATATGCTTGTAGAATGATTCTGTAGTCAGTTTACAAAAACCTAAATTATTTTCTGCATCTTAAAACTGTTAATTAATTCCCTTGTCTTAGGTAAATAAAGAAATGTCATATTTTATATAAATAAAATGGTAAAATGAATCAAGATTTCCTTCACACAAAAGATTAGACAAATTTATGAATTATTCATAGGTGCTCAGTGCAGAGACTTAAATTGCATTTTTATAGTGTGAGGATTTTGCCAAAAAAAAAAAAGGATTAACATTTCCGCTCCTGTACATTGTACAAAAGTTACAAACCAGTCAAACAGCAAATTCATTAGTGTATTACTTTTTTATTATGGCAATAAATTGTGTAATACTTAATATTTAAAGTGGTATACATAACAAAGAGATGCAGCAGCACAGCATGAATGGAAAAAATTCCACAGGCGATATCCAAAAAGCAAATGATGAGGCAGCACTCCAAAATCCATGAAGGGTGTTAGACCTGTTATATATATATATATATATGTATATACAGGTGAAACTAGAAAAATTAGAATATTGTGAAAAAGTTCATTTATTTCAGTAATGCAACCTAAAAGGAGTTGCATTAATGCAACTTAAAATTAGAATATTGTGAAAAGGTTTATAATTTGTGATGGACGAACATCGGCCTGGACGATTAGCGAACAAGCTCAAATGTTTGCGAACCACAAGTTCGCGGCGGACCCCATTCACTTTAATGGCAGGCGAACCTGAAAAACCTTCAGGTCATTATTTCAGCCACCAAATACTTACAAGAAGTGCACAAATCGTACCACCACATGGATAGTGACATACCAAAGGGGGATCAATGGCAAAAATTTCCACAAAAAATATGTATTTTAATCAGGGGCCATTTTTATGCAACTTAAAGGGAAACTGTCAAAAATGTGGCCTGCAGGAGCCCAGAAATTTTATATTTTAGGCTACGGGAGTTCAGGCCCCAAAAATTAGGCATTCACCTGACAGAAAACATCAAGTGATTATGTGGCTGGAAGTATAGTAGACGGTCATTAAATATAAATTTTACTGCAGGCCAGTACAAATGGATGCCAAATACATATGTTTAAAAGAACAAAAAAAAAAAAAAACTGGATTAAAAACATGGCTAACAAAATCCCCCCTCCGAGGTCTTAAACAATAGGCATTCACCGGGGACAGAAAAGGCTTTTTATGCCGCTGTATTTACCTAAGAAAGGGACTATTATTTGTTCTGGGTGGTCGCGGATATTTGTGGGCTATCATGAGGAAATTCAATGAAATGTGGTTATCACAGGTGTTGAATTCCCCTGAGATCCATGCCTCATTTATTTTTAGAAATGAGAGGTAGTCCACACTGTTGTGAGCTAGGCGAGTGCGCTCATCGGTCATAATCCTCCCTGCTGCGCTGAACGCCCTTTCGGACAGGACACTCGGCGGGGGGCAAGCCAAGAGTTCCATGGCAAATTGTGCCAGCTCTGGCCACAGGTCAAGCCTGTACACCCAGTAGTCCAGGGGTTCCTCGCTTCTCAGAGCATCCACATTGGCCGTTAGCCCGATGTAGTCGGACACCTGTCGGTCTAGGAGTTACCTGAGGCTGGATCCGGAGGGTGGCTGTCGATGGGTTGGCTGCAAAAATGATCTCATACCTGAAGTGACCAACACATCTTCAAACCGCCCACTTCTTGCATGCACTGTAGGATTTTAATCGCAACAGTTTCTCTGTGGGTTTGGGTGGAAATTCCTCTGCCAGTGCCTGCAAAAGCAGAATGCAGCATCTCTCGCAAGGCCTGGAAATGCTGCATTCAAACAGTCCTCTGTGATGCTGGTAACATCATTTAGTGTTTGCACCGGGGTCTAAGTACATTGCCTCGCAGTACTGGTCCTTTCAACTTATGTTTTTTATTTGGGGGTCCCTCTTCAAACATTGGAGCATGAAGGCCCCCATTTGCACTAAATTGGGAGCGGTGGAGTGGCCTGGCTCCTGCTCATCACCCAGGAGAATGTCGTCCTCGGTCTCCTTCCCCCATCCACGGACAACACCAGGGATCCCAGAAAAATGTAAAGCCTGCTCTTCTTGTTACTCCTCCTCCTCCCCCTAGGCACCATCCTCCTCTGACTCTTCTTCAGACTCCTGCTGACTTGTCTCAGATGGAGTAGCCCCCCCATGGGAATTCATTCAGCATTGCGACTTCTTCATCTTCCTGCTCCTCGACGGCTTGATCAATGACATGACACAATGCACACTCCAGAAAGAAGGCATAAGGTACGATGTCACTGATTGCACCCTGGCTGTGACTGACCAGTTTGGTGATCTCAGTGGCTGCATGTGTCACGCATGTGCAGCCACTGGCATGGTGAAAAAAAAACAAGCTCCCCAGAACCTGTCCTGCCGCAGAGTTCGTACAGGTAGTCATTAATGGTACGTTTCTGCTGGAGCAGCCTATTCAGCATATACAAGGTGGAGTTCCAGTGCATTGGGCAGTCTGGCGGCAAGTGGTGTCGCCGCTGAATGTCAGCAAGGCGAGCCATAGCCATGTAAGATCTTCTAAAATGGGCAGAGATTTTCCTGGCCTGCCGCAAGACGTCCTGCACCTGGGTATTTGGCAACGAATCGCTGCACGACTTAGGCTACTTTCACACTAGCGTTCGTCGGTCCGCTCGTGAGCTCCGTTTGAAGGAGCTCACGAGCGGACCCGAACGCCTCCGTCCAGCCCTGATGCAGTCTGAATGGAGCGGATCCGCTCAGACTGCATCAGTCTGGTGGTGTTCAGCCTCCGCTCCGCTCGCCTCCGCACGGCCAGGCGGACAGCTGAACGCTGCTTGCAGCGTTCAGCTGTTCGCCTGGCCGTGCGGAGGCAAGCGGATCCGTTCAGACTTACAATGTAAGTCAATGGGAACGGATCCGCTTGAAGATGACACCATATGGCTCAATCTTCAAGCGGATCCGTCCTCCATTGACTTTACATTGAAAGTCTGAACGGATCCGCTCAGGCATCTTGCGCACTTAGAAATTTTTCTAAGTTATTAATGCAGACGGATCCGTACTGAACGGAGCCTCCGTCTGCATTAATATGATCGGATCCGTTCAGAACGGATCCGATCAAGCGTGTGAAAGTAGCCTAAGTACAGGACATGTGCCATGCACGGCACATGTGTCATTTTGCCCTGTTACAGCACCCTCAGCAGATTGGCACCGTTGTCACACGCCACTTTACCAACTGTCAATCTGAACAGGGTTAGCCACTAATTGGCCTGTGACCACAGAGCTGAAAGGAGTGCAGGAACGGTGTGGCTCTTGGCTTCCAGGCACAACAGCCGCAGCACAGCATGGCAACGTCTCACCTGGCACGTTGAATAGGTTTTGGGGAAATAAGGGGGGGGGCAGTGGAAGAGGCAGTAGCAGTGGAAAAGGAGGAGTCAGCCGAGGAGGA
Source organism: Bufo gargarizans (assembly GCF_014858855.1). Lineage (NCBI taxonomy): Eukaryota > Metazoa > Chordata > Amphibia > Anura > Bufonidae > Bufo > Bufo gargarizans. Next base: position 124,743,768 of record NC_058087.1, on the reverse strand, counting down.
GACGGAGGATGCCCTTCTGGGAGAAATATTTCCTTCCAGGGACCTTCCATTGTGGATGGCTCGCTCCAGATACATTTGCAGTCTGCTTTTTGCCTCCTGTGCACTACGAGTTCTGCCTGCTTCTCCTCCTTCTCCTCCCTACCTGCTGCTCCATCTCTCCCTCTAAAATCCTCTCCTCTTGCTCACTTGTGGGCACCCATGTGACGTCCATCGACATGTCATCATCGTCACCTTCATCACCACTGACATTAGAGATCTTGGAGTAGGCAGCAACAGCGGGGACCACCCTCCTTGGGCTGATCTGGGTACTGTCGTCAGACCGCTTGGTGGCGGCCATTGCTACCTCCTTTCATTATCTGATGCCAAGAATGGCTGTGCATCGGTAAGGTCTGGGAATTGATGGGAAAATAAATCCTCTGACTCGAGTGGAGTGGCTATGGTGGTGGTGTCTTTGGGGGTGCACACAGCAGAGAGTGAGGAGGGTGCAGATACAGAGGATAAGGTGGGTGCAGAAGCAGAGCTCAACCAACTCTGGTGCGTTCTTTGATGTAATCACACACACCCTCTCCATCTTCCCACTTAGGCTCCGACCTGGTGCACCTGCCCAACCCCTACCACCCCTGCGGAGTGGCCGGCCTCTTCCTCTGCCTGTCATTTTCAAAATGACCCTGTGAAAAGTCCCTATAGAAGAGCAGTATTTGTGGAACAGGTATATAGAACCGCTTAATGATTATTTGCTGGAAGCAGTTATATCAAACCCCTTAATATATATATTTTTTTTTTTTGGGGGGGGGGGGGACAACTGGTATATCATACCAGTTGAAATTATTTGTTCCAATAGCGTTTGTCACTCTGCATAGCAGGGGTATCTCAGCAGAACCGCACACAACTCCTGCAAATTACAAATGCACTATATGGAAAGTATATTCTAGGCATATCACACCCCTGCCTCAATCAGTTTTTGGGGGGGCAAATGTTTTATCACACCAGTTGAAATTATTTGTTCAAATAGAGTTTGTCACTCTGTATCGCTGGGGTATTTCAGCAGAACCGCACACAACTCCTGCAAATTACAAATGTACTATATGGAAATTATATTCTAGGTATATCACACCCCTGCCTCAATTAGTTTTTTTGGGGGGTGCAACTGGTATATCATACCAGTTGAAATTATTTGTTCCATTAGCGTTTGTCACTCTGTATAACTGTGGTATCTCAGCAGAACTGCACACAACTTCTGCAAATTACAAATGCACTATATGGAAATTATATTCTGGGTATATCACACCCCTGCATCTATCAGTTTTTTGGGGGGCAATTGGTATATCACACCAGTTGAAATTTTCTGTTCCAATAGTGTTTGTTACTCTTTATAGCTGCGGTATCTCAGCAGAACCGCACACAACTTCTGCACAATACAAATACACTATATAAAAAGTATATTATAGGTATATCACACCCCTGCCTCAATCAGTTTTTTGGGGGAGCAAAAAGTATATCACACCAGTTGCAATTAGTTATTCCAATAGCGTTTGTCCCTCTGTATAGCTGGTATCGCAGCAGAACCACACACAACTGCTGCACAATACAAATGCAATATAATATATAATATACTTTCTATGTTAGAAAGTATATTATAAGTATATCACACCCCTCAGTATGTCACACCTATCGATAGCATACCTATACCAGTCCTTAAAAGGACTTTTGTGGCCCTATTAGTTAGTGTTTGGTGTCTCTATACTCTCTAACAGCCTGTCCCTGCTCCACACAGCAACCTCTCCCTACACTGGCAAAAGACTGAATGTAAAATAGCAGCCAGATCAGGTTTATTTATAGAGTAGGGGGTGTGTCCATGGGCTGAAACGTCTCAATTGGCTGTCCTGACCCACCTGATGGATGTTTCATGGGTCAAAGTTTGGCATTATGCAAAGAAATATGGCGTGTGCAAAAATCCCCATATTTTCGCAAGTTCGGCAAATCGCAAACGAGCAAAGTTTGCCGCGAAACGACCGCTGGACGAACCGAAAGGCCATATTTATTTAATATTCTAGGCTCAAAGTGCCACACTCTAGTCAGCTAATTAATCCATACCCCCTGAGCAAACGGTACCTGAGCAGTGATGGTCAGTTCGCGGTGTTCGCCAGCGAACACATGCGGGCTGCCATCTTGACTCATCCGTCCGGCGATGCACAGGTAAGCCCTTCCGAGAACAGCCTGATGAAGGCCCACGGCGTCTATTCTCGGAACTGCCTGCTCCCGGTGACCTCATTTGATTTCAGACTGGCTCCCGACACAGACACAGGTAAGGGCTTACCTGTGCATCGCCGGACGGGTGAGCCAAGATGGCAGCCCGCATGTGTTCGCTGGCGAACACTGCGAACTGACCATCACTGTGCCTGAGATTGTGACTTTGGGTTTTTTATAAGCTGTAAGCCATAATCATCCAAATTATAAAGGCTTGAAATTTCTCGCTTTGCATGTAATGAGTCAATCTCATATATTAGTTTCACCTTTTAAATAGCATTACTGAAATAAATGAACTTTGCACTGTATTCTAACTTTTTGAGTTTCACCTGTGTATATATATATATATATATATATATATATATACACACACACACACTACTCACAAAAAGTTAAGAATATTTGGCTTTCAGGTGAAATTTATGGAAAACATAAAAAGTTCAGGCTACAGTGAAATTATATCATGAAAGTAGGGCATTTAATTGAAAGCATGCAATGGTGATTTCCTCATCTCAAACAATTTATTGAAACAAAAGCCGACAACAGTGGTAGGTATACTCCCACAAAAAAAATTCACTTTCTCAAGAACTTGTCATGTGGTATTGAGCATAATTTACAGCTTGACAACATCTCATGCTGTTCACAAGTAGACATTGTCTGCTGAGGCATGGCATCCCGCTCGTCTTGATGGGCAGCCCTCAGGTCATTGAGGTTCTGGGGCACAGAGCCTCTACACGGTAGCTGATCCCATAAGTTTTTAATAGGATTTAGGTCTGGAGAAAGCGCAGGCCACTCCATTTGTACTACCCCAGTCTCCAGCAGCCGATTCTTAATAATGCGACCTTGATGAGCTAGAGCATTGTCGTCCATGAAGATGTCTTCCATGTTATTCAAGTAGTATGGGCTTGTGACTGAACCATTCACAAAGTGTAGGGAAGTTATTGACTAGACACCACCACCACCAAAGGTTCATCTGGTGACAACTGAGGCTGATGCACAGCACTCTCCATGATGTCTCTAACATCATTGCCGGCCATCATTTCTGCTCAGTGTGAATCAACTTTTGAACAGCATTGAGGCCCACTGGTCCTTCGTCCAGTGTTAATGCTTCCTGGCCCATGCAAGACGATGACGCCTGTGCCTGGTGGTGTGGTCAGGTACCCTTGCAGGTCATCTAGCACGAAGAACACGCTGACGCAAATGGTTTTGAATGGTCGGACATGACACTTGGGTGCCTTTCACCTCCCTTAAATGTGCCTGCAGTTGTGTGGCATTCATCATTCGGTTTCACAGGGCATTGTTCACAATCAAGCGGTCATCGGTGTGGGATGTGGCCAAAGGACATTCACTTATATCCCTTTCTGTGACTCTTTTAATCTCTCTGTATCTCTGTTGTAACCTGTTGATGACACTCTAAGCTCAGTGGCCATTTCCATCTGAGAACAAAGGTACAGTTGATCAAATGTTAGGTGTCGTTTTGGTCTCATCATATCAAAATATGAACAGCAAGATGAGGAGGGTTGTTTACATACCAATTCCAATTGAACCAGGAAATGTATTGGGCGATTCATTACATGCATTGGAAGGTTTAGAGAAGGTCACATTAAGTTCACCTGTAATGGTGCATTTTAGAAATTTCCCTCACAAGACAAATATCCCTAACTTTGTGTGAGTAGTGTGTGTGTATGTATGTATGTATATATATATATATATATATATATATATATATATATATGTGTGTGTGTGTGTGTGTATCATAACAAAAAAGTGTGAAACAACTGAAAATATGTCATATTCTAGGTTCTTCAAAGTAGCCACCTTTTGATTTGATTACTGCTTTGCACACTCTTGGCATTCTCTTGATGAGCTTCAAGAGGTAGTCACCTGAAATGGTTTTCACTTCATAGGTGTGCCCTGTCAGGTTGAATAAGTGGGATTTCTTGCCTTATAAATGGGGTTTGGACCATCAGTTGCCTTGTGGAGAAGTCAGGTGGATACACAGCTGATAGTCCTACTGAATAGACTGTTAGAATTTGTATTATGGCAAGAAAAAAGCAGCTAAGTAAAGAAAAACGAGTGGCCATCATTACTTTAAGAAATGAAGGTCAGTCAGTCCGGAAAATTGGGAAAACCATCAAGCGCTACAAAGAAACTGGCTCACATGCGGACTGCCCCAGGAAAGGAAGACCAAGAGTCACCTCTGCTGCGGAGGATAAGTTCATCTGACTCACCAGCCTCAGAGATCGCAGGTTAACAGCAGCTCAGGTTAGAGATCAGGTCAATGCCACATAGAGTTCTAGCAGCAGACACATCTCTAGAACAACTGTTAAGAGGAGACTGTGTGAATCAGGCCTTCATGGTAGAATATCTGCTAGAAAACCACTGCTAAGGACAGGCAACAAGCAGAAGAGACTTGTTTGGGCTAAAGAACACAAGGAATGGACATTAGATCAGTGGAAATCTGTGCTTTGATCTTATGAGTCCAAATTTGAGATCTTTCGTTCCAACCACCGTGTCTTTGTGCGACGCAGAAAAGGTGAACGGATGGACTCTACATGCCTGGTTCCCACCGTGAAGCATGGAGGAGGAGGTGTGATGGTGTGGGGGTGCTTTGCTGGTGACACTGTTGGGGATTTATTCAAAATTGAAGACATATTGAACCAGCATGGCTACCACAGCATCTTGCAGCGGCATGCTATCCCATCCGGTTTGCGTTTAGTTGGACCATCATTTATTTTTCAACAGGACAATGACCCCAAACACACCTCCAGGCTGTGTAAGGGCTATTTGACCATGAAGGAGAGTGATAGAGTGCTGCGCCAGATGACCTGCCCTCCACGGTCACTGGACCTGAACCCAATCGAGATGGTTTGGGGTAAGCTGGACCTCAGAGTGAAGGCAAAAGGGCCAACAAGTGCTAAGCATCTCTGGGAACTCCTTCAAGACTGTTGGAAGACCATTTCAGGTGACTACCTCTTGAAGCTCATCAAGAGAATGCCAAGAGTGTGCAAAGCAGTAATCAAAGCAAAAGGTGGCTACTTTGAAGAACATAGAATATGACATATTTTCAGTTGTGTCACACTTTTTTTTGTTATGTATATAATTCCACGTGTGTTAATTCATAGTTTTGATGCCTTCAGTGTGAATCTACAATTTTCATAGTCATGAAAATAAAGAAAACTCTTAATGAGACGGTGTGTCCAAACTTTTGGTCTGTACTGTATATAGTGGTAATGTGAACAGGAAAGTATATGGTAAAGCTTTGGAAGGGGTGTATATGTCACCCAGTATCCTCAACTGAGTGAGGTAAGTTAGATCCAGAACTCTGCTGGCTTCAGAAAATATAGTTGCTGAAGCTATTTTCTTTAGTAGCTTATGGGCTGGATTTTATTGGAATGGGGAAGGTAAGCTTGGTAGGGGGACCTCCCCAGTCCATTCCATTCCCGGGCATGTTTTCCCCTAGCCTGAGGGATCTCCAGGTGAAGCGATATGCGATCATTAAGGGGAAATAAAAACCTGTCACAGGCTGTCAGTCTGAGGGAAGTGATGTCTGGAGATAAGTCCAGGAGGCTGTCCTGACTAGAGAAAAACCCTGATGCCCTGTGTGACCTGTGTTTTATAGGTGAGGCAGATACTATCTGTATTAGTTAGTGCTCAGATGAGCAGGATTTGGTTTACGTTTTTTTTTCTCCAAAAAGTGTAAAGGCTATTTATTTCTGCTGTTTGTGCCACAATAAAGTGGAACCTGATTTGAACTTTATCCTGTTGTCTACACCATAATCTGTCACCGCCGCCCTGCTTCAGAGAGCAATCCCTGACAATGTGTATACATATATACAGTACAGACCAAAAGTTTGGACACACCTTCTCATTCAAAGAGTTTTCTTTATTTTTATGACTATGAAAATTGTAGATTCACACTGAAGGCATCAAAACTATGAATTAACACATGTGGAATTATGTACATAACAAATATGTGTGAAGCAACTGAAAATATGTCATATTCTAGGTTCTTCAAAGTAGCCACCTTTTGCTTTGATTACTGCTTTTGCACACTCTTGGCATTTTCTTGATGAGCTTCAGAAGGTAGTCACCTGAAATGGTCTTCCAACAGTCTTAAAGGAGTTCCCAGAGATGCTTAGCACTTGTTGGCCCTTTTGCCTTCACTCTGAGGTCCAGCTCACCCCAGACCATCTCGATTGGGTTCATGTCTGGTGACTGTGGAGGCCAGGTCATCTGGTGCAGCACCCCATCACTCTCCTTCATCGTCAAATAGCCCTTACACAGCCTGGAGGTGTGTTTGGGGTCATTGTCCTGTTGAAAAATAAATGATGGTCCAACTAAACGCAAACCGGATGGAATAGCATGCTGCTGCAAGATGCTGTGGTAGCCATGCTGGTTCAGTATGCCTTCAATTTTGAATAAATCCCCAACAGTGTCACCAGAAAAGCACCCCCACACCATCACACCTCCTCCTCCATGCTTCACGGTGGGAACCAGGCATGTAGAGTCCATCCGTTCACCTTTTCTGCATCGCACAAAGACACGGTGGTTGGAACCAAAGATCTCAAATTTGGACTCATCAGACCAAAGCAGAGATTTCCACTGGTCTAATGTCCATTCCTTGTGTTCTTTAGTCCAAACAAGTCTCTTCTGCTTGTTGCCTGTCCTTAGAAGTGGTTTCCTAGCAGATATTCTACCATGAAGGCCTGATTCACACAGTCTCCTCTTAACAGTTGTTCTAGAGATGTGTCTGCTGCTAGAACTCTGTGTGGCATTGACCTGGTCTCTAATATGAGCTGCTGTTAACCTGCGATTTCTGAGGCTGGTGTCTCCGATGAACTTATCCTCCGCAGCAGAGGTGACTCTTGGTCTTCCTTTCCTGGGGCGGTCCGCATGTGAGCCAGTTTCTTTGTAGCGCTTGATGGTTTTTGTAACTGCACTTGGGGACACTTTCAAAGTTTTCCCAATTTTTCGGACTGACTGACCTTCATTTCTTAAAGTAATGATGGCTACTTGTTTTTCTTTACTTAGCTGCTTTTTTCTTGCCATAATACAAATTGTAACAGTCTATTCAGTAGGACTATCAGCTGTGTAGCCACCTGACTTCTCCACAACGCAACTGATGGTCCCAACCCCATTTATAAGGCAAGAAATTCCACTTATTAAACCTGACAGGGCACACCTGTGAAGTGAAAACCATTTCAGGTGACTACCTCTTGAAGCTCATCAAGAGAATGCCAAGAGTGTGCAAAGCAGTAATCAAAGCAAAAGGTGGCTACTTTGAAGAAACTAGAATATGACATATTTTCAGTTGTTTCACACTTTTTTGTTATGTATATAATTCCATATGTGTTAATTCATAGTTTTGATGCCTTCAGTTTCAATCTACAATTTTCATAGTCATGAAAATAAAGAAAACTCTTTGAATGAGGTGTGTCCAAACTTTTGGTCTGTACTGTATATATATATATATATATATATATATATATATATTTATATATACATACAGTGGATAGAAAAAAATATTTTAGGTAGAGGGAAGAAAAAATATAAAAATAAAATAATATGGTTGCATAAGTGTGCACACCCTTAAACTAATACTTTGTTGAAGCACCTTTTGATTTTATTATAGCACTATAGTACCCAGTCTTTTGGTTATGAGCCATCAGCATGGCACATTTTGACTTGGCAACATTTGCCCACTCTTCTTTGCAAAAACACTCCAAATCTGTCCGATTGCGAGGGCACCCCCTGTGCACAGCCCTCTTCAGACCACCCCACAGATTTTCAATCGGATTCAGGTATAGGCTCTGGCTGGGCCATTCTAGAACTTTAATCTTCTTCTGGTGAAGCCATTCCTTTGTTGATTTGGATGCATGCTTTGGGTCATTGTCATGCTAAAAGATGAAGTTCGTCTTCATGTTCAGTTTTTAAGCAGAAGTCTGAAGGTTTTGTGCCAATATTGACTGGTATTTGGACCTGTTCAAAATTGCCTCTAGCTTAACTAAGGCCCCAGTTCCTTCTGTAGAAAAACAGCCCTAAAGCATGATGCTGCCACACCATGCTTCACTGTGGGTATGGTGTTCTTTTGGTGATATGCAGTGTTGTTTTTGGGCCAAACATATCTTTTTGAATTATGGCCAAAAAGTTCAACCTTGTTTCATCAGACCATAACACCTTTTCCCACATGCTTTTGGGAGACTTCAGATGTGTGTTTTTCTTCGTAAGAAAAGGCTTTTGTCTTGCCACTCTACCACATAGCCCAGACATATGAAGAATACGGGAGATTGTTATCACATGTACCACACAGCCAGTACTTACCAGATATTCCTGCAGCTCCTATAATGTTGCTGTAGGCCTCTTGGTAGCCTCCCAGACCAGTTTTCTTCTCGTCTTTTCATCAATTTTGGAGAGACGTCCAGTTCTTAGTAATGTCACTGTGCCATTTTTCTCCACTTGAAGTCTTCACTGTGTTCCATGTATATCTAATGCCTTGGAAATTCTTTTGTACCCTTCTCCTGACTGATACCTTTTTAAAAATGAGATCCCTCTGATGCTTTGGAAGCTCTCCGTGGACCATGGCTTTTTCTGTGGGATGCGACTAAGAAAATTTCAGCAAAGAACAACTAGAGCAGCTGAACTTTATTTGGTTTTAATCAGAGGCACTTTAAATGATGGCAGGTGTATGCTGACTCCTATTTAACACGATTTTGAATGTGATTGCTTAATTCTGAACACAGCTATATCCCCAGTTATAAAAGGGTGTGCACACTAATGCAACCACATTATTATTATTATTTTTATTTATTTTTTGTTTTCTTCCCTCCACCTAAAAGATATTAGTTTGTTTTTCAATTGAGTGGTACAGTTTATAGGTCACGTTAAAGGTGTAAAAAGTTCTGAAATGATTTATCTTTGTCTAATTTTTTTACATCACAGAAACCTGACACTTTAACAGTAGTAGACTTTTTATATCCACTGTATATAATGAAGCAACATCTTTAAATGCTTCTATATTTTATATTATCAGGCGACAGTGATGGCAAACAGTGGACAGAGTGGTAACAAACCCAGGGTACAAAATAGTAGAGGCGGCAAAGTAAAAGCATATTAACCTTTAGGATACCGGATTTTATTTTTATTTTTTCACTTTTCTTCCCTGTCTTCCCAGGGACATTGCTTTTTTTTTATTTTTCCATTCACATATCCATATGAGAGCTTATTTTTTGTAGGACAAATTGTACTTTCTAATGACACCATTTAATATGGTATACTAAGTAGTGGGAAGCAGATTAAATTCCAAATGGGGTGGAATTGGAAAAAAAAAATCCTCCACAGTTTTACAGATATTGTCCCTACAAAATGATGCAGAAAAACTGACCTGTGCCCTTCATTCTCTGGGGTAGTACAATTACAATGATACCACATACAGTATGTCCATATTATTACCCCCCCCCCCCTTAACTTTTTTGTAGTTATGTCTACTGTGCTGTGTGGGGGATAATTTTTTGCTGGATGATCTGTACTTTTTATTAATACCATTTTGGAGTACGTGTCTTTTTGATCACATTTTATTCAATACTTTGGGGTAAGAAAAGCTATGAAAAAGTGAAGATTTTGATAATTTTTTCCATTACACTATTCACCGTATTGGAAAAATATTTTTATATTTTGGAGTTTTCGGAAGCGGTGATGCCTATGATGTTAATATTTTTATTATTTATGTAACATAGTTTAAAAGGCTGAGAAAATACATCTGTCCATCCAATTCAGCCTGTTATCCTGCAAGTTGATCCAGAGGAAGGCAAAGTGGGGAAAGCCAATTTTCCCCACTTAAGAGGAAAAAAGAATTCTTCCCGACTCTAATCAGGCAATCAGAATAACTCCCTGGATCAACAATGCCTCTCTAGTAGCTATAGCCTGTAATATCATTACACTCCCCCTCGTATTACGCCCCTTTTGAACTATTTCAGTGAACTCACCATCACAACTTCCTCAGGCAAAGAGTTCCATAGTCTCACTGCTCTTACTGTAAAGAATTCTCTTCTATGTTTGTGTACAAACCTTCTTTCCTCCAGACACAGAGGATGTCCTCTCGTCACAGTCATAGTCCTGAGGATAAATAGATGATGGGAGAACCCTGATATATTTATACATAGTTATTAGGCCTCCCCTTAGTCATCTTTTTTTCTAAATTAAATAACCCTAATTTTTATAATCTTTCCGGGTACTGTAGTCCATCCATTCCAGTTATTACTTTGGTTGCCCTCCTCTGAACCTTCTCCAGCTCTGCTATGTCTGCCTTGTTTACAGGAGCTCAGAACTGTACACAGTACTCCATGTGTGGTCTGACTAATGATTTGTAAAGTGGCAGGACTATGTTCTCATCACAGGCATCTATGCCCCTTTTGATGCAACCCATTATCTTATTGGTCTTGGCAGCAGCTGCCTGACACTGGTTTCTACAGCTTAGTTTGCTGTTCACTAAAATACCTAGGTACTTTTCTATGTCAGTGTTACCCAGTGTTTTACCATTTTGTATGTACTGGTGACTTGCATTATTCCTTCCTACGTGCATAACCATACACTTGTCAGTGTTAAACCTCATCTGCAACTTCTCTGAACAAACATCTATCCAGATCCATCTGCAGCAGTATACTCTAAGGAAAGGGGGGTGATTAAAATTTTTATATTTTTTTCATTTCTTTACTTTTTTATTTTTTGTAGCCCCCTAGAAGACTACAATGTCCACTACTTATTTTTATTTTTTTAGAGAATATTACTATACTCGTATGTCATCTGCTGGCTAACATAGGAACTGCAGCTATAATACTCTGGATCTCTTCAGAGAGACCCAGCCTATAAGAAATAATGACCAGCATGGCATTCCGGATCACAGGACGGGGATGCCGGTCTAAACCCGAAAGCGTGCAATTCTCACACTTGAACATGACATCTAAAGGCTGTTATGTCCATTATTGGTATTTTTGTTGGTAACGAACATTATCCATGGGCCTCTGCTTTTTGAAACGGGTCGTTGGCCATGATGCCCGCTGAAAATTGGACTGCACTCCCAGCAATTAGTGAAGAAAATCTGAGTTTATTCACCCATCTGTGGCAAAGCGACGTTTCGGCTCCAACTTGAGAAAGGCTCAGTTGGAGCCGAAACGTCGCTTTGCCACAGATGGGTGAATAAACTCAGATTTTCTTCACTAATTGCTGGGAGTGCAGTCCAATTTTTTGTATCTACAAACGTGGGGTAAGCACCTGCTGCCGTCCTTGGATTTTGCACCCATATACTAAGGGTGGTGCCGCCTGTGTTTTTTCTTTTTTTATATATATATATATATATATATATATAAAAGAATCCAAGGCAGCACACAAATAACGGTGAAAAAATAGGGTGTTTATTCCCCCATGTGTAGACAGCAACGTTTCAGCTCTCTCAATGGAGCCTTTGTCAAGCCATAGCAGTCAGTGCAAACTCAGGTGTTTAAATAGCATACATAATTACTGTGTGAATGACATGATTATACAAAAAATTACATGATTATACAAAGAACTTTTACAGAAATTTATGATAGTTATCCAAATTCATGACGTGTGTTTATAATAAGCAAACTACAAAATTCATGTCCGTGTTCACAATTGTGATATTAGACAAAATCCATAGATCAGTTAATTATGATGTGTATACATAATTCATAATGATTACATACAGGTGCCCATAATTGTGTGATTCTAAAAAAATTCATGGAGATCTCACATACTGAAGGAGAGCAGGAATCGTTCGGCGTCCCGAAACTGTAAGAGCGTATGCGCGGGACTTCACTGGTGCCGCGAGAATACCTGTAATGAACAGAGATCCGAGACCCGCAACCAAGATGGCCACGCACAGACAGAGGCGCAATGCGCATGTTCATTCCTGACCCAGGGCGGAACCAACAAGGTAGGCATAACAGTCATGTGACCTATCACATGATATAAACATACCACCACGTCATGGAATAATATCGATCCCAAGATACAAATACTATGTCATAGCAAAGCAGGGGTCCAGCGGTTTCTTATAAGACAGTGGCACAAACCACCTATATATATTACCACCTCATCCTAATATTCAACAAAAAAAGTTTCATCATGTCCATGTGGTTCATACATGCATATTACTACCTCCCAAGTCCGCAGTCTTCAAATGGAACCCAATCGGAGGCCACAGGCATATGAGGCAGCTGCAGGCAAGGACGCCATCCATAGGTGGCTCCAAGTCGCAGTTACCCCAAGGGAGAATACGTAAATGCATCCATTCAACACATGTGTCATGTCACCGCCCCTTGTCCAGCCATCTGTCAGTCAGGAAGAATCATGCCCAAGATCGCCATCATGCCGCGCCCCCTCCACGATTCCAGGTCTCAGATATCCGCCCATAAAACATATATTATTATACAAATATCAAAACATAGCAACTAAAAAATGCAGGTGGATCCTGCCTTCTTCCAGTATTCCCAGAGATGATCCAATTGTAGAGTTTAACTTTATGTTCATCTACAAAAAAAATTGAAAGGCAATATTACTATTCAATATCGTTAAATAATTCCACTTAAATACAGCCTTACACTCAAGACAAGTAGAATTTCTCAGAACCCCACATTGAATATACAGCACAAAAAGAAAAAAAGGGATCACCTACAATCATAACATACAATAAAGGAAGGGAAGGGAAACATAGGACAAGACTGAAAGAATCAAACTACCCTAAAATCCACATTGAGCCCCATTGGTTTGAGAGTCTTGAGCTCAAAAATCCAATAGAACTTTCTTCTTTTGAGGCGTATGGTCCTGTCCCCACTCCGTCTGGGTAAGGGCACTTGTTCAAGAATCCTAAACTTTAAATCCCGCTCTACATGGCCTGCTTCTGTAAAATGCTTACGCACAGGTAAATCCAGCCTCTTCTTTCTGATGGTATATCTGTGCTGATTTAATCTGGTTTTGACATCCCAGGTTGTTTCCCCAACATACCATAGTCCACAAGGACACGATAATAAATAAATTGCATAGGTTGAATCACATGTCAAGTAATGTTTAATGTGAACTGTCTTCCCAGTGGCTGGATTAAAAAATGACTCACCCCTCAGCATATATGGGCAATTCACACAACTGTAACACGGATAATAGCCCTTCCGAGTAGAGCCAAAATAGGTGCCACAATCAATCCTAGTAGATCCCACGTCAGATCTAACTAGTTTGTCTCCCAAATCCCGGCTTCTCCGGAAGGAGCACAGTGGGGGGACTTTGAATTCTTCAACATTGTCGAAACCACTGGCTAAAATCGACCAGTGTTTCCTAACAATAGAAGAAACATGTGGGCTGCTGCTACAATAATCAGTAACCAGAGGTATTCTTGGTATAGACTTTCTAGATCTTGCCTGGTCTCCATCTCTCATCCTCACTTTCGTCTTCTGAATGCTATCTAAAACAAGCTTGTTGGGGTAACCCCTAGCCCTAAATTTTCTGGCCATTTCAGATAAACGCTGGTCCCTCACTGGGCCTTCCCCAACTATCCTGGCTACACGTAACATCTGACTTAGGGGAAGAGATTCAATCATCGGCCTAGGGTGGTGGCTCTCATATCTGACCAGGGTATTTTTGTCCGTGGGCTTAACATAGAGGTCGGTGACAAGGGTGTCCCCCTGAATCATCACCTCCGTATCGAGAAATTGCAATTTTTCTTGAGAGTACATTACAGTAAATTTGACACTAGGGTCAATGTCATTCAGGAATGAGTGGAAAGCCATGAGGTCCTCTGTGGCGCCCACCCATATCAAAAACACATCATCTATATAGCGCCACCACCCCAGCACATGGCTGAAGTGGCGACACCGATAGATGTACAAATCCTCCAAATGTGTCATGTATATGTTTGCCAAGGTGGGTGCCACATTGGACCCCATCGCGATCCCCCTTAATTGTACATAATAATCATCCCGAAATAAAAAATAATTCCTACATAAAATGAATCTCAGTAAGCCAAGTAGGAACATTCTACATTCCTCTGTATAGTTTGTCCGGAGGAGGCATAGTTCTACAGCATGTAGACCCAATTCATGTTCGATTGACGTGTACAGGCTGCACATGTCAAACGAAACAAGAATAGCTCCATCTGGGACCCTCAAATCCTTGATCTTCTCCAGAAAATCATTTGTATCTCTGATGTAAGATCTAGTGGAAACTGCAAACGGTCGCAAAATCTTATCCAGAAAAATGACCAGGTTACAAAACAAAGAACCCCTGCCGGATACAATCGGCCGGCCAGGGGGTGCTCACAAGTTCTTGTGTATTTTTGGGAGAGTATATAGTATAGGTGTTATTGGTTTTTCACATAACAAATAACTGTGTAATTTCTCATCTTTAATGCCACCATGTTTGGCCTGTCCTAACATATCTCTAAGTTCCCTTAACAGATTAAATTTTGGGTCATTAGAGACCCTTTGATATACATTGTTATCGGCCAGTTGTGATAAAATTTCTTGCACATAATGATCTGTGTCCATTACCACAACCCACCACCTTTGTCTGCAGACTTGATGGTGAGGCTGTGGTCCGCAGACAGATCATTAACGGCCTTAATATCTTCAATGGTCAAGTTACCATGGCTCAACGAATTCATCAACATATCTTGTTTAAGTTTTTCTATGTCCCGCCCAACTGCTAGAGTAAAGGCCTCAATAGCAGGATGGTGTGACACCGGATTGAAATCACTCTTTAAAAACAGTCCCGTACCCTGTAAACTCAATTCACTAGATCTCATATTATCAATCACAGGTCTGTCATGTTGCTCAGAAGCCCATACTTTCAACCTAATCATGCGATAATATGATTTTCTGGAGAAGATTTGAGGGTCCCTGATGGAGCTATTCTTGTTTCGTTTGACGTGTGCAGCCTGTACACGTCAATCGAACATGAATTGGGTCTACATGCTGTAGAACTATGTCTCCTCCGGACAAACTATACAGAGGAATGTAGAATGTTTCTACTTGGCTTACTGAGATTCATTTTATGTAGGAATTATTTTTTATTTCGGGATGATTATTATGTACAATTAAAGGGGACTGCGATGGGGTATAATGTGGCGCCCACCTATGCAAACATATACATGACACATTTGGAGGATTTGTACATCTATCGGTGTCGCCACTTCAGCCATGTGCTGGGGTGGTGGCGCTATATAGATGATGTGTTTTTGATATGGGTGGGCGCCACAGAGGACCTCATGGCTTTCCACTCATTCCTGAATGACATTGACCCTAGTGTCAAATTTACTGTAATGTACTCTCAAGAAAAATTGCAATTTCTCGATACGGAGGTGATGATTCAGGGGGACACCCTGGTCACCGACCTCTATGTTAAGCCCACGGACAAAAATACCCTGGTCAGATATGAGAGCCACCACCCTAGGCCGATGATTGAATCTCTTTCCCTAAGTCAGATGTTACGTGTAGCCAGGATAGTTGGGGAAGGCCCAGTGAGGGACCAGCATTTATCTGAAATGGCCAGTAAATTTAGGGCTAGGGGTTACCCCAACAAGCTTGTTTTAGATAGCATTCAGAAGATGAAAGTGAGGATGAGAGATGGAGACCAGGCAAGATCTAGAAAGTCTATACCAAGAATACCTCTGGTTACTGATTATTGTAGCAGCAGCCCACATGTTTCTTCTATTGTTAGGAAACACTGGTCGATTTTAGCCAGTGGTTTCGACAATGTTGAAGAATTCAAAGTCCCCCCACTGTGCTCCTTCCGGAGGAGCCGGAATTTGGAAGACAAACTAGTTAGATCTGACGTGGGATCTACTAGGATTGATTGTGGCACGTATTTTGGCTCTACTCGGAAGGGCTGTTATCCGTGTCACAGTTGTGTGAATTGCCCATATATGCTGAGGGGTGAGTCATTTTTTAATCCAGCCACTGGGAAGACAGTTCACATTAAACATTACTTGACATGTGATTCAACCTATGCAATTTATTTATTACCGTGTCCTTGTGGACTATGGTATGTTGGGGAAACAACCTGGGATGTCAAAACCAGATTAAATCAGCACAGATATACCATCAGAAAGAAGAGGCTGGATTTACCTTCTGCCATTTTACAGAATCAGGCCATGTAGAGCGTTATTTAAAGTTTAGGATTCTTGAACAAGTGCCCTTACCCAGACCATACGCCTCAATAGAAGAGAGCTCTATTGGATTTTTGAGATCAAGACTCTCAAACCAATGGGGCTCAATGTGGATTTTAGGGTAGTTTGATTCTTTCAGTCTTGTCCTATGTTTCCCTTCCCTTCCTGTATTGTATGTTATGATTGTAGGTGATCCCTTTTCTTCTTTTTGTGCTGTATATTCAATGTGGGGTTCTGAGAAATTCTACTTGTCTTGAGTGTAAGGCTGTATTTAAGTGCAATTATTTAACGATATTGAATAGTAATATTGCCTCTCAATTTTTTTGTAGATGAACATAAAGGTAAACTCTACAATTGGATCATCTCTGGGAATACTGGAAGAAGGCAGGATCCACCTGCATTTTTTAGTTGCTATGTTTTGATATTTGTATAATAATATATGTTTTATGGGCAGATATCTGAGACCTGGAATCGTGGAGGGGGCGCGGCATGATGGCGATCTTGGGCATGATTCTTCTTGACTGACAGATGGCTGGACAAGGGGCGGTGACATGACACATGTGTTGAATGGATGCATTTACGTATTCTCCCTTGGGGTAACTGCGACTTGGAGCCACCTATGGATGGCGTCCTTGCCTGCAGCTGCCTCATATGCCTGTGGCCTCCGATTGGGTTCCAATTGAAGACAGCGGACTTGGGAGGTAGTAATATGTATGTATGAACCACATGGACATGATGAAAACATTTTTTGTTGAATATTGGGATGAGGTGGTAATATATATAGGTGGTTTGTGCCACTGTCTTATAAGAAACCGCTGGACCCCTGCTTTGCTATGATATAGTATTTGTATCTTGGGAAGTCTGTGGTCTGTTTCAAGGAATTGCACCCCTGTGATTTGTGTGCTGCTTATCTTTCTTCTTTTTTTATATATATATATATATATATATATTTGTGTGAGGCACTTACGGTAGTACAGTGAAGAACCTAGGAAATCAGGGAATAAGCGTAGTCGGTTGTGGTGTGCCGAAACCGAGGATGAGGTAGGCCTGAGAAAGAAGAGGGCCCACCCAAGGAAAGAGATGTGGAAGAAATGAGTTTGTTAAATGAGTGGAGTGGTGGGAGGGTCAAAGTTCAGACCTCGGACGGTGCAGGAGTCAGGTAGAGGGGTGCCCTAAATAGGCTGGAGGCGGACCTCAGCCCCTCCCACAAATCCAGGCCAAAGCCTTCACACATATATATATATATATTTTTTTTTTTATTAATTTTTTATTTTCAAAAATAGAAATCTACAGCATAGTACATAAGGCCAAAAAAAGACATTTGTCTATCCAGTTCGGCCTGTCATCCTGCAAGTTGATCCAGGGGAAGGCAAAAAAAAACCTGTGAGGTAGAAGCCAATCTTCCTCACTTTAGGGGAATAAAAGTATGCCAATTCAATATCAAAAGAAATATGATACAGCATAATTTCACCATTTGTTAAATCTCCTTCTTATCTTTACCCTCCCGTCCCTCCCACTATTCCCATTTCCCCCTTTTTTCAGCGGAGCCACTGTCATGGCGCTAAATGTTCTCACTTCCAAATGCCCCATATCCGCAGTTAGGCATTTTTTTTTTCCCCACTGTTTGGGCAAGACTGTGTTCATATTCCTTTACCATATTCATATACTCCGTCCATTCCTGGAGATTTGGATATTTCGTGGAACCCCAATGTTTAACTATTATTATTTTGGCCAGGGCTATGCCCCGAAACCAAAGTAGTTGCTCGGTTTTATTTTTATCTATCTCTGAAAGAGTACTCAAGATCACATATTTAATACATGCTTCATATTTCATGAGGGAGCTGTTCTGCAGTTTCCTGAATATTTTTAACCAGTAATCCTTTATGCCCATGCATTCCCACAGTAGATGTTTATTACCTCCTCTATCTTTGTTGCATTTGTAACAATTCTGTTCTCTGTCTTTATAAATAGTGTGTAATAATGCTGGTGTGTAATATAGACGGTGTATAATTTTCAAGAGGATCCATGTATGGGCAGGGGAGACCGTAGACCTTTTGATGTTTCTATAAACAATGTCCCACGGGATCGGCTCCACATTCTGCAGGTCTTTTTCCCATTTTACCTCACTTCTAAATGTGATCAATTTTATGTATTCATATTTTAACTTTGCGTGAATATGAGATATAGCGGGAGTGTTTACCGTCGTGTCATAACAGAAATCTAGAAAAGTGTTCCGTGCAATAATTAAGCAATTCTTATTTTCAGTGTGGTGTATGGCGTGTCGTAACTGTTCATATCGAAATGTATCAATGAATCCTAATGTAGTGTCTACAAGGATTTTGGTTAATGGCTTAACCTGTCCTCTATCAAAAACCTGTGAAATTAAGTGTATCCCCTGTTTTCCCCAATATTCAATATCCACTAATTGCATAACTTGTGGTAAGTGAACGTTCCCCCACAGAGGGGTAAACTGAACCGCTTGAGATATTCCGACCATGAGCCTAACTTGTTTCCAAATGTGCCGAAGCATTCTACTAAACGGGTTTATTATTGTTTTCTTCTCAATGATACCTGTTTCAAGGATATAAAAGAGATCCTCCCAGGGTCTACAGTGCTCCCTAAAAATTTGTCGAATACAATTATTCCTTCGGTTTCTCACACACCATCTGAATTGTGCGGCTATATAGTATCCCTTTAAAAAAGGGACAGAGATTCCTCCCTCTTCTTTGTACAAGTATTGAATTTAGATTCTGACCCGTTTGCGCCCCCATATTAATTCATTGAATAGGGTCTCTAGTTTATTGAAAAACATATCTTCAATAATTATTGGACTTGTGTTTAGTACATATAATAACATTGGTAGAAGTGTCATTTTTATAAGGGCTATACGGTTGATTTGTGACAGGGGAAGTTTTAACTATGTTTTGATTTTTTCCTTTACTTTATCTATTATTGGGAGTATATTCCGTTTTGTATAATGTTCTAATTTAGTCCCTCTGTGGATGCCCAGATATAATAAAGAGTCTGATGGGGCTAGTGTACTAACCCGAGAGTTACAACCCGATGGAACTGGACGTCTTAATGGGAGAAATTTTAATTTTTCCCAATTTATTTCATATATGGATAGGCGTCCAAAGTCGTCCACGCTTTCCATAACCCTAGGCAGATCCAAATACCCCCTCCCTAGAAAGAGCAGAATATCGTCTGCGTATTGGCTTATTTTGTCAACTTCTCCCTCGCACCCAAAACCCTGTATTTCCTAATCTGCTCTGATTTTACATGCCATTGGCTCCAGGAACAACGAAAAGAGCAAAGGGGAGAGGGGGCATCCCTGACGCGTTCCTCGAGTCAAAGGAAACAGGGAGGAATATTCTCCATTAATCCGGACTCTGGATACCGATTTTGATACAGAATGCGAACCCATCTGAGAAGTATTCACCTATTTTCACCCATGTCAGCACTCTCCAGAGGAAGGACCACTCCACCCTGTCGAAAGCTTTGGTGCGTCCAAAGACAGGATGGAGCAGTCCTCCCCATCCCCCATCTGTATATTCAAAAAGGCCTCCTTACATTATCCTGTATGTTCCTTTTAGGAACGAACCCGGTTTGGTCCGTGTGGACGACTTTGTGAATGACCGTTTTTTAATCTGATGGCTAACAATTTAGCAAGAATTTTATAATCTGTGTTCAACAGAGAGATGGGGCGGTAGGAGGTTACCAACAACGGGTCCTACTCCTTTTTAGGGATTAATGTGGTGATTGCTTCCATCCATGAGGGAGGTAGGGAACCCAGTTTCCAGGATTGGTTTAGTACTTCCAACATTTGGGGAAGGATAATTCCCTCATGTTTACGGTATATTTCGAATGGAAAACCGTCCAGCCCTGGAGACGTATTGCCCTAATGGATTTCAGCGTGGTTTGCAGCTCGATCAGTTGTATTGGTCTATTCAACCATTCAATATTTTGTTTGTCAAACTCTGGGATCTTAATGTTGTCTAGGTATTGATCTATTTTTCCTCCCTTATCTATAGGCCCTGCCTGGTATAGCATGGAGAAATATCGAGTGAATTCCACTAAGATGTCATCAGGGTCTCGTAGGATGTTTCCTGCCTCTGTCCTAATTCCCATAATATTATTACTCCCTCTTTGATTTTTTAATATTGTGGATAGCAATCTACTTGGTTTACCAGATTCACTGAAGGTCTTCTGCCCCAGGAAGAACATTATATTCTGCACTTTTTTATATAGATATTGTTTATATTTGTCACACGCTTTTTTAATTGATGTTGTTTTTCTGGGGTATTAACCTGAGTGATCTCCTGCAATATCTGGTCAAGCGTCCCTTCTATTTCTTTTTTTATTTTGGGCAAAGGAATTCTTCTGTTTCCTAATTTGGTATGAATATATACCTCGTAGGTATGCCTTTTTGAATTAATGTTATCACTCCAAAAGGACTGCATTTATACATTGATCTTATCCATATCCTTTATCAAGGTCATCAAGTGGGGGTTAAGTTTAAAAATCCTATTTTTTTATTTATTTTTTGAAGCTATCGATTAGTAGCATGACCGGAGCGTGGTCGGAAATACCGTGACTTTCATAATTCTTTTTTTAACCCTGTTGATGAGCCCGGGGCTGGCAAGGGTCAGATCAACCCGCGACATGGACCTGTATGTGTTGCTGAAGCAGGAAAATACTTGCTTATTTCCATAGAGAGATCGCCATATATCAACCAGTGCCATTTCGTTGCACATTCTGAATAGTAATGTATTTGAACTGGCATTTTGTTCATAGTTGGTTATGGTGGATATCCTGTCTATTTTTGCGTCCATGACCGAGTTGAAATCGCCCATCACCAGCATCGGGCACTCCTCTTGTGTTGAAATATAATCCATCAGTTTACGTAGCACCATTGCTGTGAAAGGGGGTGGAATATATATTAAAGCAATAATACTCCTTTGACCCTGCCAACGTCAGTGGAGGAAAATATACCGACCCTCTTGACTCAACAATATATTAGATCAAAAGATAACTAGCAAGAGCATGTTAATAATGTTAATATGCATGTTGTTTTTTTCCAGTCATTTTTATAAACATATATAAGATTCTGCCCATATTTGCTGTCAATTTTAAATTATCTTCTCAGCCATGAATGACAGACTGTAATTTCTCTTATTAACAGTGCATGCTGAGAAAGTGACAGCTTGCCGTCCATTTCTGATAAGATACTGCAAAAGTGACAACCACTGTTGTCAATTTTGTGAAAATCTCCACTGCACGAGAACAGAAAAATGACAATATCTAGGCAAGCAGTAAAAACACAATTAATAAGTTCAAGAGGAAATGCTCGGTCATATTGACTTTGAAATGTTCAAAACCATTTACTACTGAGTTAAAATTTGCTACAAAATAAAAAAAAAATCCTGTAAATAATATAATCTATCATTTAAAATTTTACTTTAGCTTAGTTTCTACAAGTTAAAAGAAAGCATCTAAATATAGTCATATAACCCCAATCCTCCCAATGTTGGGTGCTTTTTTACCCCATTTAATCACTATTATTATTATTATTTGAAAAACATTTTAAACAGGAACAAAATATATAAAAACCCTTTTCAATATAGCAGTACAAATACATGGCACAATATATAAATCACCTGACACTTTGCAAGATGAATTAGAGCGCTTAGTTTGGCCATATTTAGTTATGTTAGTGTGGTAAATGTTTTTAGTTTTTTTTCCCATAAACAACATCTATCACCTATCCTAAGGACAAATGTCGCATGGTCTACAAAATACACTAATGGAGTAGGATCAGTTGATCCTAGAACCAGACTGACATGCTTCTGGAAGAAAATAAAGAATTGCACCCAACATATCTACACAATGGGGGACATTTATCGAAATGGATACATAAAAAGCTGCTCATAGCAAAAATTTGATTTGATTCGCTTTCAATTTCCACATAGCCTTAGAAAATTATACTATATTATGCTATATAGTTTTTGAAAACTATTTTACTTTTATTTTATATCTGTTTTTATAAACTTCCTTCATTTCCTTCATCTTACTCTAACTTATTATATATAACAGAGGTTCACAAGTTTTTTTTGTTCTTGGGAATATAACAATGGTAATTTATTAAAATAATATCTTATTCAAAATAAAATACTGAAATTAAAGTTGAATAAAAGTTAAAAGAAGACATTGTTAAAAAATCTAATCATCTGTTTAACTCTAATATGCACTTTTTACTCACACTATTCTTTCAGTGTTTTTTAATGCTTGTAAAATTCAAGAATTTCAAGACTTTTAACTGCATATTGATGTTTTTTCTTTATTTAGCAAAATTACTTTTCATTGCCTTTTTTAATTTTGAGTAACCCTGTGCATGTATTTTAGGGCATTTTTCAGGTCAAATAAATAAGTCTGTTAGAAGAACACCAGAACAGAATGTGCACAAAGCAGGTAATACAGTATTTAGAATAAAAACTGCCACAGACCCCCCAAAAACACCATAAAAACCTTACAAACCGAAACACTTTGTCCCACATTCACCAATGTATTTGGCATATTTTACTCCAAATTTGTGTCATATCTGCCATAAGACACAGTTATTAACAATTTGTGCAGAAATTATTTGAGCCATGCAAGTCAGTTTTTTTGTGTTGCGTGAGGTTCACATGTGGCTGAAAATCTATAGCATATTGATAAGAAAAGTGCTGCCACAAAAACACTAAAATGGGTTGGTTTTTGCGGAGGCATCCTTGTACTCTAAGTAAGTTACCTGACTGCCACTTGACAGTCTCATAGGAAGTTACCGGCATGAACAGCCCTGTGACATTAACCCCTTTGGCATTCTGCATTGTGTATTGTGGTTCAGAGCAAAACCGCTGGATGACTCATATACAGAGCCTCACATTGGGTGGCTGTCAGATTCAGCCACTCATCAATCCTGCTCTCAAATACTATAACAGTATCAGTCCCTTTCATGCCTGCTCTCTGCAGTGTAAATACTGATCTTCAGTTGGACCAAGACTTTCACAATTTTTGGTTCTGGAGGGCGCAGTGTGATTAGCAGCAACAATTTCCTCTCTCATCAAGAGGAGAAAGGTTCTGAATATGGCTTGTCAGGGGACTGGAGACATGGTGCCTAGATCTCATGGCCACGTGAGCCCTGTGGGGGCTGAACTGGAAGAGGAGGGGGAGGAGGACATTGGATCACAGGCAATATGTAGCCAATTGAGTGGTTTTTCTACTGCGGTGACAGGAGAGGATGAGGAGAAGCAGCCAGAGGAGCATGAGGGCAATGAGGAAGATGAGACAGAGGACCCAGAAACACTGTGGCAGTATGCAGTTGAGATGGATGCAGGGAATCCCTCAGAGACACTTGCACAAATGGCCCAATGCATGCTCACATGTTTGCATAGCGACAGCAGAAAACTCTGTGGCCTCCTCATGCTGCCGCCACCTCCAGAATCTCTGTCATTGAGCCACTCTGTAGCCTCCTGATGCTGTCACTAACTCCAGACTCAGTGTTCTACATCCATATAAAGGCTCTCTGCAGCCTGAAATATAAATTCTTTAATGTGATTTGCAGTAAATAAATTCGGGTCAAAGCTAATTTTTTCTGAAAATTTGGCGAACCAGCTGAATTGAATGGCATCTCTAGATAGTGGCATGGGAAAAAAGAAAAACATTAAATAAAATAAAAAATAGAAAAAAAATCCCCATAAATTTGGCTTAAATAATGTGATTTTCTGATGACGCAGTAAGGGTGTACCTAATTTTTTACAGAAAGCTTCAGCATTTTGGTACCTGGTTTTAGTTAAATAAATAATGACAGAATAATTTGTATTTATCTAATTTTAAGACTTTCCGAGGACCAGACTTTTTTTCTATTATGTTTGTTTTTCTCATGACTAGCTATACTGCACTAATATGTAAATTGTCTATAGAGACTTATTCTCCAACATCGCCTGCTGTTGCAAAACCTATTTCTCCCAATGCTTGGATAATATACAGCTCTGCAGGAATGTTACAATGTTACAAGTTGTACTTTTGCTAAATTGATTCTGCAAATAGATTCCAAATGAGGCAATGCTGTTCCGCTAAACCTATCATGTGTAATACTGAGCCAATGTATCTAATCCCATGTTATTTCAGACAGAACTATTTATTCAGTGTATCTCAGGCTATAATGTGCAGTGATGCTCCACTAGACCTATCATTTGTGATACTGAGCCAATGTATCTAATCCCATGTTATTTCAGACAGAACTATGTATTCAGTATATCTCAGCCTATAATCTGCAATGCTGCTCTGCTAAGAATATCATGTGCAATATTGGGCCAATGTACAGTTTCTAGTGTGACCCGTAGTGTGACCCGTAGACCCAGATTGAGGACCCAGGCATTCGGCCCACGCATTAGGGTTCTTGGATGCCATGTGGTGGATCATGCTGGTGGTGGTGAGGTTGCTAGTGTTCACGCCCTGGCTCATTTTGGTACGGCACAGGTTGCAAATTACCACTCTTTTGTCGTCTGCACTTTCCTCAAAAAAGCGCCATACTGCGGAACACCTACCCCTTGGCAAGGTAGATTTATGCATGGGGGTGCTTGGTGTAACGGTTGCGGGCCTGTTTGGTGTAGGCCAACTTCTCCTTTTTGCAACCCCACTGCCTCTTCCAGCCTGTTGCAGTGCTGAGGATCCCTCCCCCTCTGTACTGCTGTCCTCGCTTGGCTTTTCACCTCCCCATGTTGGGTCAGTGACCTCATCGTCCACCACCTCCTCTTCCACTTCCTCACTCTGCTCATCCTCCTGACTCGGCCTAACCACAACCACAACCTCAGTGATTGACAACTGTGTCTCATCATCATCCACCTTGTGAACAAATGATTGCCATTCACCACCGTCATCTTCTTGAGACTTTGAAGGATGATCAGAGTGAGGATTTGGTTGACCGGACTCTTTGCTACAGAGACTGGACTTGGTGGAAGAGAGGGTGGTGCTTAACCGACTGGAAGCATTATCTTCAGCAATCCAACCGACCAACTATTTGCACTGGTCCGACTTGGACAGTGTTGTCCTGCGTCACCCGGCTGGACATGAAGCTGGGTACGGTGTATTATATTTTTTTTTTTTCTCTGGTGCACTGGCAGCAGACCCAGTTTCATTGAGCCCAGGGCCACAGCCTCTGCATGCAACCATCAGCATCACGCCCACTTCCCCCATCCCTTAGTGCTCGCCTTCTTCATATTAATGGTTTTGTCACTAGTTGTGGCGCAGATTGTTTTACAGTCCGCTAAAGACACAGTTTTCAGATGCAGGACAGTATATGTCACAGAAACCCACAAAATATGGACACTATTTTAGGCCCAGATTATTGGAATCTGCAATACAGACACTGTTTTCTGATGTAGTACAGTATTGGTTACAGAACACCACAAAATATGGACACTATATTAGCCCCAGATTATTGGAATTTGCAATACAGACACAGTTTTCGCATGCAGGACAGTATATATCACAGAAACCCACAGAATATGGACACTATATTAGGCCCAGATTAGTTAAATTTGCCCTAAAGAAAAAGTTTTTGGATGGTGTACTGTATATGTCACAGATAGCCACACACTATAGACACTAGATTAGGCCCAGATTATTTAAATTTATGCTAAAGAAACAGTTTTCTGATGGAGTACTGTATATGTCACAGATGTGTATTAAACGCACACTATAGACAATTAATGTGACACTGATTATTTAAATTTACGCAAAAAGACACAGTATGCGGATGATGTACAGTATATGTCACTAAGACCTCATGCACACGGCCGTTGTTTGGGTCCGCATCCGAGCCACCGTTTTGGCAGCTCGGATGCAGACCCGTTCACTTCAATGGGGCCGCCAAATATGTGGACAGCACTTCGTGTGCTGTTCGCATCCGTTGCTCTATTCCGTGGCCCGGAAAAAAAATAGAACATGTCCTATTCTTGTCCGTTTTGTGGACAAGAATAGGCATTTCTACAATGGGCCGCCCGTTCCGTTCCGCAAATAGCATTTTCGTTCTTAGCACATCTGTAACAGAAAGGAGAGTGCTATGCTTGTTACCCTAAGGCTTGGTTCCCACCTGAGCATATTCGGTATGCGCATTTTACAGGCGTTTTTATCAGGAGTTTTACAGGTATTTTTGAGGCGCATTTTGGGGTGTTTTTGTATTTAGGAAACACTCGTAATACGCACGTTTGTGTGATTGACAACAGAGGCATTCAATGAAAAACTCTGGGATCTGTGTAGTACACTGTTATGGGGGATCTGCGGAGAACACTATTATGGGGGATCTGTGGAGGACACTATTATGGGGAATCTGTGGAGGACAGTGTTATGGGGGATCTGTGGAGGACAGTGTTATGGGGATCTGTGGAGGACACTTATGGGGGACCTGTGGATGACGCTGTTATGGAGTGGATCTGTGGATGGCACTGTTATAGGGGATGTGTGCTATGACACATAGGGCCATGAGGGGGGCCAGCATAAGACACACATATAGCATCTTATGCTGGTCCCCTCATGGCCCTATGTGTCCCCTCATTTGTCCTAAACTGCGCACATAACTGGCTTTGTGTGTAAAGTATTTTACTACTGTAATAAACAAGCTCTCTCCTATTGATAAAATGGCCAGCCTCTGTACTCACTTTCACTATGAATGCACTGCAGCGAGCGTCAGTGAGCTGGCCGGCCGTCACTTAGTAACGCTCCTAATTCAGGAAGGAGGAGCGTTACTAAGTGACGTCAGTCACGCGCTGGCCAGCCAGCTCGCTGCCACTCGCTGCAGTGCTTTCATAACAGTGAGTACAGAGGCTGGCTATTTTATCAACAGGAGAGAGCTTGTTTCAGACAGTAGTAAAATACTTTTTACACACAAAGCGGCGCGTACGTACGCCTGTTTTTAAATTAGCAAACAAGAAACGCCCATTGTCGCGCGTTCCCGCTGAAGTCTATGGGTGACAATACGCCCCAAAGAAGCTCCTGTACTTCTTGGGGCGTAGGGCGTTTTACAGTGCATTGATTCTTGCCTGTTGAGCGTTTTACAGCGCGTAGGAACACACTGTAAAACGTTCAGGTGAGAACCCAGCCTTAAATTGCAATTTACACATTAGCAGCTACTAGGACGTGTCATTTTAAAGTTAAAAATGGTAGTTTAATGTAACAGTATGTGAACCAGAAAGGTTGATTCCACCTGCTCCTTCTTGTACACATACATACCAAATATATTGCATTTTTTATATATATTTTTTTTTCTAACTACAATTATCAAATCTCATCTTCTTGAACAAAAGACCCTGAAATTCAATTCTTTTTTGACAATGGCATATGTCATGGTAAAATTCAGTATATGAGAATAAACTGCTCATCATGATTACTGTAAACTTATTTCTCAGGCACACAGATGGTCAGGTACTGTCTAACAAGCTGGCAAATTATAAAGGGTCCATTAAATAACATGGCCACAGAAATCCCCAGCTGCTGTCTCTGAGATTTGCCTGACTGGATTTTATTTTTTTAGTAAAATTCATGGTGACAATTTGTATCTCTTACTGGTTCTTCAGTTAATGGAAGGACAGAAAAAGGAAAACTATGTTGCAACCCTGAAGCAATCAGTTGCTCATATCAAGGAAATATTTTATGTGCTAGAATAAACATTGAAAAAAATGCCATGACCAGTTGCAGAACATGTGTGCTTCTTATTGCTTTCAGCCTCAGCATTCCCATAAATGTGTAAAGTGGAACACATGTTTAAGACTTGTACAATTTAAACACATGGACACAGAAATCCCCAGCTGCTGTCTCTGAGATTTGCCCGACTGGATTTTATTTTTTTATTAAAATTAATGGTGACAATTTGTATCTCTTACTGGTTCTTCAGTTAATGGAAAGACGGGAAAATGAAAACTCTGTTCCAACCCTGAAGCAATCAGTGGCTCGTATCAAGGAAATATTTTGTGTGCAAGAATAAACAGTAAAAAAAAAAAATTGCCATGACCAGTTGCAGAACATGTGTGCTTCTTATTGCTTTCAGCCTCAGCATTCCCATAAGGCCTCATGCACACGACAGTATTTTTTCACGGTCCGCAAAAACGGGGTCCGTAGGTCCGTGATCCGTTTTTTTCGTCCGTGGGTCTTCCTTGATTTTTGGAGGATCCACGGACATGAAAAAAAAGTTGTTTTGGTGTCCGCCTGGCCGTGCGGAGCCAAACGGATCCGTCCTGAATTACAATGCAAGTCAATGGGGACGGATCCGTTTGACGTTAACACAATATGGTGCCATTGCAAACGGATCCGTCCCCCATTGACTTTTAATGTAAAGTCAGGAGTCCCTTTTATACCATCGGATCGGAGTTTTCTCCAATCCGATGGTATATTTTAACTTGAAGCGTCCCCATCACCATGGGAACGCCTCTATGTTAGAATATACTGTCGGATATGAGCTAGATCGTGAAACTCAGATCCGACAGTGTATTCTAACACAAAGGCGTTTCCATGGTGATGGGGACGCTTCAGGTTAGAATATACTGAAAAACTGTGTACATGACTGCCCCCTGGGCAGACCCCCCCCCCCCTGTTTTTAACTCATTGGTGGCCAGTGCGGCCGCCCCCCCCCCCCTGTAGTTAACTCATTGGTGGCCAGTGCGGCCGGCCCCCCCTCCCTCCCCTGTAGTTAACTCATTGGTGGCCAGTGGGCCCCCCTCCCTCCCCTGTAGTTAACTCATTGGTGGCCAGTGGGCCCCCCCTCCCTCCCCTGTAGTTAACTCATTGGTGGCCAGTGGTCCCCCCTCCCTCCCCTGTAGTTAACTCATTGGTAGCCAGCCCCCCCTCCCTCCCCTGTAGTTAACTCATTGGTGGCCAGTGGGCCCCCCTCCCTCCCCTGTAGTTAACTTGTTGGTAGCCAGCCCCCCCTCCCTCCCCTGTAGTTAACTCATTGGTGTCCAGTGGGCCCCCCTCCCTCCGCTGTAGTTAACTCGTTGGTGGCCAGTGGGCCCTCTCCCCTCCCTCCCCCTCCTAATTAAAATCTCCCCCCCCCTTTCATTGGTGGCAGTGGAGAGTACCGATCGGAGTCCCAGTTTAATCGCTGGGGCTCCGATCGGTAACCATGGCAACCGGGACGCTACTGCAGTCCCGGTTGCCATGGTTACTTAGCAATTTGTAGAATCATCATACTTACCTGCGAGCTGCGATGTCTGTGTCCGGCCGGGAGCTCCTCCTACTGGTAAGTGACTGATCATTAGGCAATGCACCGCACAGACCTGTCACTTACCAGTAGGAGGAGCTCCCTGCCAGACACAGACATCGCTGCTCGCAGGTAAGTATGATGCTTCTACAAATTGCTAAGTAACCATGGCAACCGGGACTGCAGTAGCGTCCCGGTTGCCATGGTTACCGATCGGAGCTCCAGCGATTAAACTGGGACTCCGATCGGTACTCTCCACTGCCACCAATGATAGGGGGGGAGATTTTAATTAGGAGGGGGAGGGAGGGGAGAGGGTCCACTGGCCACCAACGAGTTAACTACAGCAGAGGGAGGGGGGGCCCACTGGACACCAATGAGTTAACTACAGGGGAGGGAGGGGGGGGCTGGCCACCAATGAGTTAAATACAGGGGAGGGAGGGGGGGCCCACTGGCTACCAACGAGTTAACTACAGGGGAGGGAGGGGGGCTGGCTACCAACGAGTTAACTACAGGGGAGGGAGGAGAGAGGGGCCCCACTGGCTACCAATGAGTTAACTACAGGGAAGGGAGGGGGGGCGGCCACACTGGCCACCAATGTGTTAACTACAGGGGGGGAGGGGGGGGTCTGCCCCCTGCTGCCTGCCAGCACCTGCCAGGCAGCAGGGGACAGTCATGTACACAGTTCTTTTACTATATTCTAACCTGAAGCGTCCCCATCACCATGGGAACGCCTCTGTGTTAGAATATACTGTCAGATCTGAGTTTTCACAAAGTGAAAACTCACCTCTGAAAAAGCTTTTATGCAGACGGATCTTCGGATCCGTATGTATGAAAGTAACCTACGGCCACGGATCACGGACACGGATGCCAATCTTGTGTGCATCCGTGTTCTTTCACGGACCCATTGACTTGAATAGGTCCGTGAACCGCTGTCCGTCAAAAAAATAGGACAGGTCCTATTTTTTTGACGGACAGGATACACGGATCACGGTCTCGGCTGCAAAACGGTGCATTTTGAAAGTCAATGGGTCCGTGAAAAAAAAACGGAAAACGGCACAACGGCCACGGATGCACACAACGGTCATGTGCATGAGGCCTAAATGTGTAAAGTGGAACACATGTTTAAGACTTGTACAATATAAACACTAAAACACATAAAGGAATACCTAAATTAATTTTATAGATTTATAACAATTGCCCTGCAATAAAAAGGTCATAGTAATACTATAATTTTTTAGATTACCAGAGCCATATATACTATATATATACAATGGATAGCCGAAATTGATAACTTTTATGTGTAGTATATTTACTAAAGGTATGCTATATACTAGCTGTCTCTTCAATGTTTATGTCTTTTGAAATGAATCACAACTAGAGATGAGCAAATTTTTTAAAAATTTGATTCACCGGTTCGCCGAATTTTCTTGGAAAAATGTGATTCAATCCAAATTTATTTGCTGCGAATTACATTTAAAACTGCTATTTCCTGGCTGCAGAGAGCCTTTATAGTGGTGTAGAACACTGTGCCTTGCAGTAAAACGAACAGGGAGTCTGCTTTGGTAGTGAAATTATACTGTGACATGCAGATGACAGGCGTCGCTCTTAGAATCACTGCACACTTCACTTATTTGGTCAGTCACAGGGCCAAAACTGACCAAACTGACCAGCTGACCAAACTATGAACTCAGCCTTAGGTCGATGTTAGCGCCAAGAAGAAGAAACCTCCTTTTACACCATTGTCAGCTGATTCTACATAGATGTCTACAGAACGCTTATTCAAGTAGACGGAGTGCAACTGACAAAGTAGAGAGGGTGTCAGCAGTAAGTTTGTGTTGATGTCACTGATTAATTTGCCCTTCCTCTGATCCGTGAGAACAATAACCCACAAAAAACGGATCCTGTGTGGAGCATCCGCCTTCACTCGGTCAGCATTTGCTCAATAATCCATAAGTATTGTTACTAAAAAATAAATAAAAAAACAGGAGAGGATCTAAAACAAAGATGACACGCCAAAATAGTGGACCACTCATGAAGTGGGAAGGGTGCTAACAGCATGAGGAGACCACAGAGTGGCCCAATGACAGAGTCTGGAGGTGGCGGCAGCATCAGGAGGCCACAGAGTGGCTTGAAGAAGAGAGATTGTGGAGGTGGTAGCAGCATGAGGAGGCCACAGAGTAGCACAATGACGAGAGATTGTGGAGGTGACAGCAGCATGAGGAGGCTTCGGGAGCTTCATGCCCTGGATGTGCATCCCTCAAATCTCCATCAACTGCAAGATGCTATCCTATCAATATGGGCCAACATTTCTAAAGAATGCTATCAGCACCTTGTTGAATCAATGCCACGTAGAATTAAGGCAGTTCTGAAGGCAAAAGGGGGTCCAACACCGTATTAGTATGGTGTTCCTAATAATTCTATATAACAAAGATACAGAGATGGTGGTTAAGTTTACATGAATCTGTCCTGCAGTGGTCCATATTGTCAGGTTTGTAGTAGCTGGCAGAGGCCATTTTCAGCAGTAGTGACCTGGACAGATGGAGCAGGACAGACAGGAGTAGATCTGGAAACTGCTTGTCCTGTCTGAATCTTCTGCAGGGCTGGGTATTGTCCTCTGCTGCCAGACCTGAGTGAGGGCAGGGTTGAGCACAAGCTCTGCTTCTTGCTCTGATACTGAGACACCAGTGCAGGGCTGCTGGTCGGTCTTACTGCACTTCAGCCCGGCACACAATGGAGTCTCTTACAGGTTTAATGTGCGCCTGGCTGATGTAATTTGGGGCCCTACTGCAGCCCCGCACTGGTGACTAAATATAACCATAAAAAGAAGCTGCCAGTGCAGCGAAAAATACAACTATCGACCAGAGATTCATAGCAATGTGCTTGTAGTCCAGGGCCCAAACCCCTAATCTACCTGCCTAGCGACGCTGCTGCTAGTAGCTACAGACAATGAGCAGACAAAGCTTCAAGATTGCTTTGAGCCCGGAAGAGTCGCAAAGTTTATCAAGATTCAAACCATAACTACCAGCCCCTGGTCTCTTCATCAGAGAAAACATCACGAGTTCATCATGGAAAAAGCTTAGAATCAACATTGAAAAATATATGGCATCAGAGATGTGTGAGGACATTATAACGATAAGACGGGTACGCCATCCAGGGCAGATTGTATATGTGGGCGACATATAGACTATAACCAGGAAACAGATTGAAGAACAGACACAATTTGATCGTACAATTGGCTGCAGTCCTTGTAATGAATTATCTGTGGTTAACCCACACTTCAAAGGCCTTTATGGGGGCAGTGGACAACAGTTTTTTGACTTTCCACAATTACTCAATAAAGTGTTGCCTAAGACCAGTCTTCTGGTTATTCGAGAACGTGGTTGTGATGAAGAAAGCATTCCAAAAAACAACGTCTCTACACCTGGAGACGAATCCTGTCAAGATTAAGGCAAGTGCTGTATTGGCTCCTCATCGAGCTAGATACTTCTGGTGGAACCTGCCTGGCATGAACGGGCATCTAGTAGCTAGAGACAATGAGAAGACAAATCTTCAAAATTGCTTGGAGCCCAGGAGAGTTGCAAAGTTCATCAAGATTCAAACTATAACCACCAGACCCTGGTCTCTTCGTCAGGGAATACATCATGAGTTCCCATTCATCATGGATGGGAAGGAGGACATCCTGAGGTGCACGGAGATGGAGAGGGTCTTCGGATTCCCCCCGCACTATACGGACGTTTCAGAAATGTACTGCTGCTCCCGAAAGAAGCTCATAGGAAGGTCATGGAGCGCCCCGATCATCCGTCATCTATTCACCCCCTGAAGGATTATTTTGAAAGTGTGTAGAAGCCACACAGGGCCCCTATGCTGCAGATTGATCATGGAGACACATAAAGCCCCTTTGTCACCCGGGTCCCAAGTGCCATCAGCTACATCATCATCATTGAGTACTGTCTGCACATCACTGATGTCCTCCTCAACTGACCGCTCGCAACACCAGCTCCTACGCCACTCTCCTTATCACTACTTGCCCAACTAGTGGAGGAAAGGACAGAGGCAGGTTAAGAACAGGTGAGGGCACAGGGCCTGCTCCTGAGCCATGCCAACTAAGGGTTGTGTCTGACAAATCCACCGACTGTTGGCTGGGGGTGTCTGATGTCACTTGGGATGAAGTGGATGACCAAGGTAATCAATCAAGAACCACTGGATTGCTGGTCACGACCACTAGATGACACCAGGAGCTCAGGCCTCTCGTGCTGCCACGCAACCTCTGCCTGTGCCAGAAACCTTTAGGCCTCTGCCACTCCTCTGTGCATGTCATAGAACTTCTCTGTCTGACATACTATTAGCTGAACTAAATAAATTAAAAGCAAATTAAAACACCCCTAAAAGCGATGAATATATTTTTCTTTTTGTACTGAAATAGGCCACTAAACGCTTTCACCACAAATAACTGCAACAGTGAAGTGCGCATATATATTTTTCTTTGTACTGAAATAGGCCACTAAATGCTTTCACCACAAATAACTGCAACAGTAAAGTGCATATATATATTTCTTTTCTTTTTACTGAAATAAGCCACTAAACGCTTTAAACCCATATAACTGCAGAAGTGAACTGAGAATATATTTTTCTTTTTGTACTGAAACAGGCCACTAAAACGCATTTAACACATATAACTGCAGAAGTAAACTAGGAATAGCCATTATACAGCTCTGTCATTCCAACAATTTGTTCTTGGGGTGCAAGTGCTATGTTGAAAAGCCTTTAGTGGCTTATATCTGTAGAAAAATAAAAATATATACACAATTCACTTCTGCAGCTATATGTGTTAAAAGCATTTAGTTACGTATTTCATTACAAAAGGAAAAATATATTCTCAGTTGACTTCTGCAGCTTTATGTGGTGA
This sequence comes from Bufo gargarizans, assembly GCF_014858855.1. Lineage (NCBI taxonomy): Eukaryota > Metazoa > Chordata > Amphibia > Anura > Bufonidae > Bufo > Bufo gargarizans. Next base: position 124,709,211 of record NC_058087.1, on the reverse strand, counting down.
AAGCGTTTAGCAAGGCAGACGACCACTGCCTTGCTAAAAATACTAAGGGTAAAGGTGCTGGACTGGCAAAGCATGTCTCCACACCTAAACCCTATTGAGCATCTGTGGTGCATCCTCAAATGGAAGGTGGAGGAGCACAAGGTCTCCAACATCCACCAGATCTGTGATGTCATCATGGAGGAGTAGAAGAGGATTCCAGTGGCAACCTGGAGGATTCCAGTGCTGGAAAAGATTGGTGACACAAAATATTGACACTTTAGGTACTCACTTTTTGTTGCCAGTGGTTTAGACATTAATGACAGACAAAGGAGAAATGCAGAGAAGTGAAAGATGAGAAAGATGCTGCATGATGGCAGCACCATGTTTCATATACTCAGAATTATTATGTATTTAAGGGGAAATTTGATTCGCAATGAATGCAAATTTCCTCGCGCTTGGTGGTAATGAATCACTATTTTTCCTAAAATGGCGGCTACATGTGTGAGGACCAAAAGAGATAGTTCCAGTAATCCATGCCCTTAATCTGCTTGTCTTCTGCGGGCTTTCTTGTGCATCGAATTTAGAAGAGGCTTTCTTTTGGGACAACAGCCATGCAGACAAATTTGATGAAGTGACAGGCTGACCCCCCACCTCTTTAACCTCTGCAGCAATGCTGGCAGCACTCATACATCTATTCTGAATAGCCAACCTCTGGATATAAAGCTGAGCACGTGCATTCAACTTCTTTGGTCAACAATGGCGAGGCCTGTTCTGAGTGGAACCTGTGTTGTTAAAATACTGTATGGTTTTGGCCACTGTGCTGCAGCTCAGTTTCAGGGTTTTGGCAATCTTCTTATAGCCTAGGCCATCTTTATGTAAAGTAACAATTCTTTTTTTCAGATCCCCAAAGAGTTCTTGGCCATGACGTGCCATGTTAAACTTCCAGTGACCAGTATAAGAGAGTGTCAGAACAATAAAACCAAATTTAACATGCCCGCCCCTCATTCACACATGAGACCTTGTAATACTAAGTCACATGACACTGGGGAGGGAAAATGGCCAATTGGGCACAATTTGGCCATTTTCACTTAGAGGTGTACTCACTTTTATTGTCAGCAGCTTAGACATTAATAGCTGCATTATTTTGAGAGCACACCAAATTTACACTGTTATACAAGCTGTACACTGACTATTTTACATTGTATCAAAGTGTCATATCTTCAGTGTTGTCCCATGAAAAGATATAAAAAAAATTACAAAAATGTGAGGGTTGTACTCACTTTTATGAGATACTGTACATATCTACGAGTGAAGGCATGGTTGACGGCTTTAATAAACAGCAGGTTTAAAAACACACTGCACTGTTGCATGTGTTATGTTTTTTTTCATACTAAAAAGCTCCCAAAAATTGTCCCTTATTAGAGGAAGATGATTTTTAAACACACACAGTGTTATGAAAAAAAATCACAGTGGGGGATCAAATGTCAAAAAATTATGCCTTAATGGGGGCAGAATAATTGTCTTATATTTATACATGCACAAGTAATAATTGTCAGAAGAAATAGTGGCGGGTTCTAAAGGAAACTAGAAAAATGCTCCCTTTTAATTAATTGGGTGCTGCAGCAATACACTGTGGATATGAAAGGGTAAGGTTAAGGTAATTGTAGCAGGTGGCCACAACAGTAGCGGCAGCAGTAGCAGCATAGCATGGGTAGTAGTAGTGGCAGCTGTGTATGCTTAATAGTGGTGGCAGTGGGGGATTGGCAGTGAGAAGTAGTAATATCAGCGATGGCGGAAGCAGCAGCAATATGGTAGGAAATATGTTGGTAGGCAGGCAGACAGTTGCAGTAGCACTAAAAACCTTCTCTCAGATGACACTGCAGGCATGGCAAGCGAGAATAGAGAAAACATATTGGCCAGTTTGGACCACTGTTCCAGTCTGCCTGTCCAGAAGTCCATGGGGTCAGGGAACAAGGTATGTTCCAGGAAAATGATGCAGTATCAGTAGCATCACCAGTTCCCAAACTGACCACAACAGAAGCAGATCTTGCCCTGCCAATTGTTTTGGAAATTTTGCCCATACATTGGTTTTACTCTCTCTCCATGGCCACCACCCTTCTCCTCTTATGTCTCCTCTTCAGCACCCCAATCAGGCTCCCAGGTCCTGTCCAACACTTAATCACTATCATGGTCCTGACCCTCCCTGCCACTTTTATAAGACTATGATATCTCATGGTGGCCTCTTTGTTCCCACTCGTGATTCCCTGCTCTGTATTTGCCCAGAGTTCCACTGCTGCTAACACTTACCCTACCACTATCACTGTAGCTACAAGAGCCTTCACCACTACCAGAAACACAAATATGCATTGGGTCTCCTGTCTCCCATAGAACCTCCTCCTCAAGCAGTCAAAACACTGACTGCTCTCAAAAGTTATCAGGCAGTTTTGTTGCCTCTTCTTATGAAAAAAGAAGGTGCCTGACTAGGAGGGGGCAGTGAAGACAGAGAAGATGCAACTGAAAGGCTTCTCTGAACCTGAAAGGAGGAGGAGGACAAAAAATCCTGTAACCCCTGGCTCTAAGGCACAGTGTCAGACTCAGAGGTGACCTCCAAATTATCCTGTGGAGTGAGCCTCCCGTCTATAATCTCCTCCTCTTTGTCTTGAATAATAATGTTTGGCCTTTTGGAAGCCAGGGTGCACAGTGGCCTACCACTATTACTTATGTCCGGCTAGCTGATGCTGCTATTACCCACATTTTGGCTCTGGGAGGATGAGGCCTGGGTCTTTCATTTTGAACTCTTCCGTATTCCAGACATTTAATTAAGAGGCCTAATGAACACTCACGGGTTTGGTACACAGTCACACAAATTATGGAACAGTCATAGTAAAACAAGTATGTTCCTGTAAATTAAAGACAAAGGCACACACAATTAAATGTATTTCCCCTTCTACATACTTAACATACTCACTGCTATTGACAATTTACTTTTGGGAATATTGCAGTATTGGTGCCAGTAAGATTTCTGCCTACTATGTTTTTTTTGCATTTAAAAATGCAATGCCTCAATGCCCGGGCACCTCATATAGATTATACCTACCCCAATCCCTGGTGTTGCTCCTGACCCCCGCATGGCAGCCGCTGCATCTCCCTAGCGTCACTCACGATTCTAGGAAGTAGTTTACACTGTTCCTTATTCGTATGTTCTCTTTGATTCTGATCATGTCTGTTTTGTAACCATTGCTGAATAAATCAGTTGTTTTGCCTAGTCTGTGTCCGAAGCCTTTTCTGAGTTTCATCTAAATCAAAATTGAAAAGCTTCTGGATTGATTGGCCAACAAATCGTCAATTATTTATATTTGGTGGAAAGATATATATATATGAACAGTATATATATATATATATATATATATATATATATATATACAGTCATGGCCAAAAGTTTTGAGAATGACACAAATATTAGTTTTCACAAAGTTTGCTGCTAAACTGCTTTTAGATCTTTGTTTCAGTTGTTTCTGTGATGTAGTGAAATATAATTACATGCACTTCATACGTTTCAAAGGCTTTTATCGACAATTCCATGACATTTATGCAAAGAGTCAGTATTTGCAGTGCTGGCCCTTCTTTTTCAGGACCTCTGCAATTCGACTGGGCATGCTCTCAATCAACTTCTGGGCCAATTCCTGACTGATAGCAACTCATTCTTTCATAATCACTTCTTGGAGTTTGTCAGAATTAGTGGGTTTTTGTTTGTCCACCCGCCTCTTGAGGATTGACCACAAGTTCTCAATGGGATTAAGATCTGGGGAGTTTCCAGGCCATGGACCCAAAATGTCAACGTTTTGGTCCACGAGCCACTTAGTTATCACTTTTGCCTTATGGCACGGTGCTCCTTCGTGCTGGAAAATGCATTGCTCTTCACCAAACTGTTGTTGGATTGTTGGAAGAAGTTGCTGTTGGAGGGTGTTTTGGTACCATTCTTTATTCATGGCTGTGTTGTTGGGCAAAATTGTGAGTGAGCCCACTCCCTTGGATGAGAAGCAACCCCACACATGAATGGTCTCAGAATGCTTTACTGTTGGCATGACACAGGACTGATGGTAGCGCTCACCTTTTCTTCTCCGGACAAGCCTTTTTCCTGATGCCCCAAACATCGGAAAGAGGCTCCATCGGAGAATATGACTTTGCCCCAGTCCTCAGCAGTCCATTCACCATATTTTCTGCAGAAGATCAATTTGTCCCTAATGTTTTTTTTTTGGAGAGAAGTGGCTTCTTTGCTGCCCTTCTTGACACCAGGCCATCTTCCAAAAGTCTTCACCTCACTGTGCGTGCAGATGCGCTCACACCTGCCTGCTGCCATTCCTGAGCAAGCTCTGCACTGGTGTCACTCCGATCCTGCAGCTGAATCCTCTTTAGGAGACGATCCTGTCACTTGCTGGACTTTCTTGGATGCCCTGAAGCCTTCTTAACAAGAATTGAAATCTTGATGATCTTATAAATTGTTGATTGAGGTACAATCTTAGTAGCCACAATATCCTTGCCTGTGATGCCATTTTTATGCAACACAAAGATGGCTGCACACGTTTCTTTGCAGGTCACCATGGTTAACAATGGAAGAACAATGATTTCAAGCATCACCCTCCTTTTCACAGGTCAAGTCTGCCATTTTAACCCAATCAGCCTGACATAATGATCTCCAGCCTTGTGCTCGTCAACATTCTCACCTGAGTTAACAAGACGATTACTGAAATTATCTCAGCAGGTCCTTTAATGACAGCAATGAAATGCAGTGGAAAGGTTTTTTTGGGAATAATTTAATTTTCATGGCAAAGAAGGACTATGCAATTCATCTGATCACTCTTCATAACATTCTGGAGTATACCGCATCAGCAACTTTTCCAATTTCTAATATTTATGTAATTCTCAAAACTTTATATATATACAGACGTGGACAAAATTGTTGGTACCCTTTGGTCAATGAAAGAAAAAGTCACAATGGTCACAGAAATAACTTTAATCTGACAAAAGTAATAATAAATTAAAATTCTATAAATGTTAACCAATGAAAGTCAGACATTGTTTTTCAACCATGCTTCAACAGAATTATGTAAAAAAATAAACTCATGAAACAGGCATGGACAAAAATGATGGTACCCCTAACTTAATATTTTGTTGCGCAACCTTTTGAGGCAATCACTGCAATCAAACGCTTCCTGTAACTGTCAATGAGACATCTGCACCTCTCAGCAGGTATTTTGGCCCACTCCTCATGAGCAAACTGCTCCAGTTGTGTCCGGTTTGAAGGGTGCCTTTTCCAGACTGCATGTTTCAGCTCCTTCCAAAGATGCTCAATAGGATTGAGGTCAGGGCTCATAGAAGGCCACTTTAGAATAGTCCAATTTTTCCTCTTAGCCATTCTTGGGTGTTTTTAGCGGTGTGTTTTGGGTCATTGTCCTGTTGCAAGACCCATGACCTGCGACTGAGACCAAGCTTTCTGACACTGGCTAGTACATTTCTCTCTAGAATTCCTTGATAGTCTTGAGATTTCATTGTACCCTGCACAGATTCAAGACACCCTGTGCCAGACGCAGCAAAGCAGCCCCAGAACATAACAGAGCCTCCTCCATGTTTCACAGTAGGGACAGTGTTCTTTTCTTGATATGCTTCATTTTTTCGTCTGTGAACATACAGCTGATGTGCCTTGGCAAAAACTTCGATTTTTGTCTCATCTGTCCACAGGACATTCTCCCAGAAGCTTTGTGGCTTGTCAACATGTAGTTTGGCATATTCCAGTCTTGCTTTTTTATGATTCGTTTTCAACAATGGTGTCCTCCTTGGTCGTCTCCCATGTAGTCCACTTTGGCTCAAACAACGACGGATGGTGCGATCTGACACTGATGTTCCTTGAGCATGAAGTTCACCTTGAATCTCTTTAGAAGTCTTTCTAGGCTCTTTTGTTACCATTCGGATTATCCGTCTCTTAGATTTGTCATCAATTTTCCTCCTGCGGCCACGTCCAGGGAGGTTGGCTACAGTCCCATGGATCTTAAACTTATGAATAATATGTGCAACTGTACTCACAGGAACATCTAGTTGCTTGGAGATGGTCTTATAGCCTTTACCTTTAACATGCTTGTCTATAATTTTCTTTCTGATCTCTTGAGACAGCTCTTTCCTTTGCTTCCTCTGGTCCATGTCGAGTGTGGTACACACCATATCACCAAACAACACAGTGATTACCTGGAGCCATATATATAGGCCCAATGGCTGATTACAAGGTTGTAGACACCTGTGATGCTAATTAGTGGACACACCTTGAATTAACATGTCCCTTTGGTCACATTATGTTCTGTGTTTTCTAGGGGTACCATCATTTTTGTCCATGCCTGTTTCATGAGTTTATTTTTTTACATAATTCTGTTGAAGCATGGTTGAAAAACAATGTCTGACTTTCATTGGTTAACATTTATAGAATTTTAATTTATTATTACTTTTGTCAGATTAAAGTTATTTCTGTGACCATTGTGACTTTTTCTTTCATTGACCAAAGGGTACCAACAATTTTGTCCACGTCTGTATATATATATATATATATATAACAGAAAAAGGATTTGGCGGCACCAGTCTGTTGGCTCAGGTGCTGTGTCCAAAGGAATGAGCTTTCACCTTCTTATATATGTAGAGAATCGGACAGCACTCCAAGACTTGCAATGTTTCAGCTCACAACTGAGCCTTTCTCAAGCCAGAAAGGCTCAGTTGTGAGCTGAAACGTTGCAATTATTTTTCACATGGGTGAATAAAGATTTCTACTTTTTTCAAGTCTTGGAGTGCTGTCCGATTCTCTACATATATATATATATATATATATATATATATATACAGTGGATATAAAAAGTCTACACACCCCTGTTAAAATGTCAGGTTTCCGTGCTGTAAAAAAAATGAGACAAAGATAAATCATTTCAATACTTTTTCTACCTTTAATGTGACCTATAAACTGTACCACTCAATTGAAAAACAAACTGAAATCTTTTAGGTGGAGGGAAGAAAAAAAAATGTGGTTGCATAAGTGTGGGGATGTAGCTGTGTTCAGAATTAAGCAATTACATTTAAAATCATGTTAAATAGGAGGCAGCATACACCTGCCATCATTTGTTCAGCTGCTCTAGTTGGTCTTTCCTGAAATGTTCTTAGACGCATCCCACAGCAAAAGCCATGGTCCACAGAGAGCTTCCAAAGCATCAGAGGGATCTCATTGTTAAAATGTATCAGTCAGGAGAAGGGTATAAAAGAATTTCCAAGGAATTAGATATACCATGGAACACAGTGAAGAAAGTCATAATCAAGTGGAGAAAATATGGCACAACAGTGACATTACCAAAAACTGGACATCCCTCCAAAATTGATGAACAGACGAGAAGAAAACTGGTCTGGGAGGCTACCAAAAGGCCTACAGCAACATTAAAGGAGCTGCAGGAATATCTGGCTGTGTGGTAGATGTGACAACAATCTCCTGTATTATTTCTATGTCTGGGCTATGGGGTAGAAAACCATCCAAGCCAGGCTACATTTTGCAATAACACATCCGAAGTCTCCCAAACGCATGTGGGAAAAAGTGTTATGGTCTGATGAAACCAAGGTTGAACTTTTTGGCCATAATTCCAAAAGATATGTTTGGTGCAAAAACAACACTGCACATCACCAAAACAACACCATACCCATAGTGAAGCATGGTGGTGGTAGCATCATGCTTTGGGGCTGTTTTTCTTCAGCTGGAACTGGGGCCTTAGTTAAGTTAGAGCCCAGACCTGAATCCAATTGAAGATCTGTGGGGTGATCTGAAGAGGGCTGTGCACAGGAGATGCCTTGCAATCTGACAGATTTGGAGTGTTTTTGCAAAGAAGAGTGGGCAAATCTTGCCAGGTCAAAATGTGCCATGCTGATAGACTCATACCCAAAAAGACTGAGTGCTGTAATAAAATCAAAAGGTGCTTCAGCAAAGTATTAGTTTAAGGGTGTGCACACTTATGCAACCATATTATTTTATTTTAATATATTTTCTTCCTGTAACGGACCGTTTCAGCAGACAAGGGGTTAAAATCCGTTTAGGCGATATGCCCCTTTCCGAGAGACAGGCACAGCTACTGCAGAACACCAACCTCCCGAACTGGATACAAAATAGCACTCCAAACTGGAACCTCGCAAATAGCTGTCAGCAGACGAACAGGAAAAACGTACAGTCCGCTTACACTCCTGGCAATCAGTCTCTAACAGCATACATGGAATCCCCCCAATGACGAGACAAGGCTCCGTGTTGAGGGTCAAACAGTGCTCTGACTGTACTTCAAGTACAGCCTCTTTTATTGATAAAAAACAAACATAGTACTGCCCACAGGGTTTTGAAATCCAACCAATCAGTAATTCACAACACACACAATGTAAATACAGCAACCAATCGTTCCCGCCCCCTAGAGGACCAGAAGGGAGACTGCGACACAGGACAGATACAACATATCCCCACAATGCATCATGGTTTCCTCCCCTCTGCCTGGGAGACAACCGAGGAATAATCCAATTATCTCTCAGGACAAAGGGGAGATCGCCAATACACATGTGGAGACAACAGGACAGACATCACCATTTAAACACACAATGGGACAATAGAAACACACCCACACAAAATCCTCCCCTCTGCCGATGATGACCATTGAACACAATGACGAATATAATTATCAAAGGCAGAGAAATACAGTTTTATAAAACATATCACAGGAACCCCAAAACATGTAATAACCCCATAACCATATATCCTCGGAACCGGGGTATCTGGGTGAACCACATATCCCAAATTCACCCACATCCGTTCAGTAGTTTGGAAGATACAGTTTTATGCCAGTTACACTGAAAATATACAAGTTATACAGTTTCAAACTACTGAATGATGTCTCTGTGCACCAAATACAGGCAAGATAGCACCGTGTGGAAAAGTCAGAACAGTGTCTGTGAGCTAAAATGGCCGCTATCTATTGTTCTCACCATTTGCTCCATCCAAGCAAGTAAGGCAAATGATGCAATCCAGGGACAGAGGGCTCAGTCCCAAGTGCCTTAAGACCCAATAACTTAAGGGACCATAATCCCAGGGCAGGAGGCTAGCAAACAGCCCCCTCCAAAATACCATGGCAAAGTTGGTTTCGCCACACTTCCCTCTTGAGTTTTACAGTTCATAGGTCACATTAAAGGTAAAAAAAAGTTCTGAAATGATTTATCTTTGTCTAACTTTTTACAGCACGGAAACCTGACATTTTAACAGGGGTGTGCAGACATTTTATATCCACTGTATATATATATATATATATATACAGTCATGTGAAAAAATTAGGACACCCTTTGAAAGCATGTGGTTTTTTGTAACATTTTTAATAAAAGGTTATTTCATCTCCGTTTCAACAATACAGAGAGATTAAAGTAATCCAACTAAACAAAGAAAACTGAAGAAAAGTCTTTTCAAGATCTTCTGTAAATGTCATTCTACAAAAATGCCTATTCTAACTGAGGAAAAAGATAGGACACCCTCACATGTATTCCCTCTTAAATTGGCTCAGATCTCACACAGGTATATCACACCAGGTGCACATAATTAGTAGATCGTTACTCTGCATGTTGAATGAGGCTTGCCCTATTTAAACCTCAGACATTTAGTTTGGTGTGCTCCTGACTGTTGAAGTGAGAGTGAGCACCATGGTGAGAGCAAAAGAGCTGTCAGAGGACTTCAGAAAAAAGATTGTAGCAGCCTATGAGTCTGGGAAGGGATTTATAAAGATCTCCAAAGATTTTGAAATCAGCCATTCCACTGTCCGGAAGATAGTCTACAAGTGGAGGGCTTTCAAAACAACTGCCAACATGCCCAGGACTGGTCGCCCCAGCAAGTTCACCCCAAGAGCAGACCGCAAGATGCTAAAAGAGGTCTCCAAAAACCCTAAAGTGTCATCTCGAGAACTACAGCAGGCTCTGGCTACTGTTGATGTAGAAGTACATGCCTCTACAATCAGAAAGAGACTGTACAAGTTTAACTTGCATGGGAGGTGTGCAAGGAGGAAACCTTTGCTTTCCAAGAGAAACATCGAGGCCAGACTGACATTTGCCAGAGATAAAGTTGACAAAGACCAGGACTTCTGGAATAATGTTCTTTGGACAGATGAGTCCAAAATTGAATTATTTGGACACAACAGCAGAGGACATGTTTGGCGTAAACCAAACACAGCATTCCAAGAAAAGAACCTCATACCAACTGTGAAGCATGGAGGTGGAAGTGTCATGGTTTGGGGCTGCTTTGCTGCAGCAGGACCTGGTCAGCTCACCATCATAGAATCCACGATGAATTCTACTGTGTATCAGAAGGTGCTTGAAGAACATGTGAGACCATCAGTTAGAAAATTAAAGCTGAAGCGGAACTGGACCATGCAACATGACAATGACCCAAAACATACTAGTAAATCAACCAAAGATTGGCTGAAAAAGAAGAAATGGAGAGTCCTGGAATGGCCAAGTCAAAGTCCAGATTTGAATCCCATTGAGATGCTGTGGGGTGACTTGAAAAGGGCTGTACGTGCAAGAAACCCCTCAAACATCTCACAGCTGAAAAAGTTCTGCATTGAGGAGTGGGGTAAAATTTCCTCAGACCGATGTCGAAGACTGGTAGATGGCTACAAGAACCGTCTCACTGCAGTTATTTCAGCCAAAGGAGGTAACACTCGCTATTAGGGGCAAGGGTGTCCTATCTTTTTCCTCAGTTAGAATAGGCATTTTTGTAGAATGACATTTACAGAAGATCTTGAAAAGACTTTTCTTCAGTTTTCTTTGTTTAGTTGGATTACTTTAATCTCTCTGTATTGTTGAAACGGAGATGAAATAACCTTTTATTAAAAATGTTACAAAAAACCACATGCTTTCAAAGGGTGTCCTAATTTTTTCACATGACTGTATATATATATATATATATATATATGCAGTACAGACCAAAAGTTTGGACACACCTTCTCATTCAAAGAGTTTTCTTTATTTTCATGACTATGAAAATTGTAGATTCACACTGAAGGCATCAAAACTATGAATTAACACATGTGGAATTATATACATAACAAAAAAGTGTGAAACAACTGAAAATATGTCATATTCTAGGTTCTTCAAAGTAGCCACCTTTTGCTTTGATTACTGCTGTGCGACGCAGAAAAGGTGAACGGATTACTACTGTGCGACGCAGAAAAGGTGAACGGATGGACTCTACATGCCTGGTTCCCACCGTGAAGCATGGAGGAGGAGGTGTGATGAAGTGGGGGTGCTTTTCTGGTGACACTGTTGGGGATTTATTCAAAATTGAAGGCATACTGAACCAGCATGGTTACCACAGCATCTTGCAGCGGCATGCTGTTCCATCGGGTTTGCGTTTAGTTGGACCATCATTTATTTTTCAACAGGACAATGACCCCAAACACACCTCCAGGCTGTGTAAGGGCTATTTGACCATGTCATCGGACCTGGACCCAATTGAGATGGTTTGGGGTGAGCTGGACCGCAGAGTGGAGGCAAAAGGGCCAATAAGTGCTAAGCATCTCTGGGAACTCCTTCAAGACTGTTGGAAGACCATTTCAGGTGACTACCTCTTGAAGCTCATCAAGAGAATGCCAAGAGTGTGCAAAGCAGTAATCAAAGCAAAAGGTGGCTACTTTGAAGAACCTAGAATATGACATATTTTCAGTTGTTTCTCACTTTTTTGTTATGCATATAATTCCACATGTGTTAATTCATAGTTTTGATGACTTCAGTGTGAATCTACAATTTTCATAGTCATGAAAATAAAGAAAACTCTTTGAATGAGAAGGTGTGTCTAAACTTTTGGCCTGTACTGTAAATATATATATATATATATATATATATATATATATATATATAGTTATAGTTATATCCACTGTGTGTATATATATATACATATATATATATATATATATATATATGTGTGTGTATAATGTATACACTGCATATACAGTATATATTCACATGCCACACACACATATGCTAGCATTTAAACCACTTGCCTATTGTTGTGAGTTCCCTTCTGGAAAACAAAACAGTTGTGACCTAATGAGGCATGATGGACAGGAGTCAGTATGGGCACTCTGAGAGATCTGAGACCTGAGGTTATGCAGCCCCATACACAGCTAGCTGTGATGCATTGTGCTTTCTGATACCGTCCTATCATAACCAGCACAGTAACTGCGCGAAAATTTAGCTATAGTCACTCTTCTATAGTATTGGACCAGATGGGCTGGTCTTCGCTACCCACACACAAAATGATCATTGGGCAACCATGACTGATTTACTCATTGTCCTTCCTTGGACTACTTTTGGTAGGTACTACTACATACTTGAAATACTCTCAAAAACTGCTATTTTGAATATGAGTATTTGGTCTGCAAAAATGTTTAGGTACTGTAGGTGGCACATGTCAAAGTAACATCCATATAAATTCCAGAACTCAAGGTATTAAGTTGATCATTTTGAGAGCTTCAGCCAGCTTGCCTTCTTTTCAAATTGCATCCTGGTGCCATCTCTCCCCAGGCAAACATTGCACACACAGCCAGACATCCACATGAAAGAATAAAAGAATAAATAAAAGAATATATAATTCATCAGATCACCTTCTTTCTGGTTTTCTAATACAGGGTCACTTATGCAATAACAGAATTTATAAAATAATTAATTTCTCTGTGTGGTATCAACGAATAACTCAACTTTGATAAATCTATAGAGCTGACATATAAAGTGATACTGAAAATATATACTCCTACACAATGACTTCTATGTTATGTACTTTATATTTTTTAAGTTTTCTGTAAACAGAACACTTGTCTTAATATATCATAGCACTCTCGTTTATTTAAGGTCCATTACCCAATATGCTAAAAGGAAACATATACCACACAGTTCTTTACTAGAGTCAAGGGATAATGACCTATTTTAAAAAGGCAGGAGCAGCCGAGTCCTGGTCCATTAGTCAAAAATTCTTAGCTTACAACAGAAAGGCTCTTTGGAATAAGAGTTCCTTGACATGATTTGGAAATTCACACATTAAACGCTCTTGAAGCTTTGTATCAACCTTTCATAGTTGCTTCATACTGATTCCTCTTTTTCCACTTCATTGAATTTATTGAACTGCATTGCAAATGCTATGCAAGCTTGTAACAACTGACAGGCATTCAAATGTAAAGGAGAAAGGGCCTCTTATTTAGGCAATGTAAAATGCTTCCAGTGTTTTATTATTGGAAGTGTTGATGGAATTGGAACAACAGAAAAAATGGAATTTCAGAATCTTTGGCTAAAGAAAAACTGAATTAAAGTATACCACAACAAATGTTCCAAATTGCTTCAAGATATGTTATGTTACTATGTATATAAATTACACATATTTTAAAGGATATGCACAGGCAATATTTTTTTACGATTGCATGTTACTCATTTTTGGCTAAAAATCTTTTTTTCAATTGGGCTTTATTAAAAATATTGAGCCATTCTGTCACAAAGAGTTAACTGTTTTTCTAGCTGTGTGACTGGTATTTTCACTTTCACTTTGTGCCATTCTTCTAATAAACCTTATCTATAAAATACTGAGAGGTCATATTTAAGCCATATTCGTATCAGTAAGATAATAACTGAGCTATTATGAGTGTTTATAATGTCAGAGAGCAGAGATAAGGAATCTGTCAGCTCCTTGTATGACGGAAAATACAGAAAATCCAAAGGCTGCTACTAGAGCATGTCCGCACGCTACAGAAAAAATAAAGACACATTAAAATATATATATTTTTAGCTCACAATGAGTACAATGCAATAAAAAAAATTGCCCCAAAAGTGTACATAACCTTTAAACCTTTTAGAACAAGCCTATTTTGAGAATTTATAGAAAAAAACATGTTTTAATCATATTCCAAAAGCCATAATTTTTCGATGTAGCTGAATAAGGACTTTTTGCAGGATGTCATGTTTTTCAATATTATAATTTTTGGGTACTTATCACTTATTGAACTTTATGCATTTTTGGGGGGAAGGCAGTAATTTTGCCATTGTTTGTTTTACATCCTTCATTACAGGCACATATAATACATGACATTGCAATATTGCATTTTTATACCAATACGTATGGTTTCTTTCATATTATGCTAATGTTGCACTATATATATATATATATATATATATATATATATATATATATATATATATGATATAAAAACCTGTTAAAATGTCAGGTTTCTGTGATGTAAAAAAATAAGACAAAGATAAATCATTTCAGAACTTTTTCCGCCCTTAATGTGACTTTGAGGAAAGTGTGGACGACAAAAGAATTGTAATTTGCAACTACTGCCATACAAAAATGAGCAGGGGCATGAACACTAGCAACCTCACCACCACCAGCATAATGCGCCACATGGCATAAAAGCATCGTAATAGTGGGCCGAACGCCTGGGTCCACAATTTGCGTCTGCGGGTCAAACCACTGCCTCCTCTACCCCTGTATTATGTGCTAGCCAATCCCCTGTCTAAGACGCAGGCTCGGATGCCTCCCGCCCTGCACCTGGACCTTCGCAAGCACCATCAGTGACCACATCCACTTCCGTGTCCCAGTGCAGCATACAAATATCCTTACCCCAGGCATTTGAACGAAAGCGCAAATACCCAGCCACCCACCCACAGGTCATAGCAATAAATGTGCAGCTTTCCAAATGACTGGCCCTGGAAATATTGCAATTGTGGCTTATGGACACTGAGGCCTTCCGCAGTCTCATGTCGGAGGCTGTCCCACGTTACGCAGTCCCCAGCCGCCACTATTTTTCACGGTGTGCCGTGCTCTCCTAACACCAACATGTGTTCCGTAAAATCACACGTGCCCTGACCAATGCAGTTACTGGGAAGGTCCACTTAACCATGAACACATGGACAAGTGCATTCGGCCAGGGACGCTACATTTTGTTGACGGCACACTGGGTGAATGTTGTGGAAGCTGTGAGCAAGTTGTACCCTGGGATGGCACAGGTGCTACCGACGCTAAGGATTGCGGGCCCAACGTTGATCAGGGTTTCCGTCAGCACCTACATTAGTGGCTCCAACCCCCAATTCTCCTCTGCCTTATCCTCCACTTCCACCTCCAAATTATCCATGTGCAGTACCAGTCAGTCATTAGTCGGTAGCTGGAAACAGTGTAGTAGTGCAGTGGGGAAGCGGCAACAGGCTGAGCTGAAGCTGATATGCTTAAGAGACAAACAGCACACCGCCACTGCGCTGTGGCAGGGGATAAGAGACCAGACTGAGCTGTGGCTCTCGGCTAGAACCAGGCATGGTTGTGTGTGATAATGGCCGTAACTTGGTGGCGGCTTTGGAGCTCGGCAAGCTCACACACATCCCATGCCTAGCCCACGTCTTAAACTTAGTGGTTCAGTGGTTTCTTAAAACCTACCCCAATTTGCCTGAGCTACTGGTGAAGGTGCACAGCGTGTGTGCCCATTTCAGCAAGTCACCGATAGCTTCAGCTGGTCCGTCAATGCTACAGAAGCACTTGAAATTGGCAGTCATTGGCTTTTGTGCGATGTCAGCATGCGCTGGAACTCGCCTTTCCACATGCTGGCCAGGCTTTGTGAGCAGCAGAGGGCAGTAGTGGAATCAGGGGCGTACATACAGGGGTCGCAGGGGTCGCACTTGCGACCGGGCCCGGCACTCCAGGGGGCCCAGCCGCCTGTGGACCCGCCCTGCAGTAGTGCTGTGCCTGTATAACCCGTGCGGCCGGCCCGGGGCCCGCCCCCCAGTTTTGAGTTTCTGCCAGCCCTACCCTCACTTGAGTCTCCTCCCCCTGAGTCTCCTCCCCGGCCACCTGTGGACCTGTCCTGCAGTATGCTGTGCCTGTATAACCCGGGCGGGCGGCCAGCCCGGGGCCCGCCCCCCGCCCCCCGTCCGCCCCCCCAGTGTTAAGTTTTCTTGCCAGCCCTACCCTCACTTGAGTCTCCCCCCCCTGAGTCTCCTCCCCAGCCGCCTGTGGACCTGCCCTGCAGTATGCTGTGCCTGTATAACCCGGGCGGGCGGCCGGCCCGGGGCCCGCCCCCCAGTGTTAAGTTTTCTTGCCAGCCGTACCCTCCCTTGAGTCTCCTCCCCGGACATGATGATGTTGAGATGCAGGGAGAAGCCGCCAGAAAAGAAAGGGAGAGGGAGAGCGCTGCGTAAAGAAGCCGGTCCGGCTTTCAGAGTGAGTGAGGTCTGATGGGGGCTGAGAGTTGGGCAATGTATGTAAAGTTATGACTCGTGACTTAAGTTGTGCTATGAAGTAATGGGGGTTTTTCTGTTGTCTGCTCTTTTGTGTAGGCACGCACTTCTATTGAGCTTCTAGTATATGCTTGGATGTAGCAGAGCTGGCTTTGTCATGCATTTCTTTTGCCTTCATATGGTAAAATACTTCATTGGCCTATTAATGGATTTATAACTAACTCTGCTATATTTCTGTAGCCTACAACCTCTGACTGCCCAGTTGGGCTGAAACTACTACACCCAACATGTTCTGGCAGTAATAGTAAATGGATATTGGTGCAATTCTGAGCTACTAGTCTATATAATAAATAATGTAGCCCATATATTTATTATATGGACTAGTAGCTCAGAATTGCACCAATATCCATTTACTATTACTGCCAGAACATGTTGGGTGTAGTAGTTTCAGCCCAACTGGGCAGTCAGAGGTTGTAGGCTACAGAAATATAGCAGAGTTAGTTATAAAGCCATTGATAGGCCAATTAAGTATTTTACCATATGAAGGCAAAATAAATGCATGATAAAACCAGCTCTGCTACATAATGTAGCAGACCTGGTTTTACGTGGGAATACTGTGGGTTATACCGAATATCATCCTCTTGTATATAGTAATATACAGTATATAAAATATATATACACACACGCACGCGCGCGCGAGGCGGGTTGGGAGGGCGGCGGCAGGTTGGGGGGGCGTCGAGTGGAATACCAGCTGCAATATGGTCGTCGCCTTTCCAGTCAGCTTCTGCTATTCACAAGCGAGGGGTGGGCATGGATGTCTAACCTCTGTGAGGTTTTAAGAAACTTTGAGGAATCAACACAGATGGTGAGTGGCGATAACGCTATTATCAGCGTAACCAGGTCACTTCTGTGTCTACTCAAACACTTGCTGCTCACAATTAACAGGCCCGCAAAACGGTGCAATACCAGAAGATCCTCGTTGAAAAATTGTTCCTAAAATTTCTAGCTGACAACGCAGGCGGCAGAGTTCGTACTTCCTTGGCCAACCAAGAAGGGAAGACAAGGGGAACACACAGCAGTTCCAACAGAGGCAGGGCAACACTCTCCAATGCCTGGGACAGTTTCATGACACCCCGCCAGCACCCTAACCCTGATGTGCGGCCTAGTGTCACAAGGAGGTAAAAATTTTGGAAGATGGTGAAGGAGTACATACCAGACCCTGTCAGCATCCTCAATGATCTCTAAGTGCCTTACAACTACTGGGTGTCCAAGCTGGACACGTGGCATGAACTGGCGCTCTATGCCTTGGTATTTAGTGCTGCTGGTGGCATTATAATAGATAAGCCTATCCGCCTGTCAACTGAAAATGCTGACAGGTTGATTCTTATAAAAATGAACAAGACCTGGATTGACCGTGACTTCTCGACTCCACCAAAAGAAAGCTGATGAACATAAAGGCACTTTAAATGTGTTGTTTATAACGTACTGAATATACTGTATTCCCATGCACCCCTTCCACCACAAACAAAGGTATATTGTTGAATCTTCTTTTTCTCATCATCCTCGTCGTTCATCATATCAACATGCTTATTCGTTGCATATAATGCCCTTCGCATATACTGTTTTACAGGGTCAGCTCAGCTGCAGGCCCTCGTATATAATTTTTTAGATGGTCAGCTTACCAGCAGGTCCTTGCGTATAATTTTTTAGAGGGTCAGCTTACCAGCAGGCCATCGAATATAATGTTTTACAGGGTCAGCTCACCAGCAGGCCCTCACCTACAATGTTTTATAGGGTCAGCTCACCAGCAGGCCCTCGCATATAATTTTTTAAATGGTTAGCTCATCAGCCGGCCCTCACATATAATGTTTTAAAGAGTCAGCTCATCAGCAGGCCATCACATATAATTTTTTGCAGGGTCAGCTCAGCAGCAGGCCTTCACCTACAATCTTTTACAGGGTCAGCTCGCATATAATCGCATATGGTTGAATATATATATATAATATTCAACCATATAATTTTTTAGAGGGTCAGCTCACCATCAGGCCCTCACCTACAATGTTTTGCAGGGTCAGCTCACCAGTAGGCCCTCGCATACAATTTTTTAGAGGGTCAGCTCACCAGCAGGCCCTCACATATAATGTTTTACAGGGTCAGCTCACCAGCAGCCCCTTGCACATAATTTTTTACAGAGTCAGCTCACCATCAGGCCCTCACCTACAAGGTTTTGCAGGGTCAGCTCACCAGTAGGCCCTTGCATATAATTTTTTAGAGGGTCAGCTCACCAGCAAGCCCTCACATATAATGTTTTACAGGGTCAGCTCACCAGCAGCCCCTTGCACATAATTTTTTACAGAGTCAGCTCACCATCAGGCCCTCACCTACAAGGTTTTGCAGGGTCAGCTCACCAGTAGGCCCTTGCATATAATTTTTTAGAGGGTCAGCTCACAAGCAGGCCCTCACCTACAATGTTTTACATGGTCAGCTCACCAGCATGCCCTCAACCATAATGTTTTAGATGGTCAAATCAGCAAGCCCAAATGTTTGTGAGGGTCACCAGCAGGCCATCAATCAAAATGTTTCCAGGCTGCGCATGATGTCCCCCTATTATGTGTAACAAATAGTGTATTGTAGTGCCGATTCCTAGTGTAGTGCATAGGCTTTATAAGTGTAGGAGTCCCACTACATGAACAATTGCACCACAATGTGAATGAGGCCCTCATTTATGTGATATACAAGTTGTATTGGAGTGACTCTTCCTTGTAATTTTTGGCAGCACTTGCATTTTATATACAAGTAAATATACAGGAAAGACTGTTTCGTAACAATTTTTCCTCTAAAAAAAGATTTTTTTTTTCTTCTGTTTTGTGCGTATTATTGTCAGTCTGTAAAAGTGGCGTACTATTTGGACAACATTGTTCCCAGCAGCGTCCTGGGAGTCCAAGATTTGGTGGTGCTTCCATCAATTTCTGACCTTTTACTATGAACCAGGCTCCCTCCCCTCTTCAGAGCAGAGGGTGCCTGGTTTAATGCTCGGGTTCTCCCATTGACTTCCATTCAGGGCCGTCTTTAATATTGATTGGACCCTGGGCAAGAATTTACTTGGGCCCCCTGGATCCCGCCTTCCCACACCCTAGCAGGCAATCACGCCCTCCACCGCAACACACACAAAAAATAATAATTCAGAGTTCAGACAGTTCACTGTTCCACTTCCTTCAGAAAAGCGAGCCTGCCGTGTACTCCAGCAACTTACAGATAGAGGCAGTGGCGTTGCTATGGCTGGTGTCACTCTTTGCTCAGGGGGGGCCTGATGGTGTGGTGTGGAGTGGTCATTTTTTACTAAGGAATAAAGTTTAACCGTTTATGTGCAAAAGAGAAAAAAAGAAGTCACTAAGTCAGCTCTTGGTCTATGTGCAGATATCTGATTGGAGCTGACTTAGTGACTTTTTTTTTCTCTTTTGCACATAAACGGTTAAACTTTATTCCTTAGTAAAAATGACCACTCCACACCACATCATGAGAGCCCCCCTGAGCAAAGATTAGTAAATGTGGCCCCAGGCCACAGTTCAGCAGACAGAGAGAACCCAACCCCTTATGTCTCCCGTCTGTATAATAATCCCCCACTAATGGGGTTATTTAAATTACTGGTGGATTATTAAAGAGACGAGAGACATAAGGGGTTCTCTCCGTCTGTCTGCTTAACTGTGGGCTGGGGCCACATTTACTAATCTTTGCTCATGGTGGCCCTCATGGTGTGGTGTGGACTGGTCATTTTTACTAAGGAATATAGTTTAACCATTTATGTGCAAAAGAGAAAATAAGAAGTCATCTCCAATCAGATATCTGCACATAGACCAACTAGACTCTTGGTCTTTGTGCAGATTGATATCTGATTGGAGCTGACTTCTTATTTTCTCTTTTGCACATAAATGGTTAAACTAGTCTTCCTTAGTGAAAATGACCAGTCAGGTCCACACCATGAGGGCCCCCCTGACCCTGAGGCGAGCAAAGATTAGTAAATGTGGCCGGTGGTGGGGCCCCAGGCCACAGTTCAGCAGCAGACTGCAGACAGAGAGAACCAAACCCAACCCAACCCCTTATGTCTCCTGGGGCCGTCTATCCCCCACTAATTTATGAATGGATCTGATCATCTGGGGTTAATTATTAATTGTGGGGTGACCTGACCGGCCTAAATTTCTAATATAAAATAAAATCAATATGCAAGCTGCTCTTTCCTTTACCTACCACCTCCCTTCCTGGCGCGGCAGTGGCATGTCTCAGGTCTGGCTGTGTAAGGTAGGTACTAGGTGAGCGAGTCACTGGTGCCTTGGTCTGGTCACGTGAGGCCGTGAGTGACTCACCACCCAATCTCTTTAGCTCCGGACTGGAGGCTTAGTCCCTGGACTCCCTGCTGCTGGCCTTGCTGCTCCGCCGTGGCGCCACTCCAGGCTGCGGACGGTGAGTCACACACACACCCCCTTTTACCACGTGACGGGTGGGGGGGGGCGCCGACGTGCTTGCTAAGCAGCGCAGCCAGCGCTTGTAAGTTGTTGTGAAAACTGCTGCTGGCGCTGCTGCGCATAGTGTGTGAATAAGAAATGGGATGTGGGACTGGGAGTCGGGACTCGGGAAACGGAGCTCCCTTGGGCCCCCAGGAGCAACTGGGCCCGGGGCAGCTGCCCCTTTTGCCCTGCGGCAAAGACGGCCCTGCTTCCATTACAACTCGGTAGAGCACCCGAGCATCTCGATGTGTTCAGCCCCAGCCCCCAAGCACTATGGTGCTCGATCAACACATATATATATATATATATATATATATACACACACACCTTTTTTATATCACCACATTTCAATAGCCATAATATTTTTCTATTTTTTTCACTGACAGGCTTTCCTTTGCGAGAAAAGTTACATTCTTCAAGGGTACATTAGAGTCACATATAGACAAGACATAGAAAAACCAGCTGGGCAGTATGAGGTGGTAACTCTGGTGCATGAACTAAGCCCCAGCAGTATTGCAAAATCAAAAGAAAAGTTGTTCAGCATGCAGATTAAAACCATTTAATCTTTATTAATAATGTTTAAAATTCCATTGCGTGGAATAATGTTTAAAATTCCATTGCGTGGCATAGATATTAGCCATGGAATAAACAATATACAAACCGGATTCCCAAAATGTTGGAACACTAAACAAATTGTGAATAAAAACTGAATGCAATGATGTGGAGCTGGCAAATGTCAATATTTTATTTGTAATAGAACGTAGATAACAGATCAAACGTTTAATCCGAGTAAATGTATTATTTTAAAGGAAAAATATGTTGATTCAAATTTTCACAGTGTCAACAAATCCCCAAAAAGTTGGGACAAGAAGCAATAAGAGGCTGGAAAAAGTAAATTTGAGCATAACGAAGAGCTGGAAGACCAATTAACACTAATTAGGTCAATTGGCAACATGATTGGGTATAAAAAGAGCTTCTCAGAGTGGCAGTGTCTCTCAGAAGCCAAGATGGGTAGAGGATCACCAATTCCCACAATGTTGCACAGAAAGATAGTGGAGCAATATCAGAAAGGTGTTACCCAGCGAAAAATTGCGAAGACTTTGCATCTATCACCATCAACTGTGCATAACATCATCCGAAGATTCAGAGAATCTGGAACAATCTCTGTGCGTAAGGGTCAAGGCCGTAAAACCATACTGGATGCCCGTGATCTCCGGGCCCTTAAACGACACTGCACCACAAACAGGAATGCTACTGTAAAGGAAATCACAGAATGGGCTCAGGAATACTTCCAGAAACCATTGTCAGTGAACACAATCCACCGTGCCATCCGCCGTTGCACTCTACAGTGCAAAGAAGAAGCCATTTCTAAGCAAGATCCACAAGCTCAGGCGTTTTCACTGGGCCAGGGATCATTTAAAATGGAGTGTGGCAAAATGGAAGACTGTTCTGTGGTCAGACGAGTCACGATTCGAAGTTCTTTTTGGAAATCTGGGACGCCATGTCATCTGGACCAAAAAGGACAAGGACAACCCAAGTTGTTATCAACGCTCAGTTCAGAAGCCTGCATCTCTGATGGTATGGGGTTGCATGAGTGCGTGTGGCATGGGCAGCTTGCATGTTTGGAAAGGCACCATCAATGCAGAAAAATATATTCAGGTTCTAGAACAACATATGCTCCCATCCAGACGTCATCTCTTTAAGGAAAGACCCTGCATTTTTCAACAAGATAATGCCAGACCACATTCTGCATTAATCACAACATCATGGCTGCGTAGGAAAAGGATCCAGGTACTGAAATGGCCTGTCTGCAGTCCAGATCTTTCACCTATAGAGGAAATTTTTCGCATCATAAAGAGGAAGGTGCAACAAAGAAGGCCCAAGACGATTGAACAGTTGGAGGCCTGTATTAGACAAGAATGGGAGAGCATTCCTATTTCTAAACTTGAGAAACTGGTCTCCTCGGTCCCCAGACGTCTGTTGAGTGTTGTAAGAAGAAGGGGAGATGCCACACAGTGGTGAAAATGGCCTTGTCCCAACTTTTTGGGGATTTGTTGACACCATGAAATTCTGATAGAACATATTTTTACCTTAAAATGGTACATTTTCTCAGTTTAAACTTTTGTTCCGTGATTTATGTTCTATTCTGAATAAAATATTATAAGTTGGCACCTCCACATCATTGCATTCAGTTTTTATTCACGATTTGTATAGTGTCCCAACTTTTTTGGAATCCGGTTTGTATGTATATATACAGTATGTAGTGTCGTACACAATTGATATCAGGTTTGTACTTTTCACCCACCACACATAGGAATGTAAAACCAACAAACATAAAAATAAATGAAAAAAATACATAAATGTACACTGAAACTAAAATACATACAGCAAAATGCAAAATACATTACTCAGTAATTATACGCATTATAAATGTAATCATATATACGCATTAGGTTCGAGCACTGTTCACATTAATAACAAAGCATGATTTCAACTTTCACATATCATCAAACAGGAACCAGTTGTAAATATCAACAAAAATTGGGATTGGACCATGTTCACATTAGTCATAAAAAGTTTCACATTTCAGACTGAATCTAAAAGGAAAACTTATGGTTAAAAGCCATGTTCACATAGTGCATGAATCCTCATTTCAGATTAAGGGTACTTTCACACTTGCGTTAAACTTTTCTGGTATTGACGTCCGTCCTAGGGGATCAATACCGGACAAAAACTGATCAGTTTTATACTAATGCATTCTGAATGGAGAGCAATCCATTCAGTATGCATCAGGATGTCTACAGTTCAGTCACTGTACAGTTTTTGGACGGAGAAAATACTGCAGTATGCTGCAGTATTTTCTCCGTCCAAAATTCTGGAACACTTGCCGGCATTATTTTCTATTGAAATGCATTAATGCAAGTCTTTCGGAAAAATGGATCCAGTTTTGTGGTTTGCGCATGCACAGACCTTTAAAAATGTGAAAAAGATAAATACTGGATCCGTTTTTCCGGATGACAACCAAAGAGACGGATCCGGTATTGCAATGCATTTGTGAGACAGATCCGGATCCATCTACAAATGGCATCCATTTGCATACAGATTTCTGGATCCGGCAGGCAGTTCCGGCGACAGAACTGCCTACCAGAATCCAACAACACAAGTGTGAAAGTACCCTAAGTTCAAAAGGATCCAAGTACAAATGTCTTCACACAGACCCATTGAGTTGGGATCTTGTTCACATTAGTAATAAAACATAATTTCATGTTTCAAATGTAACCCCTTCTACCCCAGGCCAGTTTTCACCTTCCTGCCCAGGCCATTTTTTGCAAATCTGACATGTGTCACTTTGTGTGGTAATAAATTTGGAACACTTTTATTTATTCAATTCATTCTGAGATTGTTTTCTAGTGACACATTGTACTTCATGACAAATTTGAGTCAATATATTTTCACTTTTATTTATGAAAAAATCCCAAATTTGCCAAAAATTTAGAAACATTTGGAATTTTCAGAATTTCACTTTCTCTACTTTTAAAATATAAAGTGATACCTCATCAAATAATTATTACTTAACATTCCCCATATGTCTACTTTAAGTTTGCATAATTTTGTAAATGTCACTTTTTTTTAAGGACATTAGAAGGCTTAGAATTTTAGAAGCAATTCAAATTTTTTTTTTTTAAGTTTCCAAAACCCACTTTTTAAGGACCAGTTCAGGTCTGAAGTCACTTTGTGGGGCCTACATAATAGAAACCCCCCATAAATTCTACCCCATTGTAGAAACTACACCCCTCAATTTACTGATATTACAAACTTTGTTAACCCTTTAGGTGTGCCACAAGAATTAAAGGAAAATGGAGATGAAATTTCTAAATTTCACTTTTTGGGCATATTTTCCATTTTAATCCATTTTTTTATTTAACACATTGAGGGTTAACAGCCAAACAAAACTCAACACTTATTACCCTGATTCTGAGGTTTACAGAAGCACCCCAAATGTGGTCGTAAACTGATGTAAGGGCGCACAGCAGGGCGCAGAACAAAAGGACTGCTGCATGGTTTTTGGAAGGCAAATTTGGCTGGACTGGTTTTTAGACACCATGTTCCATTTTAAGCCCCCCAGATGCACCCCTATAGAAGAAACTCTTAAAAGTGACCCCATTTTGGAAACTAGGGGATAAGGTGCCAGTTTTATTGGAACTATTTTGGGGTACATATGATTTTTAATTGCTCTATAGTAAAAAAAAAATTAGGCAAGGTTTTGGCACTGTTTTTATTTTTTTACAATATTTATCTGACAGGTTAGATCATGCACTATTTTTATAGAGCAGGTTGTTACGGATGCAGTGATATCAAATATGTCTACTTTCTTTGTTTGTTTCAGTTTTACATAATAAAGCATTTTTGAAAAAAAAATATGTTTTTGTGTCTCCATTTTCTGAAGGCAATTTTTTTTCTGCAAATCGTCTTGTGCAGGGGCTCATTTTTTTCAGGAAGAGTTTACGTTTTTATTGGTACCATTTTTGGGTACATATGATTTTTTTTGTATATTCATTATTACACTTTATGAGGCAATGTGACCCAAAAATGTGTTGTTTTGGCACAGTTTTTATTTTTACAGCATGCACCTGAAGGGTTAGGTCACGTGATATTATTATAGAGCAGGTTGTTACAGATGTGGCAATACCTAATATGTACACTTTTTCTTATTTATTAAAGTTTTACACAATAATAGTATTTTTTAATCAAAAAATTATGTTTTAGTGTCTCCATAGTCTGAGAGCCATAGCTTTTTTTTACTTTTTGACTGATTGTCTTAGGTATGGGCTCATTTTTTGCGGTATAAGATGGCGGTTTGATTGGTTCTATTTTGGGGGACATACACCTTTTTGATCGCTTGGTGTTGCACTTTAAATGATGTTAGGTGACAAAAAAATTGCTTTTTTGGTACTGTTTTTATTAAAAAAAATTTACGGTGTTCACCTGAGGAGTTAGGTGATGTGATATTTTTATAGAGCAGATTGTTTTATTTCACTTTAACACAATAATAGCATTTGTGAAGCAAAAAAAATTAAAAATCATATTTTAGTGTCTCCATTGTCATAGTTTTTTTGGGGGGCGATTGTTTTAGGTAGGGTCTCATGAGGTGACAGTTTGATTGGTACTATTTGGCGGGGCATACTCCTTTTTGATCCCTTGGCGTTGCAATTTTTGTGATGTAAGGTGACTGTTTTTTTTTTTTTTTTTTTTTACTGTGTTCACCTGAGGGGTTAAGTCATGTGAAATTTTTATAGAGCTGATTGTTACTGATGCGGCGATACCTAATATGTATACTTTTTTTTTATTTCGCTTTAACACAATAATTGCATTTATTAAACCCCCAAAAAATATGCTTTAGTGTCTCCATGTTCTGCGAGCTATAGTTTTTAAAAGTTTTTGGGTGATTGTCTTAGGTAGGGACTCTTTCTGTTGGATGAGGTGACGGTTTCATTGGTACCATTTTGGGGGGCATGCGCCTTTTTGATCACTTGGTTTTGCACTTTTTGTGATGTGAGGTGACAAAAATGGCTTTTTTTTAACAGTTTTTATTTATTTTTTACGGTGTTTATTGGACAGGGTGGATCATGTGCTATATTTATAGAGCCGGTCGTTACGGACACGGTGATACCTAATATGTGTGTGTTTTATTTTTTTCTATTTTTTTATATAAAACCAGGGGAAAGGGATGTTTTTTAATTTGTTTTACTTGAAACGTTATTTTTTTATTGAAAACTCTTTTTTCTTAACTTTTTATTTTTTACTTTATTTCTGTCCCACTCTGGGACTTTACTTTTGGAGGTCTGATCCCCTATGCAATGCATTACAATACATCTGTATTGTAATGCATTGCCTATTAGTGTATTACACTGAGTAATACACTAACAGGTTGCCGAGGAGACCCAATCTGAGGCTGGATGTCCTGGGCACCAGTAGAATGCAGGACCCGATGCCATGCAGAGCATTTGTCAGCTACTGCACGGCATCAGGCTGCCTTTTCACCCATTGGGTCCCCGCCACAGCAGCGAGGGGACCCGATGGTCTCCCTTACCCCCGAAAATGCCTTCTATGCCACGGTCAGCGCTAATCATGGCATAGAAGGGGTTAATCCACTGGCATTGGCTTGTACAGTCATGCCGGTGGATACAGCAGGGGCCTGGCTATCAGAGACTGCCGGGCCCCTGCAGTGATCGGGCGGGCACCGCTTTGGTGCCCGCCCGATCAACATGACGTAATAGTATGTCAAAATGCGGGAACGCACCTGCCATGACGTATTATTACATCATATGTCGGGGAGGGGTTAAAGGAACTTGTGATCCACTCATCAACTCATATACAACAATTTCCTCACCAAAGGTGGTTTTAAACTTTTTCAAAAAACATATAAAAACCTAGTGGATTTATTGTAAAACGCCCAGGTGAGAACCATTCCCATAGGGAATCATTGGTTTCTCCTTGTTGAGCGTTTTACAGCGCGTAGGAACGCGCTGTAAAACGCTCAGGTCTGAACTTAGGGTAACTGCCTTGTCTAGCCCATGCTGTGCTGCTATTCCTGGAGCTAATATTGAAGAAATTATTACCTCTACACAACTTACCCTTTCCACTATTACTCTTACACACCTTATCCTTTCAAAATCAATCTTGTACTGTTACTGCTTCCAAACAAAAGTAAACATTTTTTCAAGCTTGTTCAACCTTCTTCTGGCAATTGACATTTCTGTGCATAAATATGGACATGCATCTGCCTCCATTAAGGCATAATTGTTTAACACTTGTGCAGAACAAGCCACTGTTTCTTCTGATATTAGCGTGTGTGTGTGTGTATAAACGGGCAAGTATTCGTAATTTTTGGATGCTTCGTCGCAACAAGGCACAGGTTTTCTTTTTCTCCTGATAATACCATTTGCATTTAAACACCATCTGCTCCTAATAAAGGACAATTTTTGAAAGGCTTCTAATATTAATAAGCTAAAAAGGGTGGATGGGGAGGAGAGAAATTAAACATTTGCAAAAAAAATAAAATAAAATGAGATAACAAGATATAAGAAAGTCATAAGAGACCTTGGAGTGTCATATACCAATTTTAAGGCAAATTACAGCACATTTGATTTGTATAGAATAGATTCAGCCACAAATGAAATTTTTCAAAGATTTGACGAATTGGACACAAAACTGATTTCAATAAATCATCTCTAATAAAAATTATATTTTAAAAACGGCATTGTTCATTAAAACACTGCACAAAATAATGTGGTTGACCAACAAATAAAAAAAGTTATAGTCGTTAAATAGTGCCTGATTTTAAAGACTGAAATTATGCTGGTCCTCAGCCAGTTAAAGGGCTTTTTTGGGGGAGAATTAAATATCAATAACCTATCCTTTGCGGTGCTAGGCAGAGACACATATACAGGACAAATCACTATACCTGTGTAAACTAAGAAAGGTTTTCAAACTCCACTAATCAAATATCAATAGCCCTCCTAAGCCATCAACATAGAAGTCACAGGAAACTCTTAGGCCCCTTTCAGATGGGCGTTGCGAGAAAAGGTGCGGGTGCGTTGCAGGAACATGCGCGATTTTTCCGCGCGAGTACAAAACATTGTAATGCGTTTTGCACGTGCGTGAGAAAAATTGTCATGGCTTGGGATCGGTGTTCTGTATATTCTATTATTTTCTATTATAACATGGTTATAAGGGAAAATAATAGCATTCTGAATACAGAATGCATAGTAAAATAGCGCTGGAGGGGTTAAAAAAAATAATAATAATTTAACTCACCTTAATCCACTTGATCGCGCAGCCGGCATCTCTTCTGTCTTCTTTCTTTGCTTTGTGCAGGAACAGGACCTGTGGTGACGTCACTCCGGTCATCACATGATCCATCACCATGGTAAAAGATCATATGATGGATCATGTGATGACCGGAGTGAGGTCACCACAGGTCCTGTTCCTGCACAAAGCAAAGAAAGAAGACAGAAGAGATGCTGGCTGCGCAATCAAGTGGCTTAAGGTGAGTTAAATTATATATATATTTTTTTTTTTTGACTGCAGCAAATGGGTGGTTGCAACATTGAAACCTCCCCTTGCAGACTCTATTCCATTTTTATGGTGACTTTCTTAGAATATACAGCTAGAGAAAGCTAATATGCAGCAGCACCTCAAAATATAGAGGCTGCGCCTGGTGTTTGGTGAGAGAATATTTCCAACTTTTCTCCAAAATCATAACCTGCATCCTCTGCACTATTACATGTTTTAACAGTGTAGCACAGGACCCCCGCCGATCAGCTATTTGGGAGGCATTGGTGCTCCTGTGAGCGCCACAGCCTTCTCCTTGCTTATCGAGCACAGCGCCGTACATTGTATAGCCGCTGTGCTTGGTATCATGCTCAGCTACATGGGGCTGAGGATAGGTCATCAGCAGTAAAAACCCAGAAAACCCCTTTAACCCTGCCACCTTTTTAACTACATTGACTGAGTAAAGAGCCTGTGTATGTGTAGTGTATTGTTAAGCACAGCATACTGTAGCTAGTATAGAGCAGAAGTCAGGACCTGGCAGCAACGATCATTGGGACAGTCTCTCACTGGCTGGGATGGTTTGAGAATGCGATCAAATGTACGCGAACCGCAAGTTTGCGGCGGGCCCCATTCACTTTAATGGCAGGCGAACCTGAAAAACCTTCAGCTCATATTTTCAGCCAGCAAACACCTACTAGAAGTACACAAATAGTCCCAAAACATGGACAGTGATATACCAGAGGGGGATCATTAGCAAAAATTCCCACAAAAAATATGTATTTTAATCAGGGGCCATTTTTATGCGTCTTAAAGGGAAACTCTCAAAAATGTGCCCTGCTGGAACCTTGAGTAATTTTTTTTTCCTATCGGTTTGATGTATACAAGTGTACAGCACTCCACATTTTTGTATCCTGCAGAGTCTATTTAAAAAATGCATACGTTAACGTAATATATATATATTTTTTTACCATGGAACTGTATGGTGAACGGACGCCACTGTACGGCATCAGTGGCATCTGCTAACGCACACAGTGTCAGAATAAGCACCAGTACACATCAGAGCAGCATGGCGGAGAGGGGAGGCTGCCATGTACAGAGCGCTAACTGGTCCTGGTGGCCAGGGATGAGGACTGTGTTTCCCAAGGATAATTTTCTACTGGGAAATACTGGGCACAGTATAATACACTAGAATCTATACAATATAAAGATATTAGCCCTACCCCCGAATGACAATACAATTAGGTGATCATTTATTTCATAGAAATACGTCTATGTTAGGTGTATTTCTGACACAGATTGTGGCGCAAAGGTCCTTAGCACCGCAATCTGCATATTTTTCCCGCTCATGCCAGGTCTAAAAACGGATGGTGTGGGCAGGAAAAGGGATACAGTTATGGCCATCCAGATATTGGATACCACCGCCATACATTGACCGGATAACACCTCTGCACAGTGACCATATAACACCGCCATACCGTGACCAGATAAAAGAGTATACAAGGGCACAGTACAGGGAATGACTGGGGGTACTGCACAGAATGTGGTAAGAGGGCACAATGCAGGGTATAAGTGGGCATAGTATGGGATGAGGAGCACAGTACAGGGTGGGGGGCACAGTCACAAGACCCTGTGACATTAGAAGGTACTTATAGTGAATGCGGTTCACCATAATGAGAGGCAGAGGAGTGAGGCAAGGGTGTCATTATGTGGCTAGAGATAACAAATTTAGCCAATAGGCATTCACCTGGCAGCAAAGAACTTTGGATTCTGTGGCTGGAGGTACATTAGGCGGTCACAGGATAAATATGTAACTGTCGGCCAGTACAGGCCCCAAAAATTAGCCAATAGGCATTCAACTGACAGCAAAGAACTTTGGATTCTGTGGCTGGAGGCACATTAGGCGGTCACAGGATAAAAATGGAACTGTCGGCCAGTACAGGCCCCAGAAATTAGGCAATAGGCATTACCTGACAGCAAAGAACTTTGGATTCTGTGGCTGGAGGTACATTAGGCGGTCACAGGATAAATATGCAACTGTCGGCCAGTACAGGCCCCAAAAATTAGCCAATAGGCATTCACCTGACAGCAAATAATTTTAGATTCTGTGGCTGGAAGTACATTAGGCGGTCACAGGATAAAAATTGAACTCTTAGCCAATAAAGGCCCAAAAATTAGGCATTCAACGGACATAAAAGGCATTTACCTAAGACAGGGACCGTGTTCTAGGGGGTGGCAGATATTTGTAGGCTATCATGAGGAAATTCAATCAAATGTGGTCGATCATCACATGTGTTGAATTCCTCCGAGATCCATGCCTCATTCATTTTTTTATATATAATTATTTTTTTTTTAAATGCGAGGGGGGGGGGCTGTTTCGCATCGGGTTCGCAGGCACGGGCGGCGGGCGCAGATAGCTCCTCCATTCCTCCTGGCAGGACACCTGACGTCAATATGGCCAGTGCGCCTGCGCGAGTCGGACGCCGGGTGCACGGTACACAAGCCTTATGATTGGTTTCTGACTAAGGAAGCCTCCTGGTTGCCCGGCAACCAGGGGGGCGGTCCTGGGTTCACTGTGTACTTAAAGCCAGTCAGAGCCTTAACTCATTGCTGAGTTATTCAACCTTATGGTGAACACCCAGCTCCCTCCTGTGAACCTGTTGTTTAATCTGACTTCCCATCTACCGACTCCTTGCCTGTTTCCTCGATTACGATTTCTGCTGCCCGCCACGACCCGGAAATGGAACCGACTACCCGATTGGATTGACCTTTTTTTTGTACTAAGCTAATTTTTGGGATTATTTCGTCCCTGCCAAAGGATTCCATACCTGAGCCACTATTCCAGTCCTGACACAGAGGTTTATCACTTCTCAGAGCGTCCACATCGGCTGTTAACCCGATTAAGTCGGACACCTGTCGGTCTAGGCATTCCTTGAGGCTGGATCTGGAGGACAGCTGTTGATGGGTTGGCTGCAAGAATGATCTCATATCCGAATTCACCAACACATTTTCAAACCACCCTTTTCTTACATGCGCGGAAGGATTGGCACCCGCAACTGTTTCTTTGTGAGTGGAAATTCCTCTGCCAGCGCCCGCAAAAGTAGAATGCAGAATTTCTCGAAGAAATGCCTGAAAGTGCTGCATTCTGACAGCCCTCTGTGATGGTGGGAATATTTCCGCCATTTTGTGTTTGTACCGGGGGTCTAAGTATGTTGCCACCCAGTACAGGTCCTTGCCATTTATGCTTTTTATAGGGGGGTTTATCTTCAAACACTGGAGCATGAAGGCCATTTGCACTAAACTGGAAGCCGTGGAGAGGCCTGGCTCCTGCTCATCATCCAGGATAATGTTGTCCTCGTTCTCCTCCCCCCAGCCATGGACAACACCAGGGATCCCAGAAATGTTTAAAGCATGCTCTTCTGGCTCATCCTCCTCCCTGGCAGCATTCTCCTCTGACTCTTCTTCAGACTCCTGTTGTTGACTTGTCTCAGATGGAGTAGCCCCCCCTGGGAATTCATCCAGCATTGTGACTTCCTCATCTTCGTGCTCCTCGACAGCTTGATCAATGACACAATGCAATTCACGTTCCAGTAAGAAGGCGTAAGGTACGATGTCACTAATGGTGCCATGGCTGTGACTGCATGCGCCGCTCATGAGCAGCCACTGGCGTGGTGAAAAAAAAAAAATCTCCCCAGAATCTGTCCTTCCGCAGAGTTCGTACAGGTAGTCGTTAACTGCCCGTTTCTGCTGGAGCAGCGTATCAAGCATATACAAGGTGGAGTTCCATCGCATCGGGCAGTCACAAATCAGAAGATCTTCTAAAATGTCCAGAGATTTTCCTGGCCTGTCGCAAGACATCCTGGACTCCGGGGTATTTACCAATGAATTGCTGCATGATTAAATTCAGGATGTGTGCCATGCCATGTGTCATTTTGCCCTGTTTCAGCGCGCTCAGCAGATTGGCACCGTTGTAGCACACCACTTTACCAACTGTCAAATTGGGCAGGGTTAGCCACTGATCAGCCTGTGACCGCAAAGCTGAAAGGAGTGCAGGACCGGTGTGGCTCTTGACCGCAAAGCTGAAAGGAGTGCAGGACCGGAGTGGCTCTTGGCTTCCAGGCACAACAGACGCAGCACAGCATATCTCACCTGGCATGTCATATAAGTTCTGGGGAGCTTGGGAGGCACATCAGAAGAGACGGTAGCAACGGAAAAGGAGGAGTCAGCAGAGGAGGAGAGGGAGGATGGTGTAGGAGGAGGACAAGTAGAGGCAGGTCTGCATGCAATCCGTGGTGGTAACACCAAATCTACACGGGTGCCACGGGTTGCATGCTTGACGGCTGACAGAAGGTTCACCCAGTGGGCAGTAAAATGTATGTTCCTCCCCTGCCCTTGTTTGCTAGACCATGTGTCTGTGGTCATATGTATCTTGGCACCGACACTGTGCCAGAGATTCATTCACTTGCCGCTGAACATGGCCATATAGCTGTGGGATGCCCTTCTAGGATAAATATTTCCTTCTGGGGACCTTCCATTGCAGTGTTCCAACGGCCACGCATTTTCTAAAGGCTTCAGAGTCCACTAGTTTATATGGCAGTAGTTGGCGGGCTAGCGGTTCTGACAAGCCAGCAGTCAGCCATTGGGCAAGAGGGTTATACGGCGTCATCATCTTTTTTTGCTCGAACATTTGGGGCAAGGAAGCCTGCCTTTTGCCAGATGAACGCGAGGACGGCACGGTGGAAGGGGAAGTGGAGGACAACTAGGAGGAGAGAAGAGAAGGAGAAGAGGCATAACAGAAAGCACTGGGAATGTGGCTTTGTGGGTTATGACGGTGTTGCTCCCAGTGTGCTCGGTGGTGGGAGGCCAGGTGCCTTCTTAAGGCGGTCGTCCCTAGGTTAGTGTTGGGCTTAGCGCGACTTATGCATTGACAGCACAGGCTGCAGATGGCAACACTATTGTCAGCAGCGGACACGTTAAAAAAAGCCTACATTGCGGAGCCATGTGCCAGCATCCTGGGAGCGCCAGATGTGACCGTGCATGGTGGATGGCTCGTTCCAGATACATTAGCAGTCTGCTTTTTGCCTCATGTGCACTGTAAGTTCTGCCTGCTTCTCCTCCCTATCTGCTGCTCTGTCTCTCCCTCTGAACTCCCCTCCTCTTCCTCTCTTGCGGGCACCCATGTGACATCCATAGACACATCATCATTGGATTCGTCACCTTAACCACCACTGACATTAGAGATCTCGGAGTAGGCAGCAACAGCGGGGATCACCCTCCTTGGGCTGATCTGGGTACTGCAAACCGTTGATACCTCCTCTTCCTGATCCGATGCCAATAATGGCTGCGCATCGGTAAGGTCTTGTAATGGATGGGAAAATAATCCCTCTGACTCAAGCGGAGGGGATATGGTGGTGGTGTCTTTAGGGGTGCACACAGCAGAGAGTGAAGAGGGTGCAGATAGAGAGAATGAGGATGAGGAGGATGCAGAAGCAGAAGGCTGAATGAGGAACTCAACAAAGTCTGGTGCATCCTTTGACGTAATCGCACGCACCTTCTGCAACTTCGCACTTAGGTTGCAGCCTGGTGCACATGCCCGACCCCTACCACCCCTGCAGAATGGCCTGCCTCTTCCTCTGCCTGTCATTTTCAAAATGTCTCTGTGACAAAAGTCCCTATAGAAGAGTAGCATTTGTGGAAGAAGGAATCCCACACCCCTGCCTCAATCAGTTTTTTTGGGGGGAAGGGGAAGTTTTTATATCACACTAGTAGAAATTATTTCTTCAAATAGTTTTTTTTACTCTGTGTAGATGCGGTAACGCAGCAAAACCGCAAACAAATGCTGCACTACCTAAATGCACTATATAGAAAGTATATTATTGGTATATAGCACACCTGATTCAATCCGTTTTAATGGGGGGGGCAACTGGTTAATCACATCAGTAGAAATTATTTCTTAAAATAGTGTTTTTCACTCTGTGTACAGTCGTGGCCAAAAGTTTTGAGAATTACATAAATATTGGAAATTGGAAAAGTTGCTGCTTAAGTTTTTATAATAGCAATTTGCATATACTCCAGAATGTTATGAAGAGTGATCACATGAATTACATAGTCCTTCTTTGCCATGAAAATTAACTTAATCCCCAAAAAAACTTTCCACTGCATTTCATTGCTGTCATTAAAGGACCTGCTGAGATCATTTCAGTAATCGTCTTGTTAACTCAGGTGAGAATGTTGACGAGCACAAGGCTGGAGATCATTATGTCAGGCTGATTGGGTTAAAATGGCAGACTTGACCTGTTAAAAGGAGGGTGATGCTTGAAATCATTTTTCTTCCATTGTTGACCATGGTGACCTGCAAAGAAACGCGTGCAGCCATCATTGCGTTGCATAAAAATGGCTTCACAGGCAAGGATATTGTGGCTACTAAGATTGCACCTCAATCAACATTTTATAGGATCATCAAGAACTTCAAGGAAAGAGGTTAAATTCTTGTTAAGAAGGCTTCAGGGCGTCCAAGGAAGTCCAGCAAGCACCAGGATCGTCTCCTAAAGAGGATTTAGCTGCGGGATCGGAGTGCCACCAGTGCAGAGCTTGCTCAGGAATGGCAGCAGGCAGGTGTGAGAGCATCTGTACGCACAGATGGTGAATGGACTGCTGAGGACTGGGACAAAGTCATATTCTCCGCTGAAGCCTCTTTCCGATTGTTTGGGGCATCAGGAAAAAGGCTTGTCCGGAGAAGAAAAGGTGAGCGCTACCATCAGTCCTGTGTCATGCCAACAGTAAAGCATCCTGAGACCATTCATGTGTGGGGTTGCTTCTCATCCAAGGGAGTGGGCTCACTCACAATTTTGTCCAATTGTGTTTAGCAGCAAACTTTGTGAAAACTGATATTTGTGTCATTCTCAAAACTTTGGCCACGGCTGTAGATGCGGTAAAGCAGCAAAAACACAAACAAATGCTGCACTACCTAATGCACTATATAGAAAGTATATTGTTGGTATTTAGCACCCCGGCTTCAATCAGTTTTTTTGAGGGACAACTGGTTAATCACACCAGTAGAAATTATTTATTTAAATAGTGTTTTTCACTCTGTGTAGATGTGGTAATGCAGCAAAACCGCAGACGAATGCTGTACTACCTAAATGCACTATATGGAACGTATATTATTGGTATATAAAATCCCTGCTTCAATCAGTTTTTTGGGGGGCAACTGTTTAATCACACCATTAGAAATTATTTCTTCAAATTGTGTTTTTCACTCTGTGTAGATGTGGTAACGCAACAAAACCGCAAACAAAAGCTGCACTACCTAAATGCACCTTATAGAAAGTATATTATTGGTATATAGCACCCCTGCTTTAATCCGTTTTTGGGGGGGCAACTGGCTAATCACACCAGTAAAAATTATTTCTTCAAATAGTGTTTTTCACTCTGTGTAGATGTGGTAAAACGCAGCAAAACCACAAACAAATGCTGCACTACCTAAATGCACTATATAGAAAGTATATTATTGGTATTTAGTACCCCTGCTTCAATCAGTTTTTGGGGGGGCAACTGCTAAATCACACCAGTAGAAATGATTGGTCCATTAGCATTTGTTACTCTGTGTAGATGCAGTAATGCTGCAAAACCGCAAACAAATGCTGCACTACCTAAATGCACTATATAAAAAAGTATATTACTGGTATATAACACCCCACTTCTATCAGTTTTTTTTGGGGGGGGGGCAACTGGTATATCACACCAGTTATAATTATTTTTTTCTAATTGCATTTGTCACTCTGTGTGGCTGCAGTATTACAGCAGAACCGCACACAACTGCTGCACAATAGAATTGCACTATAATATACTATCTATGTTAGAAAGTATATTATAAGTATATTACACCCCTCAGTATGTCACACCTATTGATAGCACACCTATACCTGTCCTTAAAAGGACTTTTGTGGCCCTATTAGCTAGTGATTTGTGTCCCAGCAGTCTGTCCCTGCTCAACACAGCAACCTCTCCCTACACTGGCAAAAGATTTAATTTAAAATGCCAGCCAGATCAGGTTTATTTATAAGGCAGGGGGTAGGTGCATGTGCTGAAATGTCTCAATTGGCTGTTCTGTACCACCTGCTGCGTGTGTCATGGGTCAAAGTTCTTCACAATGTAAAAGAATATAGCAGGCCCATTTGGCGAACAGCGAATGCTGTACTACCTAAATGCACTATATGGAACGTATATTATTGGTATATAAAATCCCTGCTTCAATCAGTTTTTGGGGGGGCAACTGTTAAATCACACCATTAGAAATTATTTCTTCAAATTGTGTTTTTCACTCTGTGTAGATGTGGTAACGCAACAAAACCGCAAACAAAAGCTGCACTACCTAAATGCACCTTATAGAAAGTATATTATTGGTATATAGCACCCCTGCTTTAATCCGTTTTTGGGGGGGCAACTGGCTAATCACACCAGTAAAAATTATTTCTTCAAATAGTGTTTTTCACTCTGTGTAGATGTGGTAATGCAGCAAAACCTCAAACAAATGCTGAACTACTTAATGCACTATATAGAACGTATATTATTGGTATATAAAATCCCTACTTCAATCAGTTTTTTTTGGGGGGGGGGCAACTGGCAAATAACACCAGATTAAATTATTTCTTCAAATAGTGTTTTTCACTCTGTGTAGATGTGGTAAAACGCAGCAAAACCACAAACAAATGCTGCACTACCTAAATGCACTATATAGAAAGTATATTATTGGTATTTAGTACCCCTGCTTCAATCAGTTTTTGGGGGGGCAACTGCTAAATCACACCAGTAGAAATGATTGGTCCATTAGCATTTGTTACTCTGTGTAGATGCAGTAATGCTGCAAAACCGCAAACAAATGCTGCACTACCTAAATGCACTATATAAAAAAGTATATTACTGGTATATAACACCCCACTTCTATCAGTTTTTTTTGGGGGGGGGGGGGCAACTGGTATATCACACCAGTTATAATTATTTTTTTCTAATTGCATTTGTCACTCTGTGTGGCTGCAGTATTACAGCAGAACCGCACACAACTGCTGCACAATAGAATTGCACTATAATATACTATCTATGTTAGAAAGTATATTATAAGTATATTACACCCCTCAGTATGTCACACCTATTGATAGCACACCTATACCTGTCCTTAAAAGGACTTTTGTGGCCCTATTAGCTAGTGATTTGTGTCCCAGCAGTCTGTCCCTGCTCAACACAGCAACCTCTCCCTACACTGGCAAAAGATTTAATTTAAAATGCCAGCCAGATCAGGTTTATTTATAAGGCAGGGGGTAGGTGCATGTGCTGAAATGTCTCAATTGGCTGTTCTGTACCACCTGCTGCGTGTGTCATGGGTCAAAGTTCTTCACAATGTAAAAGAATATAGCAGGCCCATTTGGCGAACAGCGAATGCTGTACTACCTAAATGCACTATATGGAACGTATATTATTGGTATATAAAATCCCTGCTTCAATCAGTTTTTGGGGGGCAACTGTTAAATCACACCATTAGAAATTATTTCTTCAAATTGTGTTTTTCACTCTGTGTAGATGTGGTAACGCAACAAAACCGCAAACAAAAGCTGCACTACCTAAATGCACCTTATAGAAAGTATATTATTGGTATATAGCACCCCTGCTTTAATCCGTTTTTGGGGGGGCAACTGGCTAATCACACCAGTAAAAATTATTTCTTCAAATAGTGTTTTTCACTCTGTGTAGATGTGGTAATGCAGCAAAACCTCAAACAAATGCTGAACTACTTAATGCACTATATAGAACGTATATTATTGGTATATAAAATCCCTACTTCAATCAGTTTTTGGGGGGGGGGGCAACTGGCAAATAACACCAGATTAAATTATTTCTTCAAATAGTGTTTTTCACTCTGTGTAGATGTGGTAAAACGCAGCAAAACCACAAACAAATGCTGCACTACCTAAATGCACTATATAGAAAGTATATTATTGGTATTTAGTACCCCTGCTTCAATCAGTTTTTGGGGGGGCAACTGCTAAATCACACCAGTAGAAATGATTGGTCCATTAGCATTTGTTACTCTGTGTAGATGCAGTAATGCTGCAAAACCGCAAACAAATGCTGCACTACCTAAATGCACTATATAAAAAAGTATATTACTGGTATATAACACCCCACTTCTATCAGTTTTTTTTTGGGGGGGGGCAACTGGTATATCACACCAGTTATAATTATTTTTTTCTAATTGCATTTGTCACTCTGTGTGGCTGCAGTATTACAGCAGAACCGCACACAACTGCTGCACAATAAAATTGCACTATAATATACTATCTATGTTAGAAAGTATATTATAAGTATATTACACCCCTCAGTATGTCACACCTATTGATAGCACACCTATACCTGTCCTTAAAAGGACTTTTGTGGCCCTATTAGCTAGTGATTTGTGTCCCAGCAGTCTGTCCCTGCTCAACACAGCAACCTCTCCCTACACTGGCAAAAGATTTAATTTAAAATGCCAGCCAGATCAGGTTTATTTATAAGGCAGGGGGTAGGTGCATGTGCTGAAATGTCTCAATTGGCTGTTCTGTACCACCTGCTGCGTGTGTCATGGGTCAAAGTTCTTCACAATGTAAAAGAATATAGCAGGCCCATTTGGCGAACAGCGAACGAGCAAAGTTTGCTGCGAAACAACTGCTGGGCGAACCGCAAGGCCATCTCTACTGGCTACAACAGCTGTTGATCATTGCTACCAGCCTCGTGATCAAAGCTAGAGATGAGTGATTCGAATCCCACAAAGTGGAATTTAATCCGATTTTCAGGATAAATTTGATTCACCTTGATACCGAATTTCCTTGTGCTTCGTGTTAGCAAATTAATTTAACCTGAAATAGTGTAAAAAACAGAAATAAATCATACTTACCTCCTCCATTTGCTTGCAACGAGCTGCTAGCCGCCATCTTGATTAAAGATCTTGGCCAAAATCCCGGCCGTCGTCATGACGTTATCTCGCGCTGCGCAAGATTTCACTCCAGATCTTCAAGAAAGATGGTGGCGGCTGGATCGCCCCGAGTAAATGTAGGCGATAAGTTTGATTTAAAAAAATATATATTATGTTAATTTCACACAGTTTTTACACTCAGATGCCACAATCATGTGTGAACGCAGTGTCTGAGGGGTACAATGAAGGGGGGCGGTGCTATCACAGCTCCTTGTAATTGCACCCGATACTTACAAAAAAATGCGCTTTATGATGTAAAATTCGGGGAATCAGCCAAATCGAACTTTTCATATATTCGCTTATCTCTAATCAGAGGTCCTGGCTTCTGCTTGATACCAGCTACAGTATGGTGTAAATGCACACATCTGATATATTTTATGTGAACAACATATGTGCAGTACAACATATGTCCAATGTGTGACCTGTTTGTGTGTTTGTGTGCACTAATGTGTCTGCTGTGTGACCAGCGTATGCATTTTTCTTGGCTCAATCCCACCACCCCACCACTTGACACAGTTGTTCATATGCTCCTGGCCTAGAAAGAACAATCTCAGTAGCATAAGGGGAAATGGAAGGTTGAGGAGAAAATACAGTCTAGGATGAGAAAATCAATATAGTGTATAGTATAGTGTGCAGGTACAATAGTTGAACCAAGGTGAATATAAAAGATACTGCAGTGCAGCACTTGCCCAAGTGTCGCAGCTTCTCCAAACAGCTGTACTCAGGAATGCTGTCAGGAATGCTGAGAGTTAGACCCCAAAATCTAATAATAAATCTCCTAGTCTAATTTACATTGAAGCTTCCAGTACAAATAACAAAAATTACAATAAAACAGTTGAGGAATTTTGGTGCAATCTGTAGACATAAAGCCTGTGACTAGAGATGAGCGAATCGAATCCCACAAAGTGGAATTCGATCCGAATTTCAGGATAAATTTAAATCGCCTGAAATAGTATAAAAAATTCAAACTTACCTCCTCCATTTGCTTGCCTGATGATGTCATACGTCACTACGCCAGTCTGCGTAATGACGTAATCTCGCGCTGCACAGGTTTTCGGACGGGATCTTTAAGCAATATGGCGGCATCGTGAGCAAATGGAGGCGGTAAGTTTTATTTCCTTTTTTTTTATTGTTAATTTTACACTCAGATGCCGCGATCATGTGTGATCGCAGCATCTGAGGGGTACAATGACGGGGGCATCGCTATCGCAGCTCCATCATTGCACCCATTACTTATTTTTTAAAATGCGCTTCGTGACGAAGTTATTCATCACAAAGCAAATTTTTGGGTGAAATTCGGCGAATCAGCCAAATTAAACTTTTAAGAAATCTGCTTGTCTCTATCTGTGACTAACCCTGCCAAAATTGACTGGATGATCTGACAACCATCCAATGTCTTTGGGTATATTAACCCTTAGGATACCAGAGTTTTTTTTGTTTTTGCGTTTTCATTTTTATTACCTATCTTCCTTGGGCCATAACTTTTTTATATTTCCGTTCACATAGTGTTACGAGGACTTGTTTTTTGCTAGACAAGTTGTCCTTTTTAACGCCACCATTAATTATGGCAGAAAATGTAGTGGGAAGCAGTAAAAAAAAAAAATTCAAATTGGGTGGAATTTGAAAAAAAATGCAATTTCTCCACCGTTTTATGCGTTTTGTTTGCGGAAAAAGTTAGCCATGCCCTTCATTCTCTTGGTCAGTACAATTACAACAATACTTTTTTATAGTTATGTTTACTGAGCTGTTTAGCAGCTCATTTTTTTGTGGGAAAATCCGTAGTTTTTATTTATACCATTTTGGAGTGTGTGTGACTTTTTTATCACATTTTATTACATTTTTTGGGTTAAGAGAAGCAATGAAAAAATAGCAAATCGGCCATTTTGACCCTTTTTTCCATTACACCATTTACCGTATTGGAAAAATGTTTTTATATTTTAATAGTATGGCCGTTTTCAGTAGCGGTAATACCCATGATATTTATATCTTTATTGTTATTTAGGTATTTATTTTTAATTATATGGAAAGGGGGGTGATTTAAACTTTAATATTTTTTATATATTTTTTTACTTTTTTTATTTTTTGTGATGATTTTGAAGCTTCTACATGATCCTATAAATTATGTTTTTAAATTTTGTATTATCAGGTATTTTTAAAATGGGTTTTCGACTGAAAATTTCTTATCCTGGCCTACCATCTGGTGGTCAAAATAAGAATTGCAGCATGAACACTATCAGCCTAGTCAGCAAGGCTGATAGCATTCAGAACAACTACTGACAGCCCCACTGGCAGCAGTAGGTGTCGGTAGGAAGCCCAGAAGAGCAAGCTTTCAAGTTTTTGTGCATTTAGATGCCGTGATCTCACTTGATCACGGCATATAAAGCCTTTTAATTACCACGATCTGCATTATTGCCGGTCACGGTTATTAGCCGCAGGTCTCTGCTGTTTGAAACAGCAGAGACTTGCTGGCCATGAGGCCCGGTGAACGTACGAGTGGACACCATGTTCGCATATCGCTGGTAGCAAAAGGGTTAATGGTTTTAGTTAAAGGGGTATTCTGGTTAGAGAAAGGACCTACATCGATCTAATAGGGCATAACTTTCTCTAACCAGAATACCCCTTAAAGAAAAACTATTACTCTGTATGTTAATTTCAAATAGACTTTTTTCATCAGCTAGCAAAATAGTTTCTAAAGTACAAAGAACCCATTGATTAGGGAATAATTTATTCTTAGAAAAATAATTTAATTACACTTAATTATCCTGTAAAGCAGAATTTAATTCAATTAATGTTGCCTTTTGTACTTTTGCTAAAACTATCAATGGCTGTAATGTCATAGAATTTACATAGGATTTTTCTCTTATTAAAGCTGATCTAGCCAATTTCATTGCCCCAGAAATAGAGTTTGAAGTTGCTCTGATATTGTGGTCATATTTTATGTGACAGTGACTACATTCTCAGGTCAAGTAGTATAATATACTATAGGATAATTAAAGGTGCTTTCTGAGACTAAGATATTGATGGCCTATCCTCGGAACAGGTCATCAATATCAGATTAGTCTGACAAGCAGCATCCCCACCCATCAGCAGTTTTTAGCAGCCACCGGCACTGTAAACTGAATGCTTCACCTACTAGGTGTTTCCGCTGCCAGCATACTGCAGCTTAGCTCCCATTTAAGAGCTGAGCTGCAGTACCCCTGCACAGCCACTACACCGTGGACAGAACCTTGTACTTTTATCCACTATATTCTGTAGGTTTTGATGCAGATGGCTGCCTGAAATAGTTGAACAATGGGAATGCTGGTTATCGGACCCTTACTGATCTGATATTGACCACCTATCCTAATATATCAATATCTA
The DNA here is from genome assembly GCF_014858855.1 of Bufo gargarizans. Classification (NCBI taxonomy): domain Eukaryota; kingdom Metazoa; phylum Chordata; class Amphibia; order Anura; family Bufonidae; genus Bufo; species Bufo gargarizans. The sequence continues at coordinate 124,666,011 of NC_058087.1, read as the reverse complement.
AGTACGTAAAAAATTATCACACATAATCTTTAGAGATGACCAAAGTTTTCTAAAATTCGATTAAGCCATTTTATTGTATTTCTCCAAGAAATGTGCTTAATTAAGAAATTATTCGTCATGCAGCGCATTAAATCAGGTGTATCCCAGCCTGCAGTTAAACCATAGGGAGAATGCATCTCTGTGTAAATCACTGTGCCTTACAGCAACATACATCGCTAGTCCTTTCTGGTAGCACAACAATTACTGTGCGTCAGAATAACAGGAAGGTTACACATACGGACGTGGGCATTATCAAGCAGGTCACCAACAGTCCTAGCTAACATAACAGAAAAGCATACAGAAGTCTTCAGTAAAGCAAAAAATATATATAATATAAAACCTGCAGGAGCTGTGCCCCAGTGACTTGTGGAACAAAACAAGAACATGGAGGTAGCGCCAATAAAGTAGTGGAAGAAAAAAAGTTGTTTTAATCCATGTTGTGGCAGTGCAAACACATGCTTTTGAATCCATTCTTTTAGCTGAAGAATGACTGTGCTTCACTACTAGGTTAGTTGACAATTCACCTTTTTAGTCAGTTATTCTGATCAATTATTGTCAGCCCAAAACCACAGAACAAGTGCAGATCTATTCATGATACCTAATCTGAGAACAGGATTGGCTCCTGAATTTGGCTCACAATAAGTGATTAAATAAATGATCAAAGTGTGAACTCAGCCTTACAGGTCAATGTTAGAGTCAGGTCTAATTTAGCCATGTGGACTTCACCGTGCAGTGGCCCAAGATTCAAGCAGTGGACCCATGACAGTGGGGAGGTCGTCAGCAGTGAGGTTGTGTTCACATCACTTTTTATTTATCCCTTGTTCTGATCCATAAGAACAGCCCAAAACAATTGGATCCTGTATTTTGAGCATCCACCTACAAACCGTCAGTATTTGGTCAGCAGTTGATCAGTATTTGTAAGTCAAAAACAGGAGTGGGTCCAAAACAGAGATTAAATGTGATGAAAATATTTGCATCTGTTCTGTGTTTTGGACCCACTCCTACTTTTGGTTTCCAAATCATGATCAAATACTCATGCAAAATACTGATCTTGTGATAGAAGCCTCATGCTCAATATGCATGAGTTTTAGCCATTTGCATCTGAAATCGGTTTCATTCAGATGGAAAAGAAGTCCTTCATGTAGGACTTTAATAGGCTTCCATCACATGGCCAGTATTTGATCAGTAGTGGTAAGGCAAAAACAAGAGTGGATCCAAAACAGAGTTTTGACTTCCAAATCATTATCAAATCCGGATGCAACATACTAACCGTGTGATAGAGGCATTATGCATGCACCAAGGACAGGATCCATTATTTTTTTTCGTTTTCTGGTCTTCTGACAGGTCAGAAGTGTAAAAAAATAATAATATGTAGATGTAAACAAGGCCAAACAGGGACACTAGTGGCCCCATCACAGAGTGGTGAAGGTGGCAACAGCAAAAAGAGTCAACATAGTGGCCCAGTCACAGAGTGGGGGGGGGGTGGCAACTGCATGAGGAGTCAACATAGTGGCCCAGTCACAGAGTGGAGTCAACCTAGTGGCCCAGTCACAGAGTGGGGAGTTGGGGGCAACAGTAGTGGCAGTAAAAGTACAACATGGTGACAGTAGGAGAAGATGTCAGCAGAGGAAGCAGTTGTGTGAAATCAGGCAGATGGCAGCATCAGAATAGTGGGTGAAGCATGTGGCCAGAAGTAATAGGCCGTTTTTCACAATGTTCTAGCGTTATAGCACGCTGTAGTCAGAACATCACTGCCAGAATGCCAGAATGATCTTGTCTGATGCATCAGGTACAAGTGTGTGGAAATCCTGGCTGATCCGCGCCTGATTCATCTTTATAAAGGTTAATCTCTCTTAATTTTTAGTTGAAAGGCAAGTTCTCTTTGGGGTAAATATGCCCTCTGACACACTAAAAACCCACTCTGATGCCACACTACTGGCAGGGCAGAAAAGCTTGTCCAGGGCAAACTCGTCCAGTTGCGGACACAATTTAAGTTTCGCTGTCCAGTCTAGGAGATCTTGGACCTGGGGTGACAGCGTGCAGTCCAAGTATGCCACCACCTGCTAGTTTAGGTTCTGCTCCATGGCCTGCTGTTGCTGTTGGGTGGTTTCTTCAGTAGGCGAGTGAAGAAAAGTGTTAGAGACTCAAGACAAGTTGCTGCTGCCCCGGTCAGACCTTTATGAAGATGGGCGATGGCGCACATAGGCAGCTACCAGCCAACTACATAAGATATTGATAGTAGCTGAGTTTATCATCCCCCTCAGCAGGTGAAAAAAAAGACCCCCATTCTGCCCCAGTATCAAAGGTCTAACATAATGGAGAGCTAGTAGTAATCCCTCTGCCAAATGGTGATAATGCGACTGTCACTACGCAAGCAACCTGGCATGCATCTGCACACTTGCACAAGGGAATCTACATACTGCCAAGGTCTGTTGGGGTCATCTGCGTGGTCTTCCTCATCGGCCTCCAGCTCCTCATGCTCCTCCTGTTCCTTTCCTGTCTCTAGGGGAGATAAACCACCTATTTCTGTATATAATTCCTGGGAATTAATGTCCTCCTCCTCATTCTCCTCCTCCACTAGTTCAGCCCCTACAAGGCTTAGGTGGCCATTAGTATTGAGCGCGAATATTCGAAAAGCAAATTTTTATCTCGAATATCGCCACTTCGAGAATTTGTGAATATTTTGAATATCGAATATTTGTCATTTTTTCCATCTGAACACATGATTCCTCCCAGCTTTTTGCTTGTGGGCCAATGAGTCATTGACCCACAAGCAACTTAAGCAGGGAGGAATGACTTCAGATGGAAGAAAAGTGACGACTATTCTAAAAAACAAATTTATAGAACTATATTCAATATAGTGCTTTATATTCGTATTTTAGAATAGTCGTCGTATTTTTCCATCTGGAGTGAACACTGAACACTATTCACGTCGGATGGAAAAATATGACGATTATTCTAAAAAACTAAATATATATAGCACTATATTGAATATAGTGCTATATATTAGTTTTTTTGAATATTCGTCATTTTTTTCTATCTGAATTAAACAGTGTTCAGTGTTCACTTCAGTTGGATAAAAATGATGACTATTCTAAAATATGAATATATAGCACTATATTCAATATAGTGATATATATTTGTTTTTTAGAATATTCGGCATTTTTTTCCATCTGAAGTGAACAGTGTTCAGTGTTCACTTCAGATGGAAAAAAAAGTACTAATATTCTAAAATACGAATATATAGCACTATATTGAATATAGTGCTGTACATTTGCTTTTTAGAATAGTCATCATTTTTTTCCATCTGAAGTTATGAATCATGACTTCAGATGGAAAAAAAATACAAATATTCTAAAAACAAATATATCATTACCTTGCTGATTTTCTAGTTAAAAAAAAAAGTTGAATATAACGAATATTCAAATTTGCGAATATTCGACAAATATTCGACAAAATATTGCCAAAATATCACGAATTTGAATATGACCCCTGACGCTCATCACTAGTGGCCATGAAATAAAGGTGCCACGTCTCCTGTCCTGCATGTGAAGGAGTGGAATTACATCATTCATCCCATTGTCCAGGCAACTGACAAATAAAGTGGCCTACTCAAAGGGACTAAGCAAACAACAGATGTCACAAATGAGCTGCCACTGGCTACTGTCGAATATACACAGGAGAGTACCCCTGTCCACCTGTGTCATCAAAAAATTATTCACAGACTTCCTCTGCCCATATAGTCAGTCCAACATGTGGAGGGTAGATTCCAATGTATGGAAACATCACATATGAGGCAATGTTGGGAACACTATTCTGCTTTAACAGCTCAAGGAGTGACTGAAGTGCATGCACAGTTTCCTGGCCATTTTCAAGACGCCTTGCAGTTTGGTGGAAGACTTCAGTAATCAGTTTATACGCAGATTAAAGATGTGTGCCATGCAGGGTGCATGGGTCAAACCTCCTTGATGCAGCGCTGACATAATGTCTTTCCCGTTATCAGTGACCATGATTCCAAACTTCAGTTGGCGAGAAGACAGCCAAGATTCAATTTCTTGATAGATGAATCCAAGCAGTTCCTCCCCAGTGTGACTCCGTTCACCCAGATTGGCCAGGTGCAGAGCAGCATGAAACCACTGTGCTCTGAATAAGTGATATGCTGGAGGACTACTCCAAACTGTGCCTATAGTAGAGGCTGAGGACAAGCTGGAGGAATAGGAGGCAGAGGAGGACATTGGCACCAGAATCACAGCATGAGAATGCGGAGGTGGCATTGCCATCACCTAGCTAAGTTACTGATGCGCAGGAACCACATTTAGGCTACTTTTACATTAGCGTTAATATTTTCCAGTATTGAGATCCGTCATAGGGTCTCAATACCGAAAAAAACACTTCCGTTTTGTCCCCATTCATTGTCAATGGGGACAAAACGTACAGTAACTGAAGACAACAGAATGCTCCAAAATGCATTCCGTTCCATTGTCATACCGGAGAGCAAACAACAGCAAGCTGTTGTTTCCTTTCTGTCCTGGGGTGCAGAGCAAGATGGATCTGTCATGACCCACAATGCAAGTTTTCTCGGACACAATCTGACACAATAGATAACAGATCCATCCCCCATTTACTTTCAATGGAGTTCATGACGGATCCGTCTTTGCTATGTTAAAGATAATACAACTGGATCCGTTCATAATGAATGCAGATGGTTGCATTATCAGTAACAGAAGCATTTTTGCTGAACCCTGCCGGATCCAGCAAACATAGTGTGAAAGTAGCCTTACCTAGTGGGCCATAAATGACGCATATATTGCCCTTGACCATAGTCCACCTTCTGCTGTACGTACATATGCACATGTAGTGCCAGCAACTTGGCCAGGAGCATGTTCCTGCACTGTTGGATAAGTGCACGCATACTGTTGTCTTTTTGCATTCGCCTAGATGACTGATTGCTAGTGAAATGCATGACGAGGAGTGGGAGGAGCATTAGGACCAGTAGACAATGGGTAGGAAACACAGCTCCCTTCTGCTGAGACGATAGAGCCCTGACTGCTAGAGAAGGAATGCAGGCTACTGTGAGATACGTCAGTCTGTACCTTTACATTAGTGCCATGGTTTTTCCAGGTCACTTGATGGTCACATTCCAAAATTGGCACCCTGGCCTTGCTTCACCTTCTGCCCACAGATCCTACATGCGGCCATGCTTACGTCCTCCGGGGACTTGATGAAAATTTCATATACCGGCAAGCATGGCATTTTAGCCCCACCACTACATGATGACTGCCTGCTGCTGTCTCTATGAAGCCGAGCACCGCTAGTTGTTTCCAGACATGTAGGCTCCTGAGTGGCAGACGTGCCTTCCTGGGCACGTTTGGCTCCAGATCTCACACTGCTGTCACTCTGCTGGCTCACGGCCATGCTTGCACCCTGCTGACTCAGCTGCATGCTGCTACCCTGCCTTTGTCTCATGGGAAAGCTGCCATTTTCACTTCTTAATGATAATGATGAAGCCCACTCTTCACCCAGCTCTCACGTGTGATCGACTACATCATCATCCACTACTGTCTGCTCATCACTTATGTCACCTTCACCAGTCTCAGCCACGTCCCTGACCACTCGCAACACTTGCTTCCACACAACTGTCATTGTTGCTACTTGCACACCTACAGGTGGAAGCAGCTGACCTCTCTTCCAAATCTGGGCTGGGCAGTAGCTGCTGACTGAATAATATCTTCCTTGCTGAAAAGCAGAGTAGAGCTGGCAGCACACTTCACTTGTCTGGAAAAAGGAGCAGCACAGGAAAGAGGCAGATTCAGGACAAATGAGGGCACAGAGCATGTTCCAGGGACATGTCAACTTATGTGTGATAGCAGAGGAACCCACCGACTCCTGGCTATGGGTATCTGATGTTAGTTGAAATATTGTTGAAGACCCGGTCAACCATTCCAGGACAGAGGGATTGATGGTCAAAATACGAGTGCTGAATGGCATTGGCAGCCCTGGCCTGTTGCTGTGGCTGCTGCTACCAAACCCCCTTCTTCTGATGATACTTCTGGCGGCTATAGTAACATTTTGGCCTCTGCCTGTTCCTTTTGGGGGCTCTGGCACCTCTTTGTTGGACATACTCTACAGTAACAGTAACTCTATATGTAAGATAAGTTATCCAATATCAATGTGGACACCACAATAACAGTAGTATTAGACAGCTTATTCACCCCAATTTCATAATCAAAGCCTAATGGGCTTGCTTATCTATGAAACAAGGTGGGCACCCCAAGAATAGTAAAAATAGACAACTTACAGTATTCACCCCAATAACAGTTAAATGAGAAAGCTTATTTGCTCCAATTTGAGAATTAAGGACTAATGGAATTGCTTATGGATGAAACAAGACGGGCACCTCAATAACAGTAAAAATAGCTTATTTACCCCAATTTCAACATCAAGGTGTAATATAATTGCTTATCAATTTAACAAGGTGGACACCCCAATAACAGTAATATAGACCGCTTATTTACCCCAATTTGAGAATAAAGGCCTAATGGAATTACTTATTTATGAAAAACATGGACACCCCAATAACAGTAAAAAAATAGCTTACTCACCCCAATTTGAGAATCAAGGCTTAACATAATTGCTTATTGACATTTTACAAGGTACGGACCCCAATAACAGTAAAAATAGCTTATTCACCACAAAAACAGTTAAGTGAGAAAGCTTATTCACCTCAATTTGAGAATCAAGGCCTAATGGAATTGCTTATGTATGAAACAAGGTGGGCACCCCAATAACAGTATGCATAGCTTATTCACCCCAATTTGAGAATGAAGGCCTAGTGGAATTGCTTATCTATTGAACAAGGTGGTCACCCCCATAACAGTTAAATGGCAAAGCTTATTCACACAATTTGAGAATCAAGGCCTAATGGATTCACTTATCTATTAAACAAGGAGGACAACCCATTAATAGTAGTATTAGACAGCTTATTCACCCCAATTTGGGAATCAAGGCGTAAAATAATTGTTTATTTATTAAACAAGGTGGACAACAACAGTAGTATTAGACAGCTTGTTCACCCTAATTTGGGAATCAAGGCATACTAGAATTGCTTATCTATTAAACAAGGTGGACACCCCAAATAACAGTTAAATGAGAGAGCTTAATCCCCAAAATTTGAGAATTAAGACCTAATAGAATTACTAATCTATTAAACAAGGTTGGCACTCCAATAACAGTAGTATTAGACAGCTTGTTCACCTCAATTTTGGAATGAAGAGTTATTAGAATTGCTTGTCTATGAAACAAAGTGGTCACCCCAATAACAGTTAAATTGTTTACAATTTGGGAAACCAGGCATAATACAATTGTTTATCTATTAAACAAGGTGGACACCCCAATAACAGTAGCATTTGACAGCATATTGACCCCTATTTGAGAATCAAGGCATAATTACATTGCTTATCTATTAAACAAGGTGGACACCTTAATAACATTTAAATTACACAGCATTTTCAACCCAATTTGAGATTCAAAGCATAATAGAATTGGTTATCTATTTAACCAGGTGGGCCACCCAATAACAGTTAAATTAGACAGGTTATATCACCCAATTTGAGAATCAAGGCCTAATGGAATTGCTTAGGCAAGACCTAATCTGCCTATTTAATTTTTTTACAAGAGTAAATTGCTTGATGAGGGTGAAAAAAATGCTATTTATTTTAGTTCCACTAGGGCACTTCACATTTTGAGGGTCGGATGGCTGATTCAATGTAGTTAGATGGCTGATAGTTCGCCTATGAGACCCAGCCTTAGGCTGGGCCATAATAGGCTTCTGTAGCTGGCAGATCTGGAAGCTTTTGTAAGGGTCCTAGCTACCATGGCAACGATCATGGCAACGATCTCATAAAGGGGAGCCAATGGGATGAGAGAGGTAGCCCCATCCATCTGTAAACCCTATAGATGCCTCAGTCAGCATATAGTGGGTTAATCCATCAGCAATAGTCTTGTCCCCAATACCAAAGGTTACAGCAGGGCTGTCAGTCACAGCCAGGCCCCTGTTACTGATCGGGCAAGCACAGATCCTGCCTGTGCCTGCCAGGTGGGTGCGCCATACATGTAAGCCATGGGTTGGGAACTTGATTCTCGCTACAACGTTCATAAACAACAATAATCAGGAAAGGGTTAAACATATTATACAAAAAATTTATGATAGGTACAATTTTGCAATTTTCAGCCCTATGAACAAAAAAATTGCTGTACATGAACAAGTTACTGTGACTGTAAATTGTCCTTTCACATGAACACTAGATATGTGGGGGGAATTGTTCAACACTGGCATTTCATATCTTTTATCTAGTTTTTGCTGGCATGAAATTTCTGTCTCTTAATAATTTTGGTGCATCTCCAAAGGTCCAGAAATTGAAATGAATACAAGCTAGGAGCTAGCACAGATTTCAGGTGTCATTTTTGCCAATTTAGAGGGTTGATTTTTATCTTACTAATTTGATCTGCTCACTGAGAAGGCCCATATGCTCTATTTCATCCTTCACCTGCCTCCTGAGCTGTGATAGGGAGAGCATGTGATAGGGAGAGCAGAAAAGACACTACCCTTGAGCTGTCAGCTTGATATAAATCTAGCAGAGTAATGAATGTGGAGATCTCTGGATCCATGTCAGGTACAGGGCTGGTTTTAGATTTGTTAGAGATATGTTTTCATGTACTATATGAAGTCTGATTTTCATTTTTTACATTAGTCATGGGATAACCCTTTTAAGCCAAGTAATATTGAATCTGTTGGACTGTGTATGCTCCACCCCCTCTTATCCACAACCCACCCACTTTTTAGAAAACTGGCATGCACTGGATAAATAGAGATCGTTTTTCTACTTTAAACAATTACATTTAAAACCGTACTGCTATGGTTGACACTTACTATTGAGGGACCTAGACCATCTAGGCATTATAAGTATGGGTAATATTTTTCAGTGCAGCAGCACGATCACCTATAATCAGGCAATTTTCAGTGGAAGCAAACGCTGATCAGAGGTTTTTCATAAAAGACAACCCATTTAACATGTACATTCTGTGAATCTGACATAGTAAATTATCTCATGAATTAGTTTCCATCTAGTAGTATACAGCTTATAAATATATTATGTAAAATTGTGTTTAACAAGCTATGTAAAAGTTTGATTTGCAGTTTACAGCTTGGGAAAACAATAATTGTATTAAATTAGAGGTGAAGATAAAGGTTGCACTTTTCAGAGAACCCTCAAAAAACATATGCTGTGCAATTGATTTCTATATGATATATGATCCTTGGGACTAAGAACAGGAAATAATATCCATTTATAATGAAATGGAAACATGTGTCTATCTTTTTTTTCTGTCAATATTAATATATATTTGTTTATATAATTATAAAAAAATCTCTCATTATAATAGTAGAACATTGTTACAATATAAAAAAAAACATTCTGATGATAAAGTTTCTTTAGTAATGAATGTGCATATCTCATAGCAGTTATTTTAGTTGATGTAGAAAACTAATGGAAGTGTTTCATCTGACAAAGAAAATTGTTCTGTCAATGCAGTTATTGGAAAAGTAGCATTGAAGATGCATTGATATTTTAAAGTCCATTAGAAAGATCAAGTAATTAACTCTAATGTTAAGGAGCGGGAACAGGGAACTTATATCTCTGCTAGAAATACATGAACTTCTTGAAATTCAATTTGGGTATAAAGCAATATATCGGAATCAAAAGTACTATTAAAAGCCAAAAGAGAGTTTATACCCCACTGAAAAAAAGATACACAAATCAGCTCTTACAAAAGAACAATAGTACTAAAAGAGCTTTGTAAGTCATTCTCCTTCCAAAAGGACAATAAAACTGAGTGTTTTAAGAAAAAAAATGGCCTTGCATAGCTGAGTAGCCTTTGTCGGGGTCTTAGGGGTAGCTATTTTTCATAAGGGAGACCACCTAGTATGCGTGAGGAGAATTATAGGCCTGCCAATGCTGCTCCTTCTTTCTAGGAAATGAACTAATTGAACAGTTCAAGGATACCTCTAGGGGAAAATCTAATGATGAAAAAACACAGATTGAAAAGTTTGAGGCTACCAGCAGGGGAATTTGGATTTGTTAGAATCCTAAGAAGTAGAATCTAACCTCTGTTCATGAACTGTATATAGGTGGTAATATTGGTATTTCATTTGATTGTCAACTTATGGAGCAAAAAATAATAATAATCCAAGTAATTAGAATAAATAATTATCCTGTTTCTTTGTCTTTGTTTGGATCAATATAGGGCATGTTCTACTAATTCAAAGTTTTTTCACTAAAAAAGTGATTAATGACAAATTGACAGGGTAATTAATAGTGATGATCTAGCACCAAAGTGCTCGGGTGCTCTGGCTGAACACATTGGGATGCTCGGGTGCTATACCGAGCACCCGAGTATAATGGAATCAATGGGAGAACCAGAGCATTAAACCAGGCACCTCCTGCTCTGAAGAGGGGAGGGTGCCTGGTTTATAGGAAAAGGTCAGAAATTCATGGAAACACCACCGAAATGGTTCGCGAACAGCATGGGGAGGATGTCTGGATGCATCCTGGACTCCCAGGTCGCTGCTGGGAACGATGTTGTTCGAGTAGTACGCCACTTTTACAGACTGACAATAATACACCACAATAAAAGATAGAAAAAAAAAATTGAGGAAAAATTATTAAGAAACATTCTTTCCTGTATATTAACTTGTATATAAAGTGCAAGTGCTGGCAAAAATTTCAAGGAAGAGGCACTCCGATACAACCTGTATATCACATAATGGAGGGCCTCATTCACATTATGGTACAATAGTTCAGGTAGTTGGACTCCTACACTCATAAAGCCTATGCACTAAGTGAAAGGGCTGCCAAAAATTACAATGAACCGGCACTCCAAAATACCCTTTGTTACACATAAAGGAGGGCCTCATACACACCCTCGAAAAATTATAATTAATGGCCTGCTGGTGACACTCAAAAACATTTGGAGCAAGGGCCTGCTGATCTGACCATCTAAAAGCTTAGGGGTGATGGCCTGCTGCCGCATTGGTGAATCTAGATAACCTCTGGGCAATTGCATGTCCCCGTGATGGCGACGATCCATTTGGATGTCTGCCCTATCATCTTTTGATGTTCTTTTCTGCGCCTACCATGGTGATCACAGGTAATGGGGAATTAGAGTCCGATGCCTGAGAGGGAGCCTGAGAAAGGGCTACCACATCCAAGGGAGGTCAATGGCTGAAATCTGTTTGGCAGTTGTTGCCTTGCCACTTTTTTTTTCCTAATTGTGAATCACCCAGAGAGGGTGACTCTAGATAACTTCTAGGTGATCACACATCCCTGTTACGGTGAAAATGCATTTGGATGTCTGCCCTATCAACTTTGGAGCAATTTTTCAACAAGGACCTTCTGATATAGCACCGTTTTGCTTCTCCTCTCCACCAGAGGAATGAGAGGTGTGAAGTTCTCTTTGTAGCGGGGGTCGAAAAGGGTGAAAAGCCAGTAATCCGCGTTGTTTAAAATGCGTAAAAAACGCACGGGTCGTGGGAAAGGCAGCCTAACATGAAGTCAGCCATGTGTGCCAGAGTACCAACAGGCAAGACTTTGGTGTCGTCATCAGAAGGTGAGCTGACCCTGTAAAACATTATATGCTAGGGCCTGCAGGTGAGCTGATCCTGTAAAACATATGCGAGGGCCTGCAGTTGAGCTGATCCTGTAAAACATTATATGCGAGGGCCTGCAGGTGAGCTAACCCTGTAAAACATTATATGCAAGGGCCTGCAGGTGAGCTGACCCTGTAAAACATTATATGCGAGAGCCTGCATGTGAGCTGACCCTGTGAAAAACTATATGCAAGGGCATTATATGCGATGAATAAGCGTGTTAATATGATGGAAGAGGAGGAGGACGATGAGAAAAGGAAGATTTAACCATATACCCTTTTTTGTGGTGGAAGGGGTGCATGGGAATACAGTGTATTGAGTACATTAAAAAAAAACACATTTAAAGGGCCTTTGTTCATCCGCTTTCCTCTGGTGGAGTCGAGAATTCTGGGGCAATCCAGGCCTTGTTAATTTTTATAAGAGTCAACCTGTCAGCATTTTCAGTTGACAGGCGGATACGCTTATCTGTTATAATGCCACCGGCAGCACTAAATACCCGCTCAGACAAAACGCTGGCGGCAGGGCAGGCCAGCACCTCCAAAGCGTAGAGCGCCAGTTCGTGCCACGTGTCCAGCTGGGACACCCAGTAGTTGTAAGGCACTGAGGGATCACTGAGGACGCTGACACAGTCTGCTACATACTCCTTCACCATATTTCAAAACTTTTCCCTCCTTGTGACACTAGGACGCGCATCAGAGTGAGGGTGCTGGTGGGGTGTCATGACACTGTCTCAGGCCTTGGACAGTTTTGCCCTGCCTCTGTTGGAACTGCTGTGTGTTCCCCTTGTCTCCCCTCCTCGGTTGCTCAAGGAAGTACGGACTCTGCCGCCAGCGTTGTCAGGTGGAAATATTTGGAGCAATTTTTCAACAAGGACCTTCTGGTATTGCACCGTTTTACTTGCCCTCTCCACCTGAGGAATGAGATGAAAAGCTCTCTTAGTAGCGGGGGTCGGGAAGGGTAAGCACCCAGTAATCCGTGTTGTCTAAAATGCGTATAACGCGCATGCTTTTGTCATCAGGAGGATCACTCTTAATCTCCTCATCCTCTTCTGCCACCCACACTGAAAAGATAGAATTAAACTTCCATGGGTACTACCCTCTGTAGCGGAGGCAACTGTCTCCTGCTCCTCCTCCTCATCATCTAATTTGCCCTGAGGTGACGGACGGAGGGTGGTCTAGCTATCACCCTGTGTAAAGTCTTCTTTCCCCATTTCCACCTCTTCCACATGCAAAGTGTCATTCTTAATTGTGAGCAGCGAGTGTTTGATTAGACACAAAAGTGGGATGGTCACGCTGATAATAGCATTATCGCTGCTCACCATCTGTGTTGATTCCTCAAAGTTTCTTAAAACCTCACAGAGGTCAGACATCCATGCCCACGCCTCGCTTCTGATTAGCAGAAGCTGACTGGAAAGGTTCCAGCGCATGTTCACGTCGCACAACAAGCTGTGAGCTGGCAAGTTAAAGCGCTGCTGCAGCGTTGACAGGCCGGCTGAAGCTGTTGATGACTTGCGTAAATGGACACACACGGCGCACCTTCACCAGTAGCTCAGGCAAATTGGGGTAGGTGTTGGGAAACCGCTGAACCACTAAGTTTAAGACATGGGCTAGGCATGGGATGTGTCTGAGCTTGCCGAGCTCCAAAGCCGCCACAAAGTTACGGCCATTATCACCCACAACCATGCCTGGTTGTAGGTTGAGAGAGCGAAAGCCACAGCTTAGTTTGATCTCTTATGCCCTGCAACAGCTCTGCGGCGGTGTGCTGTTTGTCCCCTAAGCATATCAGCTTCAGCACGGCCTGTTGATGCTTCCCAACTGCAATGTTACACTGCTTCTAGCTACCGGCTGATGGCTGACTGCCGCTGCACGCGGATAATTTGGAGGTGGAAGTGGAGGAGGCAGAGGAGGAGAAGTGGGGGTTGGAGCCACTAACGTAGGTGCAGGCGGAAACCCTGATGGAATTAGGGCCAATCCTCGGCGTCGGTAGCACCTGTGCCATCCCAGGGTATGACTCGCTCCCGGCCTCCACAATGTTCACTCAGTGTGCCGTCAGGGAAATGTAGTGTCCCTGGCCAAATGCACTTGTCCATGTGTCGTGATTAAGTGGACCTTCCCAGTAACTGCATTGGTCAGGGCATGTGTGACATTTAGGGACACATGTTGGTGTAAGGCGGGCACGGCACACCTTGAAAAATAGTGGCGGCTGGGGACAGAGTACCCCTGGACGGCCGCCGACATCAGGCTGCGAAAGGCCTCAGTGTCCACAAGCCTAAATGGCAACATTTCCAGGGCCAGTAATTTTAAAAGATGTGCACTTAGTGCTATGGCCTGTGGGTGAGTTGCTGGGTATTTGCACTTGCGTTCAAATGCCTGGGGTAATAACATTTGGATGCTGCGCTGGGACAGGGAAGTGAATGTGGTCGCTGATGGTGCTTGCAAAGGTCCAGGTGCAGGGCAGGAGGCATCCTCGCCTGCGCCTTCGAAAGGCGTTTGACCAGCACGTACCATAGGGTAAGAGGAGGTAGTGGTGTGACTCACAGACACAGATTGTGGACCCAGGCGTTCGTCCCACTTATTATGGTGCTTGGATGCCATGTGGCGGATCATGCTGGTGGTGGTAATGAGGTTGCTAGTGTTAACGCCCCTGCTCATTTTGGTGTGACACAGGTTGCAACCTATTATTCTTTTGTCATCCACACTTCCCTTAAAAAAGTGCCATACTGCGGAACACCTACCCATTGGCAAGGGAGATTTACGCAAGGGGGTGCTCTGTGGAATAGTTGCGGGCCTGTGTGGTGTGGCCCACCTTCTCCCTTTTGTCACCCCACTGCCTCTCCCAGCCTGTTGGGGTGCTGCAGATCCTTCCCCCTCTGTACTGCTGTCCTTGCTCGGCTTTCCACCTTCCCAGATTGGGTCAGTGACCTCATCAATCACCATCTCCTCTTACACTTCCTCACTCTGATTATCCTCTTGATTTGTTGACCTAACCACCACAACCTCAGTGATTGACAACTCTGTTTCATCCTCTTCATCAACCTCTTGAGATAGTAATTGAGGTTGACTGTGTCTCATCATCATTCACCTCATTAAACACTAATGGCCATTCCCCACTGTCATGTTCTTGTGACTGTAGATGCTCAAGAGTTTGGGAATCAGAGCACAAGATCTGTCTCTCTTCAAGCATGCTTGGTGAGAAGGCCAAATCAAGTAATGGTGATGAAAAGAGCTTCTGGGAATTTCAGAGTGTGGGATCACTTGTTAGGCCAGACTCTCCATGGTGGGAGGAAGGAGGATCAGGGAGAGGATTCTGTTGACCAGACTCTTGGCTACTGAGACTGAACTTGGTGGAAGACAGGGTGGTAGTTAACCGACTGGAAACATTATCTGCTGCAATCCAACCGACCACCTGGTCACACTGGTCGGACTTCAAGAGTTTTGTCCTGCGACGCCCTGCAAACTTGGACATGAAGCTAAGTATGGTGGATTATTGTTTCTCTTGTGCTCTGGCAGCAGGCACAGTTCCAATGCACTCAGGGCCACGGCCTCTGCGTGAACCAACAGCATCATGGCCACTTCCCCATCCCTTAGTGCTCACCTTCTTCATATTAAATGTTATATGCACGCTTGACACACAAGATGTGGCACGGATGTCACAGTTCACCGCAAGCACAGTATATTGAAAAAGAATGTAAAAGTATGGAAAAAGGAAAATAGATTTAACTTATATTTCGCAAATCTCTGGCCCTGACACACAGAAGGTATTGGACAGGTGTCACAAGTCACTGCAGACACCCTCTATATAAAAAGTATTGAAAATGATGGAAAAATATAGTAATTTTCACCTCTATTTCTCCAATCTCTGGCCCTGACATACAGAAGGTATTGCACAGATGTCACTAGTCACTGTAGACACCCTCTATAGAAAAAGTATTGAAAATTATGGAAAAAAATTGTACTGTAGCTATAAAATACTGCCAGCCTGCCACCACATACAATAGTTCTTAAAAGGACTTTTGGGTCTTTGAAACATTTTTCTACTATATTGATTGCGAAAAGACTCCCTACACTCTGTCTCTTCCGAAGCGCAGCTCTCCTTAACTACAAATGAGCCGAACATGCGTCATCAGGTGCTATATCGCACCGGATGACGTGTTCCGGCCAGCCAATTACTGTAATGCCAGTAGTCAACATGGCTACTGGCATTACAGTGAGGGCAGTACTTATCTGCACGTTTATTGGCTGCATAGCAGCCGCAAAACGTGCAGGGAGGAGACTCGAGCATGGCGATGCTTGAGCCCAACATGCTGGCTCAACACTAGTAATTAACATAAAACACAGATTTCCTGTGTTCTGAGAACCATCACTAATCAAAGGGTTAATTTTAGTTATGGCCAGATTGTATATATCTGGTATGTGTTTGTATATTACATGGATGTTTAAAAATATGTAAAAACAGTTTATACAAAAATACACAAACAAATACAGCTTGCCATGTAAGCCAGTAAACTCTTATAAGGGTACTTTCACACTTGCGTTGTTGGATTCCGGCAGGCAGATCCGGCAATCTGTATGCAAACGGATACCATTTGTAGACGGATCCGGATGCAGATCCGTCTCCCAAATGCATTGCAATGACGGATCTGTCTCTCTGGTTGTCATCCGGAAAAACGGATCCGGTATTTATCTTTTTCACATTTTTAAAATGGAAAACTTCCGGAACACTTGGGCATTAAAGCATTTCAATTGAAAATAATGCCGGATCCGACATTCCAGCAAGTGTTCCGGAATTTTGGATGGAGAAAATACTGCAGCATGCTGCGGTATTTTCTACATCCAAAAAATGTACAGTGACTGAAGACATCCTGATGCATACTGAATGGATTGTTGTCCATTCAGAATGCGTTCGTTTTTTTCCGGTATTGAGCCTCTAGGACGGAACTCAATACCGGAAAAGTTTAATGCAGAAATCACAGCCTCCAAACATTTCTTGCTCTCAGGTGTCCACTTGCTTTAGGATTTATTTTATCCCTATTCCCTTCAAAATACTTATAAAATATAAACATTCTTTAGTCATTTAGCATGCATGTAGATCTTGAATAACGCTAGTTTAGGGAAGTTGTAAAAGCTATTCCAAACCTATAATGTTTCGCATCTTGAAATTGTTCAAAGCTAATTTTTTATTGTTTTTCACTGTTTCCAGGAATTATTGATATTTAGAATAACCCATACTTTGTTTTGTCTGCACAATATTTGCAGAGCCGCTGGCTGCCATATAATGTGAGAGCATAATACAACCACACTATGCATCACAGTTGACAATGTCATTTTTTTTCCAAACAACACTGCACCTTTGTAGCAAAGGTGTTCAAGCTGTATTTCACCAGATCACTGTAGTTGATTGAAAATGTCTCTGGAAATGCTGTACAGTGTACTTATGTATTATTTGGCACTGATATTTATGTCTATGAACAATTCCATTAAATATTTCTTCATCTCCCAGAGCATCTCTTGCATTAACTAGTACATAATTCCTTCAATTCCTTAATGACATTTCTATGCTTGTTATTGGCTTGTTCTGTTTTTAAGAATAATTATCTATATTTTCAGTTCCATGGTTACCTTCTTCAAGGAGCCTATGTTTGCTGAGTGTACAACACCCTACAAGACAGGATGTTAGTAACTGGAAGAATTCCCAAACTTTTGCACATGCAAAATTTTTATCTATAATAGTTTGGGTCTACATTTGGATCTAATTTGTCTTCAGGCAATGGACTAGATTTGTAAGTTTTAATGTAAACATTAGAAAAGAAGGAAAAAACATTATCAATTTGAAACCACAATGGTATTCTAAGATACTACAGTTTTACTTCTAAGAGTTCAACATAAAGATAGCTTCCAACTCTGCCTCACCCTGGTTCCTGTCTACTCTGAGGTAAAATATTAATCTGTTTATGAATTCAGACATACATTTTCTTATGCGTCAGCTGGTAGTTGTTACCTCGGCCGCTCTACCTCACTTCAAACAGCAGCCTAAATAAAATAAAAAAAACGAAGGTTGCTATTCCAGATCACAGGAGGTAGAATGGTAAATAATTACCTCACCTCAGAGAATATTTGACACATTGCGCAGGTATGATTTTATTATACCTGTATAACATTATAATAACAGACAATGCAGCATATGCTTGTTTTTGGTTACATCTATAAATTTCATCTACCTACATATGCCTTGACTGAGAATATTATCTTCCTACACGCTGTCAGTGAGAAGACAAAAGTGCTGTATAATTAAATGCCAACAGTAATAAGCATAATGATGTGACCCTTCCTGTTTGCAAATCCATTCTAGTAAAAATGTCCATAGTAAGTGCAATATTGCTTGTTTCATCCAAACATCTTTTTATGCACAGTGTGACTTCACATCATTCATTTATACAGTTAGGTAAAGTATTTTCCAGTTCATTTGCCAAAAGCAGTTATGTTTATTCAACCAAAAATATGAAATTATAGAAAGACTGCAGTTGTGATAAACTAAGTTTTTGCATCTCTAACTGGAACATTCCTTTAAGTCATTATTCAAACATAGTTTATTACCAAGTTGAATTGAAACACTTATCCCTACTGCTAAGCTATTTACCACACTGATACATTAACATAAAATGTAAGGCCTCAAGGTAGTCTCTTTATTAGTTTATATGACAAAATTGCAAAGGCAACACATTACACAGATTGCATTAAAATGTTATTAACAAGTAACAGTTTGACATTTGGAATGAAAAACATAAAGCATATTCATAAGAAATGCTACATGTGTTTAGTAACATTTTGATGAGTGTAGGAGCTGCAAGTTGTATCCATTGATCTACTTTCACCAGATATGCACACTAGAAATGAGTGAATATCCTATAATCGACTTCGGGTCTGATTCAATGGAATCGGCCATTAGATTTGATATGGTCTAAATAAATTTGGTCCAAATCAAAAGTGCTCCCATTGCCCTGAAACATAGTATATAAAACTCTGTGATGTCCTTGGTTTATATCCAACCCCTTTCAAGCTCTTTAATGCCAATACAGCGTTAGTAATATGTGATCTTGGCAGTCTATGTCTACTGGTTTTCTTCTGCTCCTAGTGGGCATGGCCACTGGATCATTTGCACATGTCCCAGCTCTGCTCCCTCACCTGCGGCCTACCCCAACTGTCTGTTGTCCCTCAGTCTCTCTATAGGGCATGCATATACATTCTATCTGGTCGGTTTACATGCTAATATGTTCAGCCTATGGTTAGCCTCCTTGGGGTATTTAATGTGCTTCGCACTTTGGTAGGATGCCTGAGCAACAGGTTGTCTAGCCTTGCTAATTCCCTGCAAAGGTGCACCATTCTTCTATTTGCCCATCTACAGATACCTAGCTGACTACTGTATTTCACGGTCTCCTACTTGACCTCTGCATGACTCTTGTACTGACTATATAATGGCTGCCCAAACCTGATTATCTGATTATTGAACTGAATGCACTCTGCCTACCCTGATCTCAACTTGTCCAAAGACTATGGTTTTGCCTGGTGCCTTGCATTGGTGTCTTTTGGACCTTGTTGGTCAGCAGTCACTGAACAGAGACTACTTTAAGAGAAGGCATCCTGTTGGTTCCCCTGCAGTGAAGTCCAGATCACTGTAGAGGGGTTAAAGGGTGAAGAACAGGGGAGCAACTCAGATAATTCCTTTAGAAGTACTCCCAAGCCAAATTTGCTCAATTATACAGCAGACTTACATACACTTCCATAACATAGCGTCAAAGTAACAGCAACATACAGTATATGGCTCTGGGAAAATGGATGGCAGTCGGTTGCTTAAAAACATACTGCACTGTCAGGTTTGTTATGTGATTTAACCCCTTCCTGACATACACCATACCAAATCAAATTAACCTCACAATTCTCACCACACATGGCAGAAAAAATCTACATCTAAAACTGTAGATTTTAATCCTACAGCATGCCAATTTATACTGCAGATTGTCGTAGTGGATTTCACCCTTCCCAAATCAACTAGTGAAATCTGTATCTAATCTGCATCATTTCAGCAATAAAATCAGTGACAAACACTCCTCATTTTGGTGCACTTTTTTCTCCCACAGATTGCAAGCAGAAATATTCTGGAATTCCTACTGAATAAATTCTGCACCAAATCAGACATTTGTGAACCTACCCCTGATTAATTTTTAGGACAAATTGAAAGAACTACTGAGACCTGGAAATCAAAGACAATTTTCATAAATTTTTTATGGACAAGCAAAATAATTTTAAACTTGGGGAAACCTGGAACCTTAAAGGGGTTCTGCAGTTTGTTTTAACTGATGATCTATCCTCTGGATAGATCATCAGCATCTGACCGGCAGGGGTCCGACACTCAGGACCCCCACCGATCAGCTGTTTGAGAAGGCAGTGGCGATCCAGGAGCACCGCGTCCTTCTCACTGTTTACCGCTGGCCCAGTGACGTCACGACTAGTATCAACTGGCCTGGGCGGGGCTAAGCTCCATTCAAGTGAACAGAGCTTAGATGCGCCCAGGCAAATTGATACTAGTCATGACGTCACTGGGCCAGCGGTAAACAGTGAGAAGGCCGCGGTGCGCCTGGAGCGTCGCTGCCTTCTCAAACAGCTAATCGGCGGGGGTCCCGAGTGTTGCACCCCCGCTGATCAGATGCTGATGAAGGATAGATCATCAGTTCATCAATTTAAACAAACTGCAGACAATTTAACATTTAAATTTTTTAAATAAAAAAAAAAAAAACAATTGCAATCAATAGATCAGGTATAATACTTTGATAAATGGACTGTCTACCATGAGTCAGTGATGCCGACATATGTGTTGCAGAACCACAGTACCTACATTTTTGCCTAAACGCACACATCTTATCTGACTAAAAAGCTTGCAGAGAGCTTTCACACGGTGATGTTTTGGTGATAAGTTGGTATGCAGGCATTCAGATTTCTGAAAAAATCATCAATTGGACAAAGTTGAGTACAATATGTAATAGTTTAGGCACAAAACTCTAATGCATTGAGTTTTTTAAAACCTATTTTCATTAGTTTGCTTGAAATAAATTGTCACTTCCATAGGCCGAATGCACACAGCCGTTTTTCACGGCCGCGAGCGGTCCGTGGAACCGCGGCCTGGATTCCTGCTGAGAGCAGGAGCGCACAGCATCATTGGTTGCTATGATGCCGTGCGCTCCCTGCTGCCGCCTCAATACAGTAACACACTGGTATGATCTATACCAGTGTATTACTGTACTGTGGCGGCAGCAGGGAGCGCACGGCGTCATAGCAACCAATGACGCTGTGCGCTCCTGCTCTCAGCAGGAATACAGGCCGCGGTTCCACGGACCGCTCGCGGCCGTGAAAAACGGCTGTGTGCATTCGGCCATAGAGTTCAATATAATGTACAGTGGATTCAGAGATTTCTCTGTTTATTGATCCAATTTCTCTGCTAGATTTATGTCAGGCTGGTAGCTCATAGGGTTGTGGCAGTTTAAGGCCTCTTTCACACAAGCGTGATGGATTAGGTCCGGATGAGTTCAGGGTGCGTTCAGTGAAACTCACACTATTTTGCAAGCAAGTTCAGTCAGTTTTGTCTGCGATTGCAGTTTTTTCCACGCAGGTGCAATCCGTGCATAATGAAAAACGCATCTCTCAGCAACCATCAGTGAAAAACGCATCGCACCCGCACTTGCTTGCGGAAGTAATGCGTTTTTCACGCAGCCCCATTCACTTCTATAGGGCCAAAGCTGCATGAAAAACGCAGAATATAGAACATGCTGCGATTTTTACGCAACGCAGAACTGATACGTGAAAAACAACGCTCATGTACACAGACCTATTGAAATGAATGGGTCAGGATTCAATGCGGGAGCTATGCGTTCACGTCACACATTGCACCCGCGCGGAAAACTCGCTCGTGTGAAAGAGGCCTAAGAGAGAGGTGGACAGAGAAATAAGAAAAGGAACAAACAGCTGGTGGCGATATACAGATTTTTATTAAACAACTTGGGGGCAATACTAAATGTTTAATTGCCTGTGATTACAAGGTTATGCAGATCAAGATGCAGGTTTTAAAAATGTAGAATATATATTTTAAATAAAGAATGCAAGTTTTAACCTCCTGGTGCTGGACTTTTGCATGAAGTATAATTGCACTGTAAAAATACTTGATGCAGAATAATACACCAATTTTTGTTGACTATACACTTTTAGATAATATGCAAAACAATAAGTCACTTAAAAACTAAAATTACACTTAGATACAAAGTCAAGTATAATGGAGCTGTATAAATTTCTAAAATAAAAACAATATTTCAATTTGTCACGGGGCGCCAAAGGCGCACTCGGTCTCCCATCAGCCGCAGACCTGCTGCTTAGCTTCAGGAGCGAGGATCTGTGTTTGGCCTCGTTCCCAGGGTGGCTTTGCTAGCTGGGAGGCTCCCTGCTCCTAGGTCTGCCTTGAGCGCCGAGCTGATCACTCTGTGCTCGACTTGTCTGCCTGTTGGTCATGTGACGCTGGCCACGTCACATGACCCTCAGACCCCCAATATAAATACAGACAGCCTGCTGGCCACAGGTTGCCTGTTAATTCTAGGTTCCTGGCTATTTGTTGGACTACTGAATACTCACCTGATCCTGTTCCCTGATGACCCTTTGCCTGCTCCTCCTGTAATGCGCATCCGTCCTGGTATTGTGACCTCGGCTCCCACCTGACTACTCTTTGCGGACTCCTCTGGTACTTCTCTACTCTCCTGGTATTTGACCCCGGCTTCTCCTGACCATTCTTTGCTTAACCCTTTGTACTGCGTAGCTCTCTTGGTTCTGACCCGGTCCGTTCACGTTCCGTATTCTGTCTTGTCTGTCTTCCCTGCACATATCCTAAGTAAGGGACTGTCGTCCAGTTGTCCCCTGTCATCAGGACTCGTGAGGCAAGTAGGCAGGGCCAGGGGTGAGGGTGGAGCGCAGTGGTCACTATCCTTCCTCCTGTGTGTGTGTGTGGACATGACTGTTACACAAATGTTTTGAGAATTACATAAATATTGAAAATTGGAAAAGTTGCTGCTTAAGTTTTTATAATAGCAATTTGCATATACTCCAGAATGTTATGAAGAGTGATCACATGAATTGCATAGTCCTACTTTGCCATGAAAATTAACTTAATCCCCCAAAAAACTTTCCACTGCATTTCATTGTTGTCATTAAAGGACCTGCTGAGATCATTTCAGTAATCGTCTTGTTAACTCAGGTGAGAATGTTGATGAGCACAAGGCTAGAGATCATTATGTCAGGCTGATTGGGTTAAAATGGCAGACTTGACCTGTTAAAAGGAGGGTGATTCTTGAAATCATTGTTCTTCTATTGTTAACCATGGTGACCTGCAAAGAAACGTGTGCAGCCATCATTGCGTTACATAAAAATAGCTTCACAGGCAAGGATATTGTGGCTACTAAGATTGCACCTCAATCAACAATTTATAGGATCATCAAGAACCTCAAGGAAAGAGGTTTAATTCTTGTTAAGAAGGCTTCAGGGCATCCAAGAAAGTCCAACAAGCACCAGGATTGTCTCCTAAAGAGGATTCAGCTGAGGCATCGGAGTGCCACCAGTGCAGAGCTTGCTCAGGAATGGCAGCAGCTAGGTGTGAGCGCATCTGCACGCACAGTGAGGCAAAGACTTTTGGAAGATGGCCTGATGTCAAGAAGTGAATAGGTGTATAGGGTGATAATCTACAGTGTTGAGAAGTCAATCACTTGTAGTTTAGACCCCCAAGGCAAAAATAAAGCTGAGAGAGCGCCAGACCTCGTATCAAGTACAGTTAGAAATAGGAGTAGAGAGTACCACTAAACAGTGATAAATACTATATTGCACAGAAATGTGTCATGGAGCGATATTGTGGAGTCAAGCTGGTGGGTGCTCCGGGTCGAAGACCCTAAGTATACACTGCTCCGCAAAAGAGACCATCTAGAACCCAATAGTCAAATGGTGATGTGGTTGACAAAGATGGAAACTGATAAAAATTGATGAAAATTAATAAAATGATAAAAATTATGCAATATAAATGGTAAGTAGTAAAAGTGAGAGATGCCCAAAACAGGACAATATCACACTATTAAATAACACTCACTTCACTGGGGGGTAGTCACCAGGATAAGCATAAAACACCTGTGACTTGAACCCCCCCCGGCCAGGATCGCATGTAGAGTCGTAGTGATGGAGGCAGCAAAAGGTCCAGTGCTTCTGATCAATCACCTTTATTGTGTAAATGAGGCTCGACGCGTTTCGGGGACAGTAGATCCCCTTCTTCAGGAGCATTACATAATCAAATGGCAGTAAAACAAACAATTTATACCTTAATAGCCCTCAAAAAGGCGCGTTTTTCAAAGAACCGGAAGTGGTAAGGCCATACTTCCGGTATTTGGAACGCATATGCGTTCCACAATGTGGTTATAAACGAATAGATAAATAAATTTTAAAACACATATACATATATATATATATATATATATATATATATATATATCATCTTAAATGGTCACAATGAGTAATGCAGACTAGATACATGCATATGTGTATATATATATATATATATATATATATATATATAATTTTTTTATTTTATTTATTTATCTATTCGTTTATAACCACATTGTGGAACGCATATGCGTTCCAAATACCGGAAGTATGGCCTTACCACTTCCGGTTCTTTGAAAAAACGCGCCTTTTTGAGGGCTATTAAGGTATAAATTGTTTGTTTTACTGCCATTTGATTATGTAATGCTCCTGAAGAAGGGGATCTACTGTCCCCGAAACGCGTCGAGCCTCATTTACACAATAAAGGTGATTGATCAGAAGCACTGGACCTTTTGCTGCCTCCATCACTACGACTCTACAAGCGATCCTGGCCGGGGGGGTTCAAGTCACAGGTGTTTTATGCTTATCCTGGTGACTACCCCCCAGTGAAGTGAGTGTTATTTAATAGTGTGATATTGTCCTGTTTTGGGCATCTCTCACTTTTACTACTTACCATTTATATTGCATAATTTTTATCATTTTATTAATTTTCATCAATTTTTATCAGTTTCCATCTTCGTCAACCACATCACCATTTGACTATTGGGTTCTAGATGGTCTCTTTTGCGGAGCAGTGTATACTTAGGGTCTTCGACCCGGAGCACCCACCATCTTGACTCCACAATATCGCTCCATGACACATGTCTGTGCAATATAGTATTTATCACTGTTTAGTGGTACTCTCTACTCCTATTTCTAACTGTACTTGATACGAGGTCTGGCGCTCTCTCTCCTTTATTTGTGCCTTGGGGGTCTAAACTACAAGTGATTGACTTCTCAACACTGTAGATTATCACCCTATACACCTATTCACTATCCTGTAAAGTGTCTGTAGTCACAAACACTTTTTGAGCTGCCTCACCTCTCCTTTCTGCTATTCCAATACCACCCCTGTCGGCGCCCAAATCTTTCATTCCTTTGGGATACATTGTGATCCCTACGGGTCTGAATTAACTTCCTTTTTTTTCTGTTCTTTATCCTGGTGTCAAGAAGGGCAGCAAAGAAGCCACTTCTCTCCCAAAAAAACCATCAGGGACAGATTGATCTTCTGCAGAAAATATGGTGAATGGACTGCTGAGGACTGGGGCAAAGTCATATTCTCCGATGAAGCCTCTTTCCGATTGTTGCCAACAGTAAAGAATCCTGAAACCATTCATGTGTGGGGTTGCTTCTCATTCCTGAGCCGCCGCCATCAGCAGCGAGTGTCAGCTCTATGCTGACACTCTGCTGTAACCCCATAGATGCCACAGCAATTGCAGCGCCCGATGGTTGCCATGGCAACCGGGTGCCTGCAAAGGCGTCCGGTGTTGCCACCTATAGGAAATCTGGTATTATACTTTGCAATGCAAGAACATTGCAAAGTATAGTACAACCATCAGCCCCACTGGATCTTCAAGATCCAAGAGGGAAATTATAAAAAAAAGGGAGAATAATAAAAGTAAAAATAAATAAATAAATAAATAAAAATTGAAATAAAAAATAATAATTGCCTTTTCCTATAAAAAAAAATAAACAAACAAAACAAAAAACACACATATTAGGTATCACCGTGTCTGTAACAAACATCTCTATAAATATATCACATAATCAACCCCGTCCAATAAACACCATTAAAAAAAAGGTGTAAAAAATAGCAATTTTTGTCACCTTACATCACAAAAAGTGCAACACCAAGCGATCAAAAAGGCGTATACACCCCAAAATAGTACCAATCAAACCGTTACCTCATCCTGCAAAAAAATGAGCCCCTATTTAAGACAATCGCCCAAAAAATTAATAAGCTATGGCTCTCAGACTATGGAGACACTAAAACATAATTTTTGGGGTTTCAGAAATGCTATTATTGTGTAAAACTTAAATAAATAAGAAAAAGTATACATATTGGGTATTACCACGTCCGTAATGATCTGCTCTATAAAACTGTCACATGACCTAACCCCTCAGATGAACCCTGTAAAAAAAAAAAAGATTTTTTTGGTCACCTTTCCCCATAAAGTGTAATAAGGAATGATCAAAAAAATCATATGTACCCAAAAAACAATAAAAACCTCAACTCTTTCTGCAAAAAAAACAAGCCCCTGCACAAGACAAATCGGTAGAAAAATAAACATATGACTTTCAGAAAATAGACACACAAAAACATAATTTCTTTTTCAAAAATGCCTTATTATGTAAAACTGAAACAGACAAACAAAAAAAGTTGACGTATTTGATATCACTGCGTCTGTAACAACCTGCTCTATAAAAATAGCACATGATCTACTATGTCGGATGAATCTTGTAAAAAATTAAAGATGACAAAACGGTGGCAAAACAGCAATTTTTTGGTTACCTTGCCACACAAAAAACATAATATAGAGCAATTAAAAATCATATGTACCCCAAAATAGTATCAATAAAACTGTCACCTTATCCCCTAGTTTCCAAAATACGGTCACTTTTTGGGAGTTTCTACTGTAGGGGTGCATCAGGGGGGCATCTGAAACCAGTCCAGCAAAATCTGCCTAACAAAAACCATGTGGAGTTCTTTTCCTTCTGCGCCCTGCCGTCTGCCCTTACATCAGTTTACAATCACATGTGGGGTGTTTCTGTAAACCGCGGAATGAGGGTAATAAATATTGAGTTCTGTTTGGCTGTTAACCCTCCATGTGTTAAAGAAAAAATTGTAATAAAAAGGAAAATCTGCTAAAAAAGTTAAACACCTAAAGGGTTAACAAAGTTTGTAAAATCAGTTTTGAGTAACTTGAGGAGTGTAGTTTCTACAATGGGGTCATTTATGGGGAGTATCCCCTATGTAAGCACCACAAAGTGACTTCAGACCTGAACTGGTCCTTAAAAAGAGGGTTTTGGAAATTTTCTTTAAAATTTACAGAATTGCTTCTAAACTTCTAAGCCTTGTAACGTCCTATAAAAATAAAATGACATTTGCAAAATGATGCCAACATAAAGTATACATATGGGGAATATTAAGTAATAAATATTTTATGAGGTATCACTTTCTGTTTTAGAAGCAGAGAAATAGAAATTTAGAAAATTGCGAATTTTTCCACATTTTTTGTAAATTTGGGATTTTTTCATGAATAAAGGTGAAATATATTGACTCAAATTTATGACTGTCATGAAGTACAATGTGTCACGAGAAAACAATCTCAGAATGGCTTAGATTAGTAAAAGCGTTCCAAAGCTATTACCACATAAAGTGACGCATGTCAGATTTGTAAATTTTGACCTGGACACTGGGGCATCATTGACCTTTGGTCATGAAAGGGTTAATAAGTCTTTATATTGGGCATATTCAAGTCCTCAAGGGTATATAACTTGCACAATCTTCTCAAACCCTGCCAAGGGAGTAAAAGCTTTATCTCTTTCTTTCAGTAACATGGAACACTCTACTCACAAATGTGGCACTACCACATCCAGCTTTATTTCAGGTCTGCAGATTGGCCAGTCTGTCTTTTAAATGTATAAACCTACAAAACCTCTCTGTCTAATGCCGACAGAACTACACTCCACCTGGGACAACACACAATGTCATGGCAAAAAAAAACTGTGGGACCAATTATAAAAAAATTATACCAACTTTATTTCAATAATATATACAAAATATGGAGAAAAAGGGCAAGATGGAAAAAGATATACAGAGAAGCCTCACAAAAAATGGACAAAAAAATCTAATAAATAAACAAGAAAAATTATAACAAAAGTAGTAATAATATACACCACCCACCCTTGTAAGGGATTATGGTGTGAAACTGCAAAATAATCTATGACCACCATTTGATATGAGGCACAAAGTATAAGACCCAATATAACTATGTAAAAAATACAAAGTGGATGAGAAATAACCAACGTCCAAACTCAGTATGTAACATAGGTCTAGTATAGACAATGTGGCATAACGGTATAACCATGGACACGTTCTACAAGGGACGTACCTGAAGACATAGTCTGACCAAAAAGAGGTGAAAAGCTCCAAGCGCAGGTCTGTCAATTAAAAGTTAAAAGTACAGTACAGACCAAAATTTTGGACACACCTTCTCGTTCAAAGAGTTTTCTTTATTTTCATGACTATGAAAATTGTAGATTCACACTGAAGGCATCAAAACTATGAATTAACACTTTAATAAGTTGGATTTCTTGCCTTATAAATGGGGTTGTGACCATCAGTTGCGTTGTGGAGAAGTCAGGTGGATACTCAGCTGATAGGCCTACCGAATAGACTGTTAGAATTTGTATTATGGCAAGAAAAAAGCAGCTAAGTAAAGAAAAACGTGTGGCCATCATTACTTTAAGAAATGAAGGTCAGTCAGTCCGAAAAATTGGGAAAACTTTGAAAGTGTCCCCAAGTGCAGTCACAAAAACCATCAAGCGCTACAAAGAAACTGGCTCACATGCGGACCGCCCCAGGAAAGGAAGACCAAGAGTCACCTCTGCTGCGGAGGATAAGTTCATCCGAGTCACCAGCCTCAGAAATCGCAGGTTAACAGCAGCTCAGATTAGAGACCAGGTCAATGCCACACAGAGTTCTAGCAGCAGACACATCTCTAGAACAACTGTTAAGAGGAGACTGTGTGAATCAGGCCTTCATGGTAGAATATCTGCTGGGAAACCACTGCTAAGGACAGGCAACAAGCAGAAGAGACTTGTTTGTGCTAAAGAACACAAGGAATGGACATTAGACCAGTGGAAAATTGAAGGCATACTGAACCAGCATGGCTACCACAGCATCTTGCAGCGGCATTCTATTCCATCCGGTTTGTGTTTAGTTGGACCATCATTTATTTTTCAACAGGACAATGACCCCAAACACACCTCCAGGCTGTGTAAGGGCTATTTGACCATGAAGGAGAGTGATGGGGTGCTGTGCCAGATGACCTGGCCTCCACAGTCACCGGACCTGAACCCAATCGAGGTGGTTTGGGGTGAGCTGGACCGCAGAGTTAAGGCAAAAGGGCCAACAAGTGCTAAGCATCTCTGGGAACTCCTTCAAGACTGTTGGAAGACCATTTAAGGTGACTACCTCTTGAAGCTCATCAATAGAATGCCAAGAGTGTGCAAAGCAGTAATCAAAGCAAAAGGTGGCTACTTTGAAGAACCTAGAATATGAAATTTCTTCAGTTGTTTCACACTTGTTTGTTATGTATATAATTCCACATGTGTTAATTCATAGTTTTGATGCCTTCAGTGTGAATCTACAATTTTCATAGTCATAAAAATAAAGAAAACTCTTTGAATGAGAAGGTGTGTCCAAACTTTTGGTCTGTACTGTAAATGGTTGCTGAGAACCAACATCACAATCATTGCAGACTGGGCCTGGAAAAGAGTCATGGCCACCTTAGAAGAGTCATGGTTATTCATGAATTCCTGCTCCTCCTTCCCACCTGCTGATTGACAGGCTTCTACCTAGTTTTCTCCCTTTCTCTCTAAGAGAGAACTGCCAATCAGCAGATGGGCGGGGAGAGCACGAGATTATGAATAACCATGTCTCTTCTCAAGTAGATTTGACTCTTTTCAAGGCCTGTGCTGCAATGATTATGATGCTGGTTCTCAGCAACCAATTACTTTAAGCTCATGAGTGACACACCACTGAAATCAGCATTTCTGTCACTATTTATGCTGCCCTCAGTGAGGTCAGCATAAAGTTGATGACAGGTTCCCTTTAAACATGTGATCCGCTGATCATTTCTCCCATAGTCTGTAATAGATTACCATCTGAGATTCGATATGTTCCTATGCAGGGCTCCATAGGAACATGTGCTAACCTAAGAGTATTCAGAAGGCCCAAGCTTGCCACAGCAGCCAAACAGTTCCCTTGATCTTAGCACAGAGGAGTCATTTGAGCCCTGGAGGTTCAGCGCTCTGTGGATAAGATCTATTAGATGCCATGGTTGCAATTGACCATTCCATCTGAGGGTTTAAATATCTGCGATTGGCATTATCGATGATCACGGTCAATGCCTCTGGGTGTCAGCTGAAATGTGGTGGCTATGCCCCCCACTCAGAACCATGTTTAAACCCCAACTTCTGTCGTACATATACAGCGCCAGTCTTTAAGGGGTTGGACACAGACAACTCAGATTTGTCTGAGAAAGCTTGCACCTGATGGCCCTGATGAGCCTTAGTCATGCTTAACTTTTGTAGCTATAGATGTTGTTTAACAGTTAATCAAGTTTTAGGCAGGAGCTCCCTTTAAGTTTATATTTTGCTTCTAGAAAATTCACTGTAATAAAGTTAATACTCTTTTCCCCGTCATTTGTCAAAATGCTAAAAAATCTGATAAGTTATCACTTTCTAATGACTAACATTTTCTTACTCTTTCTGCAGAATGTCAGATACTGTCATTAGAAAGAGATTTCTATGATATGAACTGAATTTAATATTAAATTCTTAACTTTAATCTGCCACCAGTTTGCCTCCCTAAATTAGGGCAGCATAAACTAGTGACAGATACCCTCAGCAAAATGCTGGGTCACTTACTTGAAAAGACCCAGCCTTATTGCTAAAATCTGTATTGATGAAGCTAAGCTGTGGAGCATCAATACGAGTAGGGGTCCTTATGGTTATGCACTCCTAGCTCCCCCTGTTACCTTACCACTGATTGCAATACAAAACAAATGAAGTTAATCAGTAAAAAAGAGGCCATAAAGCTAGGAGATCACGAATAGGAGAGCTCCTTAGTGTCCACACCACTCTGTATTGAACGGGTCACAGCACTAGGCTCCAGCTGGAGCTATTCAATACAGGTTTTCGCAAAACAGCTTAATGAATTCAAGCAAATGACCCAGTGTTTTGCTCAGGGTATCTGTTATCAGTGTTTGCTGCCCTCAGCCAATAGATTCCTTTTAAAATGGCTTAATTGCCATTGCCACCTGCTTTAATAACAATTTTACTGTGGAAATGAAGTATGAATATGCCAACCTATACAACAATGAATTCTAAATAAATTCTAAAGGAATTAGATTTGTCAAAAATTTCAATCAAATATTCAGCTAAACAAAGCCTAAAGATATGACGATTCGAAATCGGGCGAATCACCCAAAACTGTGCTTGCCATTTTACTTTTACAGGGAAGAAGGGCAAGAAGGAAGAATCCAGAGGATTGCATAACCCTGAATGGGGCCCAAGCAGGTGAGCTTGTCCACACTGATCAGGGGACAGAATATTGGCTAATCCATCAGGCTCTGTGCTAGCTCAGAAACACAAGCCAGCAAAGGAGGCAACATGGACAATCACAATACATTAGTAAGTGCCTTGTATTAACTTTCTCTACATGATAAATGCCATTTGCTGATGTGAGACAGCCCCTTTATGGATGATGCCCCATTTTTCAAATCTGCAATGTAAATTTATATATATTATTATTATTTTTATTTTTTTATTTTTTTAAGCATAACAAACAGTTATGTGACAGTGTGACAGTTTGTTAAAAAAATAAACTAAAGCTGAAATAAATAATTTTCTCTAGTATTTTTCTTGACATTTCACATTCTTGAAATACAGCAGTGATCGTGATTGAAAGAAAGGGAATATAAACTAGCATTAAATGTCAGGAATTATAAAATACTAAGTTTTAATCTTCCCTACTCTCCACCATCTTGCTTTCTGTCTGGTTGATAAGGCACTTGTACACGCTCTATCCAGCTCTTAAAAGGTGAGCATGGACCCTAATCTTCCCCAACCAACTCTGGGTTACTTAAGGCACCATCCGCTATCAGAATCCAATTCTCTAGCTTTCTGCAAGGGTTCATCTGCCAGCATACCAACTTCTGCCTGATTTCTGGATTTGACCCCTCGCTGCCTAACCTAACCTCTGCCCACATAACCTTAAAAATTTTTAATTATATGGTTTTTGCAATAAAGGTAATTTTTACTGCTGGAGCATATTTGGGTTGGTATCAACATTACTCTTACATTAAACAAAGTACCAGTATGTAAAAATCTGCCTTTATGCTGGATAGCCTCTATAGCAGGGGTGCACAACTTTTTTTGTCTGACAATTGCACTGTCACATCGTTCTATTTCAAGGGGCCACAAATAAACGATGGGTGCTCATTGCATCGGACTATTACACAGGCCAAGTGAATGTCATATTGTCCTGATGAAGGGGTTAATTCACCCCTGAAAAGCGTAGACGTATTAAAGCCATTTTAAATACACGCTCGATCTATATAGTATCCTTGGCAACGCCCGCAGAAGAGGTTCATCTGTTTTTATCCGGCACAAGTTTTTTCTTTTTTTTTCTTTTATGTATTTTATTTTTTGGTATATTTTTTTAACTTAATTTTTAATATATTTCTGCTACATATGTCCCACAAGAGCTCTTAAAAAGACCTTTTGGGGAAATGACCCTCTTTTTAAAAAAATGTACACTTTTTTATTTTTCCTTTTATTTATATTTTTATTAATATTGTATTGGAAAAAAAAAATTTTTACAATTGGTTTATTACTTATTTTTTTTAAATATATTTTTGCCACATAGTATGTCCCTAAGGGTTCATAAAAAAAAACTTATGGTGGACAGTGAACACTCTTTTATTTTGCGCTTTTTCTATTTTTTGCCACATATTATATTTATTTTTTTATTTGTATTTTACATTTTTTTTATTTAGTTTTCTATTTTTTATATATATATATATATATAATTTAACTTATTTTCTTAGATACTTTTTTTCACATAATTTGTTCCCAATAGTTCACTGAAAGACCCAAAGAAGCCCCAGTTACAAGGAAAACTAGCCTGAAGGGGGGAGGAGGGCTTGTGCAGCTCTGTGCTCTGTGCTCCTCTGCCCCTAATACACCTAATACACAACAGGGCTCTACACATTGAGGAGAGGGCAGAAGTGCTGATAAACAGCTTCTACCTTTTTCTCGGCTACTCCGCTCTCACTAACATCCAGGACCCGTCCTGCTCCTACTACAGTGCAGGGGCAGGAGCTTTCATTCAATGCTCTGCGACGCTCCAGGAAGAAACACAGCTGATCGCACAATTAGCTGTGTTTCTACCCATCAGAACGGGGGCCACATACCATGGGTCTGGGGGCCGCATGCAGCCCGTGGGCCGCGGGTTGTGCACCCCTGCTCTATAGTGTCCCCAGATGTATACATCCCAACTGCATCCTAACTGTCACCATCAACATAACTTTTACTAAATGTAGCCTTTTCTATTGAATGAAGCATTTTTTACAAGGAGCATTCTTATAAACGAATGTTCCGTCACACTTTACTTTGCACAAAAAGGGCTTAAAAATGCTTTTTTTTCCGCTCACTTGAGCATCACGACAGGCTTCTGAAAGTCAGTTGGATTATGTATATTTTCAATTCTAGATCCTTGCAGTAGACGTTGTCAGCTTTGCCATGATAATTGAACAACATGTCTAGAGTACTTATTTCTACGGCTAATCCCCTAGCATGTGTTTAACCTTTTTGATAAATCATGGATTTGAGAAAGCGTGCTTGCAGAACAACATTTGGCCCACACTGTTAGCAGGGGAATTACACATTCTACCTCACAATATGTAACTTACAAGAAACAACAGGTCAGCAGGTCTTTAATTCATATCAGAACAAAGAATATAAAAAGAAAAGGGTATGTTTCCCATTCATGGAGAAAATAAAGTTTATATGTGCAACTAGATTTAAAGCGTATGGCGGAACCTTGGAAATGGTGGCTATACAGAATCCTTTGTAACTTCACATAAAAAAAAAAATACTGATTAGAGATAGCATTTAATAGGTTTCTATTTTGTGCAAATTTAACTTATGGTTGCAAAATTAGATTGATACCTTGGACCACACAATATGATACAAAAACTGCAATATGGGCTGGAATTACAATGGTCTAATATTTTAACAAAGCTAACATAATGTGAAATCTAGTGCAAACTAGACCAAAAATGTGACTGGACTTTGAAGAACCTGTTTCAGTTGAAAGAGGACCTGTCACCTTTCCTGACATGTCGGTTTTAGTAACTACTTGAATCACCCATGTAATAACAATTCTGGAGTATCTATTCTTATGACTATGTTGTGCCATTCCTGTATTATTCCTGCTAGAAGTTATCAATAAATTGCCAGCAGTCTGCAGTAAAGCTATTGCTAGGTGTTACAAATAGCGTGTGTCTGACTCTGTCCAATCAGTGCAAATTGTGCAGAGACACACCCCCAACTGGTAACACCCATTTGTACTTTTATTGCAAGATGCTAGAAACTCATTCATAAACTTCTAGTACAAATAACAAAGGAGTGGCCCAACACAGAGCCATAAGAACAGATACTCCAGAATTGTTATTACATGGGGAATACAAGTAGTTACTAACACAGACATGTAAGGAGAGGCGACAGGTCCTCTTTAAATTTACAGAAAAAGATGGACAATTTTGCAAACACAAAGCTTCACTGTATATCCTGATATAGCAACATTAACATCATCTGGACATGACATAAGGAGTTAGCCTGAAAATTAAAGGGATTGCCTGTCTTGAGACAACCCGTTTATTTTAATAGTAAGGACACTTTTTTGTTAGCAGTTGGATGTGCATTTATTTAAAAACACAGGTGACTGTCAAGGGAGAATACAATATAATAAAACATCTCAAAACATATCTGAGTAATGTAGAAGCCTAAGGCTACTTTCACACTCACGTTTGGTGCGGATCCGTCATGGTTCTGCACAGAGGAATCCGTTTAGATAATACAACCGTCTGCATCCGTTCAGAACGGATCAGTTTGTATTATCTTTAACATAGCCAAGATATGTCAATAGAGGACGGATCTGTTTTCTATTGTGCCAAATTGTGTTCGAAAACGGATCCGTCCCCATTGACTTACATTGTGTGTCGGAACAGATCCATTTGGCTCAGTTTCGTCAGATGGACACCAATGCGCTGCAAGCAGCATTTTGGTGTCCGCCTCCAAAGCGGAATGGAGAAGGAACGAAGGCAAAATGATGCATTCTGAGCGGATCCTTTACCATCCAGAATGCATTAGGGCAAAACTGATCCGTTTTGGACCACTTGTGAGAGCCTTGAACGGATCTCACAAACGGAAAACCAAAACGCCAGTGTGAAAGTAGCCTAATATGTAATGTTCAAAAGAAAATATTACAATAGGTTTGCAGAAAATTTTATTACATTCAGATACATCTGACCAAAATATGTATTGGTCAAACAAAGCTTAAATTTTATCACAGCATCATTACAAATGTACACTATTGTCTATTTCTCTTTTCAACCCTGTGGCATCCAATTTTATAATTCAAAGGAATTCTTTTTGCAGCAATCTTTTTAAGTAATATCCTCTGCTGGGACTAAAATGTACATGCTTTATGGTTAAAATTAGAGATGAACGAAGTTATCAAAAGTTTTATTCGACAGCTTTGCTGAAGTTCAGAAAGAAATTTGATTTCTTACAAATTACCTTGTTGCAAATTGCATTCCATTGTATGTAGTGGGAACAATGACAGAGAACGGCGATTATGACACTACCATCATTAAATTCCTCAGATGATGCATTCAACGCTGATCACAGTACCCTCAGGCCTTTCAGGGGTTAATCAAGAGTTAAAAACCCAAAAATACATACTCACCTCATCAATTTGCTCATGAAGAGGCACGTTGCGGCCATCTTGATTGAACAAAATGTGCATAATATCTTGCGCACTGACGTGATGACGTCACCACATCATCACACTGTGATGTCTTCACTGATGGCCATGATGGCCTCTCCATGAGCAAATGGATGAGGCATGTATTTTTTTTTTTTTTTTTAGCACCATTTCAGTAAAAATTTATTCATTACCATGAAACGTGAGGAAAATTTGTATCAAATTTTTCCTGAAATTTGGATCAAAGTCCACTTATTTAACTTTGATTTGCTCAACACTACTTAGAATGTTTAATCCTATTACTTATATATTTGAATTTTACTAAATGCTGTGACCACACAATCATGTGTGATTTTTCAAGTGTTTCATGATGGAGCATGCTCGGCTGAACACCAGTACGGCTCGAGCATCTTGATGTATGGCAGCAATATCTATTTTTAGTGCATCCTGTGCTAAATAGCGTGCAATAGTTAGGCCGCTGGTGACAGTGACATTATCTGCGCTACATCTGTGTAATGTGTGCGTAGCCTAAAAATATCTGTGACATCCAGTGTACTTTCTCTGTAGATGATGTCCACTGCGTACAGTTACATTACCTGCACTACATCTGCTGTATACCATTTGCGTATCCAAAATATCAGTGACATTCAGTCAAAATTTTTTGATGCTGGTGGCAGCGACATTATCTATGCTACATCTCCAGTATAACGTTAAAGCATCCGAAATATCAGTGACATTCAGTGCAATTTTTTCGCCGCTGGTGACAGCAACATTATCTGTGCTATATCTCCTGTGTGCACAGCCTAAAAATATCTGTGACATCCAGTGTACTGTTTCTGTAGACGGTGTCTGCTCCAGACAGTTACATTACCTGTGCTACATCTGCTGTATGTCTGCCTATCTGAAATATCAGTGACATTCAGTCAATTTTTTTGCTGCTGGTGGCAGCAACATTATCTGCGCTACATCTCCTGTGTAACGTGTGCACAGCCTCAAATATCTGTGACATCCAGTGTACTTTTCCCATAGATGGTGTCCGCTGTGGACAGTCACATTACCTGGGGTACATCTCCTGTGTAACGTTTCCACATCCCAAATACCTGTGACGTTCCCTGTAATTTTATACTAGCCACTACTGACATCAGCAACATTATCTGCGGTATTTCTCCTGTGTAACATTTCCACATCCAAAATACCTGTGACATTCCCTGAAATTTTATATTAGCCGCTGCTGACATCAGCGACATTATCTGTGGTATTTCCCCTGTGTAACGTTTCCACATCCCAAATACCTGTGACATTCCTTGTAATTTTATATTAGCCGCTGAAGACGGCATTGACATTATCTGCGGTATATTTCATGTGTGACGTTTCCACATCCCAAATACCTTTTTTTATTTTTTTTGCATATACACTTACAAATCCTACGCTACTGTACGTGTGACATACTTTCAAGCATACATAACATTTAATATGAAGAAGGCGAGCAGTAAGGGACAGGGAAGTAGCTGTGATGCTGATGGTGCACGCAGAGGCCGTGGCCCTGGGCGTGTTGAAACTGTGCCTGCTGCCATGGCACAAAAAAAGATATAATTCACAATACCTAGCTTCATGTTCCAGTTTGCAGCGCAGGACAAAGCTCTCGATGTCAGAGCAGAGCGACCAGGTGGTCGGTTGGATTGCAGCAGATAATGCTTACAGTCGGTTAAGCACCACTCTGTCTTCCACCAAGTCCAGACTCAGTAGCCAAGAGTCTGGTCAAAACAATCCTCACCCTGATCCTCCTTCCTCCCTCCATGGAGAGTCTTGCCAAACAAGTGATACCACACTCGGATATTCCGAGGAGCTCTTTTCAATGCCATTCTTTCATTTGGGCCTCTCAACAAGAGTTTGGGAATCAGGGCACATGCCCGCTTGAAGAGGGACAAGAGATATTGTGTCCTGATTCCCAAACACTTGAGCATCCACACTCACAAGAAGATGACGGTGGGGAACGGCAATTAGTGTTTCACAAGGTTGATGATGAGGATGAGACACAGTTGTCAATAACTGAGGTTGTTGTTAGGTCAAAAAGTTAGGAGGATGAGCAGAGTGAGGAAGTGAAAGAGGAGGTGGTGGAAGCTGAAGTCACTGACCCAACCTGGGAAGATGGCAAGCCGAGCAAAGACAGCAGTACAGAGGGGGAGGGATCCGCAGCACCGCAACAGGCTGGAAGAGGCAGTGGGGTGGCAAAAGGGAGAAGGCGAGCCGCACCAAACAGGCCTGCAAATGTTCAACGGAGCACACCATTGCGGAAATCTCCCTTGCCCTGGGGTAGGTGTTCCGCAGTCTGGGCGCTTTTTTGAGGAAAATGCGGCCGACAAAAGAATTGTAATTTGCAACCTGTGCCATGCAAAAATGAGAGAAGTGATAACAAAAACAGAGGGTTATTGTGTAAGGCACCAATCACGGGTATTTAGCTCAGATTGGAAAAAAAATAATCTCCCACTAAAAAGCGCCAAGAAGGTGGAGTCAAGGGAAGGAATGGTAAAGAATGAGCTGATACACGTGGAAGATCACTTAACTGATTGCTATATTGGGAAGGCAGCACAGTTGTTTGGTGGGAGTGAACATAAGTTCACCCCCAGTAAAAGTAGATAAAAAGGGGGAGACAGGTACAGGTGGAATTAATACAAAAATGAGCAGGAGCGTGAACACTTGCAACCTCACCACCACCAGCATGATCCGCCACATGACATCAAAGCACCACAATAAGTGGGCCGAACACCTGGGTCCACATTTTGTGTTTACGGGTCACACCACTGCCTCCTCTTCCCCTGTGTTACGTGCTGGCCAATCCCCTGTCGAAGGCGCAAGCCCGGATGCTTCCTGCCCTGCACCTGGACCTTCGCAAGCACCATCAGCAACCACATCCACTTCCGTGTCCCAGCGCAGCATACAAATGTCCTTATCCCAGGCATTTGAATGCAAGCGCAAATACCCAGCCACCCACCCACAGGCTATAACACTAAATGTGCAACTTCCAAATTACTGGCCCTGGAAATGTTGCCATTTAGGCTTGTGGACAATGAGGGCTTCTGCAGCCTGATGTCAGAGGCTGTCCCTCATTACACAGTCCCCAGCCACCACTATTTTTCACCGGCATGTGTCCCGTAACATCACCCATGCCCTGACCAACGCAGTTACTGGGAAGGTCCACTTAATAAATGACACATGGACAAGTGCTTTCGGCCAGGGACACTACATTTCCCTGAAGACACACTGGGTGAACTTCGTGGAGGCTGGGAGCGAGTCGTACCCTGGGATGGCACATGTGCTACCGAAGCCACGGATTGTAGGCCCAAATTCCATCAGGGTTTCCGCCACCAACTACATTAGTGGCTTCAACCTCCACTTCTCCTCCTCTGCTGGAAGCAGTGTGGCACTGAAGTGGGGAAGCGTCAACAGGCCGTGCTTAAGCTGATCTTCTTAGGTGACAAACAGCACACCGCCGCAGAGCTGTGGCAGGGGATAAGAGACCAGACTGAGCTGTGGTTCTCGCCACTCAACCTAGAACCAGGCATGGTTGTGTTTGATAATGGCCATAACTTGGTGGCGGCTTTGGAGATCGGCAAGCTCACAAATCCCATGCCTAGCCCATGTGTTCCACTTAGTGGTTCAGCGGTTTCTTAAAACCTACCCAAATTTGCCTGAGATACTGGTGAAGGTGTGACGTGTGTGTGCCCATTTCCGCAAGTCATTGAAAGCTTCTGTGGGTCTGACAACGCTGCAGCAGCGCTTACAATTGTCAGCTCACCGACTGTTGTGCGAAGTGAGCACGCGCTGGAACTCGACGTTCCACATGTTGGCCAGGCTTTGTGAGCAGCAGAGGGCAGTAGTGGAATACCAGCTGCAACCAGGTCATCACCTTTCCAGTCAGCTTTCGCTCTTCACAAGCGAGGAGTGGGCATGGATGTCTGACCTCTGTAAGGTTTTAGGAAACTTTTAGGAATCAACACATATGGTGAGGGGTGATAACGCTATTATCAGCGTCACCATCCCACTTCTGTGTCTACTCAAATGCTCGCTGCTCAAGGCCTCCGATACAGATTGTAGTACCCATGGAAGTTTAATTCCATCTGTTCAGCGTGGATGGGCAGAATAGGAGAAAGAGGATGAAGAGATTGAAAGTCATCCTCCTGATGATGACAGCGAAGTCTTGCCTCTTGGAACTCTGGCACACATGGCTTTTATGTTAGGCAGCCTTTCCCGTACCCACGCATTTTGGACAACACAGATTACTGGTTGTTCACCCTTCTCGACCCCGGCTACAAAAACAATTTCTCATCTCTCATTCCTGTGGTGGAGAGGACGAGCAAAATGGTGCAATACCAGAAGGTCCTTGTGGAAAAATTGCTCCAAAAATTTCCAGCTTACAACGCTGGCGGCAGAGTACGTAGTTCCTTGGGCAACCGAGGAGGGGAGACAAGGGGAACACACAGACGTTCCAACAGAGGCAGGGCAACACTCTGCAAAGCCTGGGACAGTTTCATGACACCCAACCAGCAAACTCACCCTGATGTGCGGCCTAGTGTGACAAGGAGGGAAAAAAAATTGATGGTTCCAACCCCATTTATAAGGCAAGAAATCCCACTTAATAAACCTGACAGGGCACACCTGTGAAGTGAAAACCATTTCAGATGACTACCTCTTGAAGCTCATCAAGAGAATGCCAAGAGTGTGCAAAGCAGTAATCAAAGCAAAAGGTGGCTACTTTGAAGAACCTAGAATATGATATATTGTCAGTTGTTTCACACTTTTTTGTTATGTATATAATTCCACATGTGTTAATTCATAGTTTTGATGCCTTCAGTGTGAATCTACAATTTTCATAGTCATGAAAATAAACAAAACTCTTTGAATGAGAAGGTGTGTCCAAACTTTTGGTCTGTACTGTGTATGTATATATATATATATATATATATATATATATATATTACATATAGTTAGTGGGAGATAGTGTAGGTTGGATAGTGATATAGTGTAGCTGATAGGTTCTGCTGTCCATACATACATGCTACATACATAGTGCTGCATGTATGTATGCTACATACATACATACATACATACATACATACATACATAGTGCTGTGATGTCACAAGTTCACAACAATACTTAGTGCACCAATCCCTAATAAGTAGACAGACCTGTTAAAATGTGAGTTGCACGTATTGTGCCAAAATATTTGCATCATTAGTGACGATTTTGCAATCACGAATATATTGGAGCACTCTATCT
The DNA here is from genome assembly GCF_014858855.1 of Bufo gargarizans. Classification (NCBI taxonomy): domain Eukaryota; kingdom Metazoa; phylum Chordata; class Amphibia; order Anura; family Bufonidae; genus Bufo; species Bufo gargarizans. The sequence continues at coordinate 124,624,777 of NC_058087.1, read as the reverse complement.
TCATATAAAGTTATTGTAATGTTCTGCCATGCCAACCATTTTCTCCAGTCTCAGGAAACTTCTAGCAGCTTAAATATAATATAGCTATAGTGACCCACACCTGTATTTTGCTCGCATTACGCGAATATTACATTGCCTATTTTTCGTGATCAAGAATATAATCTCGAATTTGAGAATATATGATGAATATTCTACCAAATGTTAACAAAATATCTCAAATTTGAATGTTGCCCCTACTGCTCATCACTAGTGACTATGAAGAAGGGGGAAGGGAATATGCTATGCGGAAGTAACTAATGTGATATGTATAATAACCTTTTTCAATAGGAAGAAAGGTTAAGATTGCTTAATAATTTTCTTTCTTCTTTCCCAAGCAGCTATCCTAATGTGGGAATCCAGCATTTAACAAAAACTATGATATATGTGCAACACCAATTAAGACCACGTGGAATATAAGATGATTTGGGTTTAACAAAAATTACTGTATGATTATAATGTGTATGCTGTCTTGTTATAAGATTTTGATTAATCACAGAGCGAAGACCAGAAGGTATTGGAAATAACAGCAGAACAGCAACAGAAATTATTAACAATTCTGGGTGTGGTGTGTCTATCTGTTTCCAGGAAAGCAGTTTTTGTTTGTGCTGCAAGTTGTATGATGAAACAAAGGAAACTGTGTGGCTGGGATGGAAACATACATGATTCAGTGGAATATGAGTGGGTGTGGCTTTGAGTTGTAGTTGAGTTGAGTATGTGTGAAGACCGATGGCTGTGTGTGCAATCCATACTTCACATAAGTGCGTGGTTATAAGCATTGATGAGTGTCAGGGGCAATATTAGAATTTGCAATAGTCTGTGTATATTTTGGCGAAAATTCGTCATATATTCACAAATTCGGGATCTCCAGTCATTATATTCTTGAATGCGAAAATCAGCAATTGGAAAATTTGCGATACAAAATTTTGCGATTAACACTACTGCTAAATTCAAAGATATTGCAGCCTTTTCATTGGCCCACAAGCAAGAAGCAGTGAGGGATCATGGGTGATGAAAAAAATCTACAATATTCATGATTACGAAGATATAGCACTATATTTTCGAAGTACCAATATTCGCAATAAAAATTAGCGATTAGAATATTTGCGATCAAACACTACTTATGAGCTGTTTGTGAAAATGAATAAGTGATGCTGCGGAAAGAAATGCACAAATGAAAATGTGAATGTGTATAAAGTACGATATTTGTTTTATATAATATGCTCATTGGGGATTTTTATTTTTTTTCTCTTGGAAGATTTTCGTTTTTTATTGGTGCCAAAAGTTTTGATTGAGCTCTACATTTTTTTATTTTTATTTGAAGTCAATGAAATGTTTCTTATGGGCCGCTCATGTGTTCATGTCTGTATTGTCAGATCTGTTTCTTTCTATGTTTTTAGTTATGTGTTATATGTTACATTTTGTGCTAACATCAGAGATCTGTCCTGATGAACAGTCGAGACAATACTGACTAAAAGAGGGAGCATCACACCAACTGACCAGAAGGGGTGGACTTAGATGACTTAGAGGAGAGAGGGAGGACAGGGTGGATGTCACAGGCAACAACAGCCCGTGTGCCCATGCCCTGGTTGCAAGACACCCCCATGGAAGATGAGAAGTCCTGAGATTTAGTCTATTAAATTCCACATTAGGAAAAGCTGGGTACTTCTGTAAACTAAAATGCAGAGTAACATCAAACAGCGCAGGGATGAGGGAAAAAGAACGCAACCGGCACTTCTGCATGTGCCTATATGGTCACTGGAGCGCATAAATCACTTGGATCCCGAACCTTCACGGTGGTGCTCTATCGGTGGTACAGGAGTTACAATAATAGCATAAAGAAGAAAGCACCACGGCACTCACCACTGGTCAAAAAGTTGCTGCTTGCAGTTTATTTTTCAAATACACATCGTGGACAGAACACAGGTGAATGAACAGGCTACAGCTGTTTCGCGCTTGTGTTGCGCTTTGTCAACATCAAACAGCATTGGTCGTTCAGTGGTGCCAACCACAGGTAGTATTCCTCGAGCATTGACCCAGCCCTGATGCCAAATGCCTCATTGCAGTGAGGAATAAGTAAGTTTGCCACCCTATAAGGGTCCTGGGAGGTGGACCTGCAGAGTCTGTGGGACCCAGAACCCAGAAGAGAGAGAAAGAGAAGTGCTGTGTGTGGTACTCCTCGTCCAAACCCCCCCAAGAGGATTGAATTCTGTGAAGCCCATGCCTGGATCACTGTTTGTCCCCACAGACTCCCATGTTTTTGTCATGAGGATGACAGAAAGACAGATGAGGGGGGAAAAGTTAGACCAAGCTTAGGAAACAGGCAATCCAGTATAGGCTGTGTTTTTAAACATTTTAGCAGATTCAAGTCTGGCCCCAATGATATCCCTACCTCTGGGTGATAAAGAAGTAGTCTCATTTTTGAGACTATGCATTTTTGAGACTGTGCACAGCAAACATGTCCTCCCCTGACTTAATCTCCAAGAACACCAGTCCTTGGGTTAAAGTGGATGGGAAAGTAGCACTCTCCCCTTTCAAAGAACCCATCGGTATTAGATTTGCTCTTAACCGAGAAGTGCTTGCCCATTTGCTGTCAGTGATAACGCCCCCTGTTGTCTCCTGAGTATAGACTTGCTTGCAAAAGTACATGCTAGCATCTCATATGAGGAGGACAGCATTGTGAAGCTTACAGGTTCCCCCAATGACCAGGAACTTTGTTTGTTGTCTGTTAGTGATAATACTCTCTGTTCATTTTTGTGTCAGTACTCCCAGAAGATGAAAGGGGATACCAGAACTCACCCAGTATGTATACTGCAGCCATGTCACTCCTGTCCTTTTTTAGCTGATCATGGCTGCAAGGTAAAAAAAAAAAGGAAACATCTGACCCCTGAACATAAGAAGGCTTTATCCAGAAACAGGAATGCACTAAGGACAATTTTGGGACTTGTTTCTTGTTGCAGACCTTGGATACGCAAGTTTGATGAAGCCTTTTTATGATTGTTTGTCATTTAGTCCTTTCCACTTCACAGATGAGGTGGTAGATGCCTTTTATGTCCAAAGCTGGCAATTTTGTGCTCCCTCGCAATGGGTCTATCAGATTATTACATTTAGATTGTATTGTACAGAAGTGAATAGCTATGCCCCAGCTGTCCTCACCCAACTGCATGAACAGCAACAACGCTGTGTGGCATATTATTCAGCCAGACTTGACCCCATGACCAGAGATGCCCCTTTCTGCATCAGAGCTGTAGTAGTTGTACAAGCCATGCTTGATAAAAGCTCTTAGATAGTCCTGAACCACAAAGTGACAGTGATATTACATCTATCCTCATGACAGTACAACCTAAACATCTTTTTGTTGTCCACTATTTGAGAATGCAGTGTTCCATTTTGTTCCCTGACAATGTTACTATCCAAAAGGTGTAATGGTTTTAATTCAGCCACCCTGTTGCCTCTGGAAGAAGGGGGGAGAGAAGAGTTAGCACACTTAAACTTTTCTTCCAGATCCAGAGGAAGAAGCTCATGATAGTTTGCAGATAATGTCACAAGAGACAGCGGGATATGGTAAATCAGCCATTAGATAATCCAGATCATGTGCTCTTTCTGGATGGATCAAAGCATGAACAGGATGGGAGGTACTACACAGGTTGGGCAGTGGTCATTAAACAGGACACTAAAAAAGCATAGTTCACACCACCACACATGTCTGCTCAAGAAGTGGCGCTAAAGACTCTGAAGATGGCTTGCAGATGGAAAAACAGCCAACATTTACACTGATTCCAGGTATGCCTTTGGGATTGCCCATGACTATGGGCCCATTTGGAAAGCCAGAGACTTCCTGACCGTTTCAGGTAAACCCATTGAAAATGGGGAAACAGTGAGGTCTCTGATGGAAGCCCTCATGTCACTGTAAAACAGACTCAGAGGAGGCAGAGGGAAAAGCCACAGCAGATCAGGCGGGAAAAAAATGGCTGCCAAATTGCCTAGGCAGAGCCCTGCCTCAGATATACCAAGGATGTATGATTTGTGCACAGAACAACGTGGGCAAGGTTGCTAAGGTACCCCAGAAACAAACGTCTTGCCCCTTTCATTTCAGAGTTCCAAAACCTAGAACATTTAAAGTATAAAAGTAGTTTTTTATACAACTTTGGGTTATTCCTGCTAAAAAAAATAAAGGATAGTAAATATCATTGACGGAATATAAAAAAAAACTGAATACATTAAAACTAAGAATATTCAACAAATTCTAAGGGTTGTCCACTTTCTGGCTACTGTTGACTCATGTGTATGTAAGATGATTGTATGACAATTATCATAGAGCAGCCGTTTTATGGACAGGACCTCTGTGTATACAGCACAAAAGACTTGGCCAAAAAGGGAGAATGCCTTATTAAATATAGGAAATGGTGCAAAATATCAACAAAGACTATGTTAGTAAGCGGCATAAAGTCATCTTACAAACACATTGGTCAGCAGTAACCATAAAATGGCAAACCAAATTAACATCAAGGGCTAAAAGCAAGACATCTCATTTGTCATTTATCTTTCAATTATCTCCCAGGGTGTGCTATATGAAGGACTAGAAAGGTAAAACATTCATTTGAGGAAGTAATAGTACTATTCAACTGCATCATTGCACTTGATCCCTAGGGGCCTTAAGACAAAATATAATAAAGGGTTTTTCTAACTAGTTTCTCAGTCCAGCAGCTAGAGCGGATATATATATTTATATTTTTTTTTCAGGGACAGCATTTATGATTACGTTTACTGTATGTTTCTGTATATTCCACCACTGGTATAAAAGACAGCATGTAAATGTTACTTTCAACTTATGTTCTATGAAAGTCTGCACAAAATGTGATCACAACCAGAGGGAAGTTCTGATGTTGAAATGTTTATCTAAAAACCACATACAAAGATTTACTGCAGTGAAAATAGTTCCACTGTAAAATTATTTGTCACCAGTTGTGCGAAAAAGAAAAAAGAAAAAAACAGGAATGATGATTTATTTTTCACTGGTTACACAGATTCTTATCAAATGAAATTGATTTTAACCATAAATACGCCTTACTGTTTGCTATTTGCACATTTATTGGTACATACAGTATATGTTCCTCTAATTACTTAAAGGAATATGTACTTTATCTTGTACCTTCATGACTTTCATGTAAAGGCAGGAAGAAACATTCATTTATTCTTCTACTGTTCCACAAGAAAGCAAACATAAGCCAAGCGACATCAGCCAACACAGCCATATCTATTATATATTTACAGCAGTGAGCCCTTTCCATACCTGTACATCTCCATAGGCTCTCCTAGACACAAATTGTTATGACTCAGTAATTTCTCTCCTTTGCAGATAAGGGGAGGATTCATCTATGTTTTTTCCATGGGAACAGACTACTAATAACCTCTATAACATCTTATCCTACAGTCGTACTGCTGTCCAGCTCTCATCTTTATTTTTCAATCTACAATAGGTATGTTTGTAAGCTATAGGGGACAGATGGAGGGGAATGTAGATGTAGGATCAAACAACTGAGTTTACAGTCCACTAGCATGGAAACCCAAAGTTCTTCATAGGAGCTATAGACAAAAAGTGATATTTTTATCATGTTTTCAAAGTCTCAGCTTTATGCAGCTTCATAAGACGATACATACTGTGCTTAAGGCTTATTCTTTCACTATACTGCTTTCTACTAAGAATGTAGCAGTTATCTGCAGGCAGCCCCTAATCATAGAAAATCTAAGAAAAAAAGGGACTAAACTTTGGGATTCACGTCCCCACCTATCGCTTGGTTGAACTTGATTGTCTTATGTCTTTTTTCAACCGTATTAACTATGTAACTATGTAACCTTGAAAAAGGCAATTTTAAAGGATTTTTGATTTTTTTTTCCTTTGAAACTATACATTCTTGTTAATGCTAAAAGTGGTACCTTCTTTTTCTGTCTGTACATATAATTAATACTCTGTATGCTCTGTAACTTTTTTTTTCACAATGGATACATTTATAAGATTTGCGCAATCCAGTCTTTTTACTGTGATTTTCTGATGTCCAGGCTTCTATCTTCTGGATAACAGAACATTTTTCCTTAGCATTTTCCTTTATAAACCAAGAGAACAGTACTTGTGAGTCATAGATTTTATGATATTAGAAATGAATAAAGCAGAATCAAAAGCTTAATACAAGAACTGATGGCAAGCTAGCCCTTGTCATCACACTAAGGGAAATTTGTTCTATTTTGGTCTCATGTAATCCTCTCACTACCATTAACGCTAGAGATTTTCAGTATGCAATTGAAATCATTCATCGTTACAGCTTCCAGTTATTTTAATTATAATTTGCTAGCATGGAAAAATAAGATTGTGAAGGCAGTTTTTTTTGTCTATTTTGCAGTATTATAAAGGCACATTTTAGGAATTGCCAGGGAACCAGTTCTTGCTTTGTGTTTTGTGCTGTTCCCTTTGAAGACTGACCTATCAATCAATTTTGTAATAAAGTCGAGTGGAAATGCACTGCATAACTGACAGCTGTTGCCTGCATTTAGCATTTAAACAAAAAGCACAGACGTATAAACAGATCTAATTAAGTTACTGGTCAACAGCGAATGAAAAAAGATGGCATTCTAAGTTAATTAACATACTATTATTTAGCAAGACACTGCATAATATGCATTCAATGACAGGACTGTTTAGAAGTACAATATATTGTTCAAAAGGTAACAGAACCCTAGCTCTGCTTCCTCTTCATATACAGACACCACAAACTGTGAGCACTTACCGTACGGTATGCTGCTGCTCACTTTCATAATTGTATTTATCTGAGATGAAACATTGACATTCTTATGCAAAGAGAAGTACAATAAAATAATTGGATTGGTCATATAAATGACATACATGCTGCTAGTGACAATATATCAATATATGGCTGCTAGAAAGAAAGCATATTTATCATATTAGTTAGAGGTCATCTGTCAGCAGATTTGTATCTATGAAACTGTCTGACCTGTTGTATGTGCGCGTGACAGTTGAAGGCATCTTTGTTGGTCCTATATGTGCCCACAATGCTGAGAAAAATGATGTTTTAATATGCAAATGAGCCTCTAGAAGCAATGGGGGCGTTGCCATTACACCTAGAGGCTCAGCTCTCTCTGCAGCTGCCGCAACCCCTCCACTTTGATTGACAGGGCCAGGCAATGAAAATATCATGCCTGGCTCATTCAATCAAGGTGGAGAGGGCATGGTAGTTGCAAAGAGAGCAGAGCCTCTAGGTGTAAGAGCAGTTCCCTCTTTGTTCCTAACAGCTCATTTTACATATATATATATATAAAAAAAAAAAAAAAACTGGTACACATCTGTTGACAGATGCCCTTTAATACTTTCATCAGGTTTATTGATTTTTAGTAAATAATTTGAAAATGAATCATATAGGTAATCAGGTTTATACAACTTAACAGATTTAATAAGTTCTATTGAGTGTTACATTTTATAACATAACAATACAATAACATAGTAACATAGTATATAAGGCCAAAAAGACATTTGTCCATCCAGTTCGGCCTGTTATCCTGCAAAGGTTGATCCAGAGGAAGGCAAAAAAAAAAAACCCTGTGAGGTAGAAGCCAATTTCCCCCACTTTAGGGGAATAAAAAATTCCTTCCCGACTCCAATCAGGCAATCAGAATAACTCCCTGGATCAACGACTCCTCTCTAGTAGCTATAGCCTGTAATATTATTACACTCCAGAAATACATCCAGGCCCCTCTTGAATTCCTTTATTGTACTCACCAATAAATAACAGAAGATTCCTTTTTTGGGGGTAAACTGTACAAAGAAGGTATCCAATCTAATTATAAATATAAAGCTCAAAGATGAAGACAACTCTTTCTCTAAAGATAGCCATCAAAATGATCTGGTACCAAGAACAATGACTGGCCACTGCAGAAAAATGACCTAATAGGGAAAATGTGCAGGAATTATATATAGTAGACAACCCCTGTTGTCTAGGATCAACAGATCAATAGAATGGCAAACCCATAGGTTCACCCTAGACAACAATTAAGCATACAGGAAATGTCTGACAGTCTATATAAATATATATATATATATATATATATATATATATCCACCCGGGAAGTTGGATCCCTTTCCGATGGGCCCAGACAGTGAGGTTTACACAGTGATAAGTGCCTGATTCCAAAGACGATTCCTTGAAATAATGTCACATTATGCGCGTGCAATAGCCCCTACACGGAAAACATTATGAAATCTGGTTGCTGATGATGTAATGGAGCTGAGTTGCGAGCGCACAGTGGAGGCAGAGGTCTGTCTTTGACATTTTGTGGTATTGGCAGTATTAGTTAACAGTGCTGTTCTTGGCCAGTATTCACATGGACATGCGATTTTGTCAGACATGGTCAAACGTTTACTGTTTTCCTCAGTCTCCGTGGTGTATGATTTTAAACATTAATATATGATTTATCTCTTTTGTACCTTTATGCACTTTATTTATGCACATATGCACTTTGTTAAATGCACTATTCAAATGTTAAAAGTTTGGATGCAATACTAATGGACACAGCTCCATGTATTCAGTAGTAGGATACTTTGCATATGTAATTGTTCACATGACCTAAAGAGGTTAATTAGTTTCACATAGGGATGAGCGAACTCGAACTGTATAGTTCGGGTTCGTACCGAATTTTGGGGTGTCCGTGACACGGACCCGAACCCGGACATTTTCGTAAAAGTCCGGGTTCGGGTTCGGTGTTCGTCGCTTTCTTGGCGCTTTTGTGATGCTTTCTTGGCGCTTTTTGAAAGGCTGCAAAGCAGCCAATCAACAAGCGTCATACTACTTGCCCCAAGAGGCCGTCACAGCCATGCCTACTATTGGCATGGCTGTGATTGGCCAGAGCACCATGTGACCCAGCCTCTATTTAAGCTGGAGTCACATAGCGCCGCCCGTCACTCTGCTCTGATTAGCGTAGGGAGAGGTTGCGGATGCGACAGTAGGGCGAGATTAGGCAGATTAACTCCTCCAAAGGACTTCACTTGATTAATCGATCGATCTGCAGCTGTGCATCATTGAGCTGCTGATACTCAAATGCTCACTCACTGTTTTTAGGCTGCCCAGACCGTTTGTCAGTCACTTTTTTCTGGGGTGATCGGCGGCCATTTTGTGTCTTGTGCGGTGCTGCGACCAAGTGCATCCAAGCTGCGACCAAGTGCATTTAACCCTCAATGGTGTGGTTGTTTTTTGGCTAAAGCCTACATCAGGGTGAAGCTGTCACACCAAGTGCATTTAACCAGCAATAGTCTGTTCATTTTTTGGCCATATACTAAATCAGGGGCAAGCTGCGCCTGTCACCAAGTGCATTTAACCCTCAATGGTGTGGTTGTTTTTTGGCTAAAGCCTACATCAGGGTGAAGCTGTCACACCAAGTGCATTTAACCAGCAATAGTCTGTTCATTTTTTGGCCATATACTAAATCAGGGGCAAGCTGCGCCTGTCACCAAGTGCATTTAACCCTCAATGGTGTGGTTGTTTTTTGGCTAAAGCCTACATCAGGGTGAAGCTGTCACACCTAGTGCATTTAACCAGCAATAGTCTGTTCATTTTTTGGCCATATACAAAATCAGGGGCAAGCTGCGCCTGTCACCAAGTGCATTTAACCCTCAATGGTGTGGTTGTTTTTTGGCTAAAGCCTACATCAGGGTGAAGCTGTCACACCAAGTGCATTTAACCAGCAATAGTCTGTTCATTTTTTGGCCATATACTAAATCAGGGGCAAGCTGCGCCTGTCACCAAGTGCATTTAACCAGCAATAGTGTGGTTATTTTTTGGCCATATCCCAGTCTAATTCTGTCACTAAATCCATACCGGTCACCCAGCGCCTAAATACTAGGCCTCAAATTTATATCCCGCTAAATCTCTCGTTACCGCTGTCCTGTTGTAGCTGGGAAAGTTATTTAGTGTCCGTCAAAGCACATTTTTTGTTCTGGGTTGAAGTACAATTCCAAATTTAGCAATTTCATAATTTAGTGGTTCCTGCTATATCAGAGCTATTTGAAATCTATCCCAAAAAGGGTATATAATATTCAAGGTGCACATAGGGTCATTCAGAATAACTTCACACACACGCTTCTGTGCATTTCCAAGTCTAATTCTGTCACTAAATCCATACCGGTCACCCAGCGCCTAAATACTAGGCCTCAAATTTATATCCCGCTAAATCTCTCGTTACCGCTGTCCTGTTGTAGCTGGGAAAGTTATTTAGTGTCCGTCAAAGCACATTTTTTGTTCTGGGTTGAAGTACAATTCCCAATTTAGCAATTTCATAATTTAGTGGTTCCTGCTATATCAGAGCTATTTGAAATCTATCCCAAAAAGGGTATATAATATTCAAGGTGCACATAGGGTCATTCAGAATAACTTCACACACACGCTTCTGTGCATTTCCAAGTCTAATTCTGTCACTAAATCCATACCGGTCACCCAGCGCCTAAATACTAGGCCTCAAATTTATATCCCGCTAAATCTCTCGTTACCGCTGTCCTGTTGTGGCTGGGAAAGTTATTTAGTGTCCGTCAAAGCACATTTTTTGTTCTGGGTTGAAGTACAATTCCCAATTTAGCAATTTCATAATTTAGTGGTTCCTGCTATATCAGAGCTATTTGAAATCTATCCCAAAAAGGGTATATAATATTCAAGGTGCACATAGGGTCATTCAGAATAACTTCACACACACGCTTCTGTGCATTTCCAAGTCTAATTCTGTCACTAAATCCATACCGGTCACCCAGCGCCTAAATACTAGGCCTCAAATTTATATCCCGCTAAATCTCTCGTTACCGCTGTCCTGTTGTAGCTGGGAAAGTTATTTAGTGTCCGTCAAAGCACATTTTTTGTTCTGGGTTGAAGTACAATTCCCAATTTAGCAATTTCATAATTTAGTGGTTCCTGCTATATCAGAGCTATTTGAAATCTATCCCAAAAAGGGTATATAATATTCAAGGTGCACATAGGGTCATTCAGAATAACTTCACACACACGCTTCTGTGCATTTCCAAGTCTAATTCTGTCACTAAATCCATACCGGTCACCCAGCGCCTAAATACTAGGCCTCAAATTTATATCCCGCTAAATCTCTCGTTACCGCTGTCCTGTTGTGGCTGGGAAAGTTATTTAGTGTCCGTCAAAGCACATTTTTTGTTCTGGGTTGAAGTACAATTCCCAATTTAGCAATTTCATAATTTAGTGGTTCCTGCTATATCAGAGCTATTTGAAATCTATCCCAAAAAGGGTATATAATATTCAAGGTGCACATAGGGTCATTCAGAATAACTTCACACACACGCTTCTGTGCATTTCCAAGTCTAATTCTGTCACTAAATCCATACCGGTCACCCAGCGCCTAAATACTAGGCCTCAAATTTATATCCCGCTAAATCTCTCGTTACCGCTGTCCTGTTGTAGCTGGGAAAGTTATTTAGTGTCCGTCAAAGCACATTTTTTGTTCTGGGTTGAAGTACAATTCCAAATTTAGCAATTTCATAATTTAGTGGTTCCTGCTATATCAGAGCTATTTGAAATCTATCCCAAAAAGGGTATATAATATTCAAGGTGCACATAGGGTCATTCAGAATAACTTCACACACACGCTTCTGTGCATTTCCAAGTCTAATTCTGTCACTAAATCCATACCGGTCACCCAGCGCCTAAATACTAGGCCTCAAATTTATATCCCGCTAAATCTCTCGTTACCGCTGTCCTGTTGTAGCTGGGAAAGTTATTTAGTGTCCGTCAAAGCACATTTTTTGTTCTGGGTTGAAGTACAATTCCCAATTTAGCAATTTCATAATTTAGTGGTTCCTGCTATATCAGAGCTATTTGAAATCTATCCCAAAAAGGGTATATAATATTCAAGGTGCACATAGGGTCATTCAGAATAACTTCACACACACACGCTTCTGTGCATTTCCAAGTCTAATTCTGTCACTAAATCCATACCGGTCACCCAGCGCCTAAATACTAGGCCTCAAATTTATATCCCGCTAAATCTCTCGTTACCGCTGTCCTGTTGTGGCTGGGAAAGTTATTTAGTGTCCGTCAAAGCACATTTTTTGTTCTGGGTTGAAGTACAATTCCCAATTTAGCAATTTCATAATTTAGTGGTTCCTGCTATATCAGAGCTATTTGAAATATATCCCAAAAAGGGTATATAATATTCAAGGTGCACATAGGGTCATTCAGAATAACTTCACACACACGCTTCTGTGCATTTCCAAGTCTAATTCTGTCACTAAATCCATACCGGTCACCCAGCGCCTAAATACTAGGCCTCAAATTTATATCCCGCTAAATCTCTCGTTACCGCTGTCCTGTTGTAGCTGGGAAAGTTATTTAGTGTCCGTCAAAGCACATTTTTTGTTCTGGGTTGAAGTACAATTCCCAATTTAGCAATTTCATAATTTAGTGGTTCCTGCTATATCAGAGCTATTTGAAATCTATCCCAAAAAGGGTATATAATATTCAAGGTGCACATAGGGTCATTCAGAATAACTTCACACACACGCTACTGTGCATTTCCAAGTCTAATTCTGTTAGTAAATCCATACCGGTCACCCAGCGCCTAAATACTAGGCCTCAAATTTATATCCCGCTGAATTTGAATACAATACATTGGGCCAAATAATATATTTGTTGTTGTGGTGAACCATAACAATGAGAAAAACATCTAGTAAGGGACGCGGACGTGGACATGGTCGTGGTGGTGTTAGTGGACCCTCTGGTGCTGGGAGAGGACGTGGCCGTTCTGCCACATCCACACGTCCTAGTGTACCAACTACCTCAGGTCCCAGTAGCCGCCAGAATTTACAGCGATATATGGTGGGGCCCAATGCCGTTCTAAGGATGGTAAGGCCTGAGCAGGTACAGGCATTAGTCAATTGGGTGGCCGACAGTGGATCCAGCACGTTCACATTATCTCCCACCCAGTCTTCTGCAGAAAGCGCACAGATGGCGCCTAAAAACCAACCCCATCAGTCTGTCACATCACCCCCATGCATACCAGGGAAACTGTCTCAGCCTCAAGTTATGCAGCAGTCTCTTATGCTGTTTGAAGACTCCGCTGGCAGGGTTTCCCAAGGGCATCCACCTAGCCCTTCCCCAGCGGTGAAAGACATAGAATGCACTGACGCACAACCACTTATGTTTCCTGATGATGAGGACATGGGAATACCACCTCAGCATGTCTCTGATGATGACGAAACACAGGTGCCAACTGCTGCGTCTTTCTGCAGTGTGCAGACTGAACAGGAGGTCAGGGATCAAGACTGGGTGGAAGACGATGCAGGGGACGATGAGGTCCTAGACCCCACATGGAATGAAGGTCGTGCCACTGACTTTCACAGTTCGGAGGAAGAGGCAGTGGTGAGACCGAGCCAACAGCGTAGCAAAAGAGGGAGCAGTGGGCAAAAGCAGAACACCCGCCGCCAAGAGACTCCGCCTGCTACTGACCGCCGCCATCTGGGACCGAGCACCCCAAAGGCAGCTTCAAGGAGTTCCCTGGCATGGCACTTCTTCAAACAATGTGCTGACGACAAGACCCGAGTGGTTTGCACGCTGTGCCATCAGAGCCTGAAGCGAGGCATTAACGTTCTGAACCTGAGCACAACCTGCATGACCAGGCACCTGCATGCAAAGCATGAACTGCAGTGGAGTAAACACCTTAAAACCAAGGAAGTCACTCAGGCTCCCCCTGCTACCTCTTCTGCTGCTGCCGCCTCGGCCTATTCTGCTGCTGCCGCCTCGGCCTCTTCCTCCGCCTCTGGAGGAACGTTGGCACCTGCCGCCCAGCAAACAGGGGATGTACCACCAACACCACCACCACCACCTCCGTCACCAAGCGTCTCAACCATGTCACACGCCAGCGTTCAGCTCTCCATCTCACAAACATTTGATAGAAAGCGTAAATTCCCACCTAGCCACCCTCGATCCCTGGCCCTGAATGCCAGCATTTCTAAACTACTGGCCTATGAAATGCTGTCATTTAGGCTGGTGGACACAGACAGCTTCAAACAGCTCATGTCGCTTGCTGTCCCACAGTATGTTGTTCCCAGCCGGCACTACTTCTCCAAGAGAGCCGTGCCTTCCCTGCACAACCAAGTATCCGATAAAATCAAGTGTGCACTGCGCAACGCCATCTGTAGCAAGGTCCACCTAACCACAGATACGTGGACCAGTAAGCACGGCCAGGGACGCTATATCTCCCTAACTGCACACTGGGTAAATGTAGTGGCAGCTGGGCCCCAGGCGGAGAGCTGTTTGGCGCACGTCCTTCCGCCGCCAAGGATCGCAGGGCAACATTCTTTGCCTCCTGTTGCCACCTCCTCCTTCTCGGCTTCCTCCTCCTCTTCTTCCACCTGCTCATCCAGTCAGCCACACACCTTCACCACCAACTTCAGCACAGCCCGGGGTAAACGTCAGCAGGCCATTCTGAAACTCATATGTTTGGGGGACAGGCCCCACACCGCACAGGAGTTGTGGCGGGGTATTGAACAACAGACCGACGAGTGGTTGCTGCCGGTGAGCCTCAAGCCCGGCCTGGTGGTGTGTGATAATGGGCGAAATCTCGTTGCAGCTCTGGGACTAGCCAATTTGACGCACATCCCTTGCTTGGCGCATGTGCTGAATTTGGTGGTGCAGAAGTTCATTCACAACTACCCCGACATGTCAGAGCTGCTGCATAAAGTGCGGGCCGTCTGTTCGCGCTTCCGGCGTTCACATCCTGCTGCTGCTCGCCTGTCTGCGCTACAGCGTAACTTCGGCCTTCCCGCTCACCGCCTCATATGCGACGTGCCCACCAGGTGGAACTCCACCTTGCACATGCTGGACAGACTGTGCGAGCAGCAGCAGGCCATAGTGGAGTTTAAGCTGCAGCACGCACGGGTCAGTCGCACTACAGAACAGCACCACTTCACCACCAATGACTGGGCCTCCATGCGAGACCTGTGTGCCCTGTTGCGCTGTTTTGAGTACTCCACCAACATGGCCAGTGGCGATGACACCGTTATCAGCGTTACAATACCACTTCTATGTCTCCTTGAGAAAACACTTAGGGCGATGATGGAAGAGGAGGTGGCCCAGGAGGAGGAGGAGGAGGAGGAAGAGGGGTCATTTTTAGCACTTTCAGGCCAGTCTCTTCGAAGTGACTCAGAGGGAGGTTTTTGGCAACAGCAGAGGCCAGGTACAAATGTGGCCAGCCAGGGCCCACTACTGGAGGACGAGGAGGACGAGGATGAGGAGGAGGTGGAGGAGGATGAGGATGAAGCATGGTCACAGCGGGGTGGCACCCAACGCAGCTCGGGTCCATCACTGGTGCGTGGCTGGGGGGAAAGGCAGGACGATGACGATACGCCTCCCACAGAGGACAGCTTGTCCTTACCCCTGGGCAGCCTGGCACACATGAGCGACTACATGCTGCAGTGCCTGCGCAACGACAGCAGAGTTGCCCACATTTTAACCTGTGCGGACTACTGGGTTGCCACCCTGCTGGATCCACGCTACAAAGACAATGTGCCCACCTTACTTCCTGCACTGGAGCGTGATAGGAAGATGCGCGAGTACAAGCGCACGTTGGTAGACGCGCTACTGAGAGCATTCCCAAATGTCACAGGGGAACAAGTGGAAGCCCAAGGCCAAGGCAGAGGAGGAGCAAGAGGTCGCCAAGGCAGCTGTGTCACGGCCAGCTCCTCTGAGGGCAGGGTTAGCATGGCAGAGATGTGGAAAACTTTTGTCAACACGCCACAGCTAACTGCACCACCACCTGATACGCAACGTGTTAGCAGGAGGCAACATTTCACTAACATGGTGGAACAGTACGTGTGCACACCCCTCCACGTACTGACTGATGGTTCGGCCCCATTCAACTTCTGGGTCTCTAAATTGTCCACGTGGCCAGAGCTAGCCTTTTATGCCTTGGAGGTGCTGGCCTGCCCGGCAGCCAGCGTTTTGTCTGAACGTGTATTCAGCACGGCAGGGGGCGTCATTACAGACAAACGCAGCCGCCTGTCTACAGCCAATGTGGACAAGCTGACGTTCATAAAAATGAACCAGGCATGGATCCCACAGGACCTGTCCGTCCCTTGTCCAGATTAGACATTAACTACCTCCCCATAACCATATATTATTGGACTCCAGGGCACTTCCTCATTCAATCCTATTTTTATTTTCATTTTACCATTATATTGCAAGGCTACCCAAAGTTGAATGAACCTCTCCTCTGTCTGGGTGCCAGGGCCTAAATATATGCCAATGGACTGTTGCAGTGGTGGCTGACGTGAAGCCTGATTCTCTGCTATGACATGCAGACTAATTCTCTGCTGACATGA
The DNA here is from genome assembly GCF_014858855.1 of Bufo gargarizans. Lineage (NCBI taxonomy): Eukaryota > Metazoa > Chordata > Amphibia > Anura > Bufonidae > Bufo > Bufo gargarizans. Next base: position 124,608,348 of record NC_058087.1, on the reverse strand, counting down.
AGCCAGATTGTCTGTTACGGGACCTCTCTCCTCTGCCTGGGTGCTGGGCCTAAATTTATGAAAATGGACTGTTGCAGTGGTGGCTGACGTGAAGCCTGATTCTCTGCTATGACATGCAGACTGATTCTCTGCTGACATGAAGCCAGATCCTCTGTTACGGGACCTCTCTCCTCTGCCTGGGTGCTGGGCCTAAATTTATGAAAATTGACTCTTACAGTGGTGGGTGACGTGAAGCCTGATTCTCTGCTATGACATGAAGACTGATTCTCTGCTGACATGAAGCCAGATCCTCTGTTACGGGACCTCTCTCCTCTGCCTGGGTGCTGGGCCTAAATATCTGACAATGGACTGTTGCATTGGTGGCTGACGTGAAGCCTGATTCTCTGCTATGATATGAAGACTGATTCTCTGCTGACATGAAGCCAGATTGTCTGTTACGGGACCTCTCTCCTCTGCCTGGGTGCTGGGCCTAAATTTATGAAAATGGACTCTTACAGTGGTGGGTGACGTGAAGCCTGATTCTCTGCTATGACATGAAGACTGATTCTCTGCTGACATGAAGCCAGATTGTCTGTTACGGGACCTCTCTCCTCTGCCTGGGTGCCGGGGCCTAAATATCTGAGAATGGACTGTTCCAGTGGTGGGTGACGGGAAGCCAGATTCTCTGCTATGGAACCTCTCTCCAATTGATTTTGGTTAATTTTTATTTATTTAATTTTTATTTTAATTCATTTTCCTATCCACATTTGTTTGCAGGGGATTTACCTACATGTTGCTGCCTTTTGCAGCCCTCTAGCCCTTTCCTGGGCTGTTTTACAGCCGTTTTAGTGCCGAAAAGTTCGGGTCCCCATTGACTTTAATGGGGTTCGGGTTCGGGACGAAGTTCGGATCGGGTTCGGATCCCGAACCCGAACATTTCCGGGATGTTCGGCCGAACTTCTCGAACCCGAACATCCAGGTGTTCGCTCAACTCTAGTTTCACATGTTGAATAGTCACATGTTTTTGATCTGTAAAATTCATTGGTTACCTGATTTTTGAGAATGCTGTATAAGACATGCACAGGCTTGTGTTTCTTTGCTTGAGAAAGGCTCAGTTGTGAGCTGAAACGTTGCAATTATTTTTCACATGGGTGAATAAAGATTTCTACTCTTTTCAAGTCTTGGAGTGCTGTCCCGTTTTCTACATATATAAGAAGGTTGAAGCTCATTCCTTTGGACATAGCACCTGAGCCAGCGTAGTGGTGCCGCCGAATTCTTTTTCTGCTATATATATCTATATAGAAAGAAAAACTCCACGGCACTTCAAAAAATAAAGTGCATATTTTATTCCACCAGATGCGACGTTTCGGTCCTCTCAATGGAACCTTTCTCAAGCAATATATACATTTCTGTGAATATAATATGAAGATTTACTTTGCTCAGCTTATCACAGGCAAACAATAGGGATCTTCATAACTGAGTGGTCCTTTCCTGATTATTCCCATGCACGCTCAAGGAAGTGATGAGCAGTGGTGAATGGATCAGCATTGGAATGGCAGAGTTGGGAGATTGGTGAGAATGATTACGGTTAATTTTTTACTTTAATACATTGTGATGCATTTTTAAATATGATTTCCCTGGAAACCTCCTTACAGTGAAAATACATCCAAAAAGATATCCTCATGTGTCATATAGACACACATCCAGGTCACCACTGAATTACAGAACAAACATGGTAGGCAAAAAACTAATCAGATGCAATATACAGTGCCTCGAATTTCTCATGTACTATTCATGGTCACATACCAAACAAAGGAAAATTAAAATACACATTTTTAATGGCATGTAAAAAGGCAAAAAAGCAATATGGATGAGGTTGAACATGTTTATTGCTTTTGCTGCATGCAGCAAGTCCTTGATGTTGGAGGAGAATGAGGTACCAACATTTAAGTGTGTAGAGAGGTTCTGCATAGTTAGACTCATCTAATAGTGTAGGTGTAAACCAAATATTTGAATCAATTTTTCAGGGTGGACAAAATACATTACTATATATACAAAAGTGTGTGAAGCACCAAGGAAGGTATTATTACAAAACAAGGAACTATTAACATCTGGGGCACTATGGATGGCAATTTTGTATAGTGCTGGCCAGCTTATTATTTTTTTTAGCTTGAGGAAGTCTTCATGGTGGTCTGAACAGAAGAATAAAGAAAGTGAAGAACTCCAATCAGAAAATACATCAAATGTGAGCTTCTGGATGTAAGTTTACTGTATTTACTTGCAATGCCAACTTGGGCAGGGAGATGAATCTCCTCAAAGAGACCAGTTTTGTATGGAAACTTTGGCTTATATTCGACATGCATTGCAGTGACCTCCTCCAGAGTATGTGGATGAGTTATTGCTAATAGAATGTGTCGGCAGATAAGAACCATTTGGCCCATCTAGTCTGCCCAATATATCTGAATCCTATGAATAGTCCCTGGCCCTATCTTATATGAAGGATAGCCTTATGCCTAGCCCATGCATGCTTAAACTCCACTGTATTTGCAGCTACCACTTCTGCAGGAAGGCTATTCCATGCATCCACTACTCTGTCAGTAAAGTAATACTTCCTGATATTACTTTTAAACCTTTGCCCCTCTAATTTAAAACTATGTCCTCTTGTAGCAGTTTTTCTTCTTTTAAATATTCTCTCCTCTTTTACCTTGTTGATTCCCTTTATGTATTTAAAAGTTTCTATCATATCCCCTCTGTCTCGTCTTTCTTCCAAGCTATACATGTTAAGGTCCTTTAATCTTTCCTAGTAAGTTTTATCCTGTAATCCATGTACTAGTTTAGTAGCTCTTCTCTGAACTCTCTCAAAAGTATCAATATCCTTCTGGAGATATGGTCTCCAGTAATGAGCACAATACTCCAAATGAGGTCTCACTAGTGCTCTGTAGAGCGGCATGAGCACCTCCCTCTTTCTACTGGTAATTCCTCTCCCTATACACCCAAGCATTCTGCTAGCATTTCCTGCTGCTCTATGACATTGTCTGCCTACCTTTAAGTCTTCTGAAATAATGATCCCTAAATCCCTTTCCTCAGATACTAATTAATGCCATCAATCACTCCCATGACGGCAGCAGATTGTGAGTACACAGCACGATCTGCCATTGGCAAACAATGGTTTTTAAACCATCTAATATATTCCAGTAATTGACAGCAGTATTACACTGCCAGATCATCACTAATGAGTGTTCATACGAACGCTTGTTAGCAATGATCTTACAGATTATCTGCCCATCTAATATAAGCTTTACTGGAACGACTCCATGGTATGGAGACTTATTGACAATGTCCCAAGGGAAACAAATATGCACAGAGGTTATGCACAGAGATATCTCGCAAGAAAGATAACCATCTTGCTAGCACCAAAGGTGACGGTGATGAGAGAATTCTCTTTTTTTGGAGATACTTTTGCTTTTCATGAATAGCTCACTACCTTTTCAGTATGGAATAGGTGCTCTAGTCTTGAACTGATCACCCTATCAGAAAATAATTGGCAAAAATCGAATACAATATATAAGACTGGCACTCAATCTATGTGTACCACATGAATTACAAATTATTAAATATATACTCCTGGAAATAAACACAGTAAAAATACAATAATAATGTATAGTATAAAATTATGTATGGCACTGTGTGACTCTAATTGGATCCAATTGGGTCACACATAGGCTTCACAGTTCATGCCTATAGTGATAATGGGTACAAACATAATACTAAAACGATGCACCTGCAAAGGGACAAAAAGAGAGAATATGGATCACAATAGATCTCTCTAGAATCGCATTTACAGTCCCTTAATTAGCTGTACAGAGAGGGAAATCCGAAGAGTGTAAAAAAGAAGTCCTCCTCTAAATTCTGAGGATATGTTGTTAAAAACAACAATGTGTTCCCAGAAATATCTCCAGCTATTCACCTTGGGAAGGTGATAGCTCCACAAAAACGCACAGTAATACTGTATTGATCCAGTCATGCAGGGATTAGCCTCAATCCATCAGACATAATACAGGCTATATCATCAGGACTGTTTTAGTCAGTTGTATAACTAGTGGTTAGGTGGAGATGGTAGATTAGGTGGTACTTAGTGTCTTAACCGGTGCGCGCGGAAGCCCAGGGCGAGGGCCCGGGCGGAGCCGCCGCGGGTGCAGATCTTGGTGGTAGTAGCAAATATTCAAACGAGAACTTTGAAGGCCGAAGTGGAGAAGGGTTCCATGTGAACAGCAGTTGAACATGGGTCAGTCGGTCCTGGAGGTGCAGTAGACATCGCATATCTAGACTTTAGTAAGGCTTTTGACACTGTCCCACATAGAAGACTTATCAATAAACTGCAGTCATTGAGCATGGACTCCCATATTGTTGAGTGGATTAGGCAGTGGCTCAGTGACAGACAACAGAGGGTTGTAGTCAATGGAGAACATTCAAAACAAGGTCATGTTACCAGTGGGGTTCCACAGGGATCTGTACTGGGACCAATTTTGTTTAATATCTTCATAAGTGATATTGCAAAAGGCCTCGATGGTAAGGTTTGTCTTTTTGCTGATGACACAAAGATATGTAACAGGGTTGATGTTCCTGGAGGGAAACGCCAAATGGAAAAGGATTTAGGAAAACTAGAAGAATGGTCAGAACTCTGGCAACTGAAATTTAATGTGGATAAGTGCAAGATAATGCACCTGGGGCATAAAAACCCAAGGGCAGAATATAGAATATTTGACACAGTCCTGACCGCAGTACCTGAGGAAAGGGATTTAGGAGTAATTATTTCAGAAGACTTAAAGGTGGGAAGACAATGTAATAGAGCAGCACGAAATGCCAGCAGAATGCTTGGATGTATAGGGAGAGGTATAAGCAGTAGAAAGAGTGAAGTGCTTATGCCGCTGTACAGAACACTGGTGAGACCTCACTTGGAGTATTGTGCGCAGTACTGGAGGCCATATCTCCAGAAGGATATAGATACTCTAGAGAGAGTTCAGAGAAGAGCTACTAAACTAGTACATGGATTGCAGGATAAAACTTACCAGGAAAGGTTAAAGTACCTTAACATGTATAGCTTGGAAGAAAGAAGAGACAGGGGATATGATAGAAACTTTTAAATACATAAAGGGAAATCAACTCGGTAAAGGAGGAGAGCATTTTTAAAAGAAGAAAAACTACCACAAGAGGACACAGTTTTAAATTAGAGGGGCAAAGGTTTAAAAGTAATATAAGGAAGTATTACTTCACTGAGAGAGTAGTGGATGCATGGAATAACCTTCCTGCAGAAGTGGTAGCTGCAAATACAGTGAAGGAGTTTAAGCATGCATGGGATAGGCATAAGGCTGTCCTTCATATAAGATAGGACCAGGGACTATTCATAGGATTCAGATATATTGGGCAGCCTAGATGGGCCAAATGGTTCTTATCTGCCGACACATTCTATGTTTCTATGTTTCTAAGTGACGTCTCAAAGCCGGTGACTGTTGGTTCCGTACCACAGCTACTACTCACCGCTCTAAGAGCCACTGAGGAAGGGGAAAGCAGTCCCCGAAACGCGTGAGTCACCCCTGCATCTTTATATACTGGAAATATCGAACAACATCTTTGGATGGACTGAATAAACCAAATTGGAGCGCTCCAAAGTCCTACATCCCCAGGATTTGTCTATCTTCAATTCAAAGACGGCAACTGAAAGTCTCTTCTCGGGATCCTTGGCCGAAACCACGTGACAGCTAGTGGTAAGAGAGGACGCCAGCAGGTTATCGCGGAGACATACATTGCGGTAAGTAGTAGCTGTGGTACGGAACCAACAGTCACCGGCTTCGAGACGTCACCGGTTAAGACACTAAGTACCACCTAATCTACCATCTCTACCTAACCACTAGTTATATAACTGACTAAGACAGTCCTGATGATATAGCCTGTATAACGGCTGATGGATTGAGGCTAATCCCTGCATGACTGGATCAATACAGTTTTACTGTGCATTTTTGTGGAGCCATCACCTTCCCAAGGTGAATGCCTGGACATATTTCTAGGAACACATTGTTGTGTTTAACAACATATCCTCAGAATTTAGAGGAGGACTTCTTTTTTACACTCTTCGGATTTCCCTCTCTGTACAGCTAATTAAGGGACTGTACATGCGATTCTAGAGAGATCTATTGTGATCCATATTCTCTCTTTTTGTCACTTTGCAGGTGCACCGTTTTAGTATTTTTTGTATTATGTTTGTACCCATTATCAACATAGGCATGAACTGTGAAGCCTATGTGTGACCCAACTGGATCCAATTAGAGTCACGCAGTGCCACACATAATTTTATATTATACATTTGTATTGGATTTTTACCGTGTTTATTTCCAGGAGTGTGTATATATATATATATATATATATATATATATATATATTGAATAAATTGTAAATTATGTGGTACACATAGATTGAGTGCCAGTCTTATATATTTTATTCTACTTTTGCTTTTCATGCCTGAAAAATAGTAAATGGGTGTATAAATGAATTCCTAAATGTCACAAAGAAGTGAGGATAACCTTGTGTATAATGGTTGGCCCATAAGACCCTAGTTATGTCACTGCCTAGAGATGTTTAAATATAACTGATACATTGACACATGGTCTTGGATCCAGCTAATTCTGGGACAAATGTCAATGACATCTGAGGGCATGAATAAATCTGCACTTTGTTCTTTGCAGTCCTGTATAAATACTACAGTAGAATTGCTGTTTAAAATATGCAAACTGTATACAAGGGTCAACAGAATACTCTTAGCAGCAGCCCTCACCTTGTTTCAGCATAGTGGGAATAAAATATAGCTACCACTTTTCAAAGCCACAAAAAGATGCATTTAAAAACTGTTTACGTAAGAGTTCTTCACAAGTTTATGTAAGCAATCACAAGAATTGCATACATAATTAAAATCCCAGAAGGGTTGATTTACACGATTCTTACTGCATTGCAAATTAAGAAGGAGAAGCCTACAAATCACTTAATTCCGTTCTTCCTGTGCAGGAATAAACACTAAAAATAATACTGAGCACTGCAGATAATGAGTGAGAATGACTATTGGTGTCTAACCACTTAAAGTGCCTTTTGCTTGCATAAGACTGACATCCATAACTGGTGCTGACCCACTTCCACAATACAAATCTCTGCCTCCAAAAGCAGAGCCTGGTACAGGAAAGATGCTTTACTGGGGCAATTCGATTTCGTGACAGACACAGTTGGTCCAGGCTCACAGTAAAAGTCAACAAAATGTATTTATTATTAATTGTATTATTAAGTCATGGGGGAATTTATCATGAGGGGAAAATTTGAAATCAGTTTTGAGTCTGCATTAGAGTGCTTTGTGCCACATTTATCAAATGTCTTATGTTACTTGAAAAATTTTGTATGTCACAGATACATTTTTTCAGCGCACACGTTACACTGCAGATGTGGCGCAGCTAATGTCACTGTATACAGCAGATTCCATCTACGGAAAAAGTGCACTGTATGTCACAGATACATTTTTTCAGCGCACACGTTTCACTGCAGATGTGGCGCTGGTAATGTCACTGTCAGAAGCGGACACCGTCTACGGAAAAAGTACACTGTATGTCACAAATACATTTTTTCAGCGCACACATTACACTGCAGATGTGGCGCTGATAATGTCACTGTCAGAAGCAGACACCGTCTATTGAAAAAGTACACTATATGTCACAGATATTTTGGGGATGCGCACACTTTACACTGGAGATGTCGAGCAGCTAATGTCGCTGTCCGCAGCTGACACCGTCTACAGAAAAAGTACACTGGATGTCAGATATTTTTGGGATGCGCACACTTTACCCAGGAGATGTTGCTCAGCTAATGTCGCTGTCTGCAGCGGCCTAACTATTTCACGCTATTTAGCGCAGGATGCGCTAAAGATAGATTTTGCTGCCACACACAATAGTTCTTAAAAGGACTTTTGGGTCTGTAAAGTTTTAGCTATTTAGTGCAGTTTGCACTAAAAATAGATATTGCTGCTGCCACACACAACAATAGTCCTTTAAAGGATTTTGGGTCTCTGAAAAGTTTTTTTTTACTAAAAATATTCATATATCACTCCCTACACTGTCTGTCCCTTCCTCAGCACAGCTCTCCCTGACTAAGACTGAGCTGAACACGCATCATCGGTTGCTATATAGCACCCGATGATGCGTTCTAGCCAGCCAATTACTGTAATGCCAGTAACCAACATGGCTACGGCATTACAGTGAAGGAAATACTTACCTGCACGTTTATTGGCTGCGTAGCAGCCAAGAAACGTGCGGGAAGGAGACTCGAGCATTGCGCTCGAGCACATGCGTTATTCGTCCGAATACCACCATGTGCTGAGCATCGAGATGCTCAAGCAGAGCTGGTGTTCGGCCGAGCATGCTCAATCAACACTAGTAGAGACCCCATACTGTAATGATGGCATCTACAAAATGTAGAGGAAATAAAACACGTGCATGGGCCCTAATTGCATGTAGAGAGTTACGAATACAGCCATCACAACTTTATAAGATTCCTTGCCACCAACTACTAAAACTCGGAATATGAAATTAAAAGCATGTTTTCTTACCCCCATCACCAGAGCCTGAACCTCCCTCTAAAAGAAAAAAGAAACAAACACATCTTAGATAAATGATCAGTAACATGGTCTGATGTTGCATTAACATTACAGGCAAAAAAAACAATTACATAATTGCTCAGAGACATAGATATTCCTGTCTGCTTAGCTGTTTTATGTTTATTTTTCTACTGTACAATATGTTCAAGGTTAGTGCTGTGTTATGTAGGTACTATCAGAGAAGCAGAGAGCCCTGATGAAAAGAATCATGTTCTTTTATGTCATTGAATTTAACCTTTTTCCCCCTCTATGAGACATGCTATTTATACAATAGTCAGTCATGAACACAGACAAACTCAACAATAGGATAAACAGGTTGATAAATAGCTTCAAAGCTTACCACAGCATCTTGTTTTATTTATGTGCCACTGGTATTTTTTTCCTTTATCTAATACGTAAGTCAATATTCACATCTGTAGTTATCTGAAATGTCAAAGGATTAAATCTCATGGTAGTGTAATGTGTCCTCTTCATTCCATCAACCTTTCTGCCTTGAAAACTACAACCAAATGAAGAGAGTGTAGGTGGAGGAGCTAGAGATAATACAGTTGCAATAAAAAGTATGTGAACCCTTTGGAATGATATGGATTTCTGCACAAATTGGCCATAAAATGTGATCTGATCTTCATCTAAGTCACAACAATAAACAATCACAGTCTGCTTAAACTAATAACACACAAATAATTAAATGTTACCATGTTTTTATTGAACACACCATGTAAACATTCACAGTGCAGGTGGAGAAAGTATGTGAACCCTTGGATTTAATAACTGGTTGAACCTCCTTTGGCAGCAATAACTTCAACCAAATGTTTCCTGTAGTTGCAGATCAGATGTGCACAACGGTCAGGAGTAGTTCTTGACCATTCCTTTTTACAGAGCTGTTTCAGCTCAGCAATATTCTTGGGATGTCTGGTGTGAATCCATTTCTTGTGGTCATGCCAAGGCATCTCAATCGAGTTGAGGTCGGGACTCGGACTGGGCCACTCCAGAAGGCGTATTTTCTTCTGTTTAAGCCATTCTGTTGTTGATTTACTTCTTTGCTTTGGGTCGTTGTCCTGTTGCAACTTCCATCTTCTGTTGAGCTTCAGCTGGTGCACAGATGGCCTTAAATTCTCCTGCAAAATATCTTGATAAACTTGGGAATTCATTTTTCGTTCGATGATAGCAATCCGTCCAGGCCCTGATGCAGCAAAGCAGCCCCAAACCATGATGCCCCCACCACCATACTCCACTGTTGGGATGAGGTTTTGATGTTGGTGTGCTGTGCCTCCTTTTCTCCACACATAGTGTTGTGTGTTTCTTCCAAACAACTCAACTTTGGTTTCATCTGACAACAGAATATTTTGCCAGTACTGCTGTGGAACATCCAGGTGCTCTTGTGAATACTGTAAACATGAAGCAATGTTTTTTTGGTCAGCAGTGGCTTCTTCTGTGGTATCCTCTTATGAAATAAATTCTTGTTTAGTGTTTTACGTATTGTAGATTCGCTAACAGGGATGTTAGCATATGCCAGAGACTTTTATAAGTCTTTAGCTGACACTCTAGGATTCTTCTTCACCTCATTGAGCAGTCTGTGCTGTGCTCTTGCAGTCATCTTTACAGGATGGCCACTCCTAGGGAGAGTAGCAGCAGTGCTAAACTTTCTCCATTTATAGACAATTTGAACAACAAGGCTTTTGGAGTTACTTTTATAACCCTTTCCAGCTTTATGCAAGTCAACAATTCTTAATTGTAGGTCTTCTGAGACCTCTTTTGTGCGAGGCATCATTCACATCAGGCAATGTTTATTGTGAAAAGCAAACCCAGAACTGGTGTGTGTTTTTATAGGGCAGGACAGCTGTAACCAACACCTCCAATCTCATCTCATTGGTTGGACTCCAGTTGGCTGTCACCTCACTCCAATTAGCTCTTGGAGATGTCATTAGTCTAGGGGTTCACATACATTTTCCACCTGCACTGTGAATGTTTACATGGTGTGTTCAATAAAAACATGGTAAAATGTAATTGTTTGTGTGTTATTAGTTTAAGCAGACTATGACTGTCTATTGTTGTGACTTAGATAAAGATCAGATCACATTGTATGACCAATTTGTGCAGAAATCCATATCAATCCAAAGGGTTCACATACTTTTTCTTGCAACTGTATATACAGTGGATATAAAAAGTATACACACCCCTGTTAAAATGTCAGGTTTCTGTGCTGTAAAAAAAAATAATATATTTTTTCTTCCCTCTACCTAAAAGATTTCAGTTTGTTTGTTGTACAATTTGTACATTAAAGGTGGAAAAAGTTCTAAATGATTTATCTTTGTCTAATTTTTTTATATCACAGAAACCTGACATTTTAACAGGGGTGTGTAGACCTTTTATATCCACTGTATGTATTGTATGGGGGTACTTTTTCTCATTACGAAGAGATTCGGGTATGCGTTTTACGTGTGTAAAGTATTGTTGGCTACGCAATGAACCTCTGGGTTTCTAGGAAAGATATTCAAATTAATTTCCTAAACCTAATGTAAGCATATGTAAGATTTGTTAATTTTCATATATTTTCCCAGAAACACAGAAGAACATTGTCTAGCTTACAATAGTCATCACATATATTAACTGGTCTCCATAATAGAAAAAGCAGCAATTCATAGGTTCCCCAAGGCCTGTTAACCAGAAAAGTTGGTTCTATCTCCTTTGTTCTAATAAGATGCTTCTTGCCTGAAAGAACTAGTTGCAGCTGTGAGGCTAGCTTAGCTATTTTACAAGTTTTGTTACATAAGTATGTTTAAAAGGTTGAACAATGACTGGAAGGATATACTGTAGTTCTAAAATACTAAACTTTTTTCCACCCTTTTGGAATGAAAGCTGAATTACATGTTTTTCATGTGCAAATGTCTCTGTATTTGTCTGAAATGACTTGCATGATATTTGGCCTTATAAGAACTAGCAAATCCATTTTAGAATTCTTTTCATATCAACCAGAGGAAAAGGGGGGATGGGGGTTACTCTTCAGGGTGCTATTTCTCATCATGGAGACTAAAAATATTCATGATGAGTATCGTATGCCAGGCAACACTGCTATTGGTTTCTAAGAATATATGCAAATTCACATATCTTAATTTGGCTGGCATGAGATAAGATTAGCTTTCTTTTCTATTTTGCAAAAAAATCTAAATTGAATAACTTTCCTAGAAACCCAAAGATATGCAAATTAGCTTGCCTGCCAGGATATAAGCGTTTTTCTTCCTTTTTTGTTTTCTTTTTTTTACTCCCTTCCTTTCAGGATTAATAACTTTTATATTTTTAATAGCCATATACAGTAATAGCTAGCTTATACTTTCTAACTGAACCATTTCTTATTCTATATGATGTAGTAGGAAACTGCAAAAAAAGAAAAAAAAATGGGGTGGAACTGGAAAAAAATTATATTCCACATAATAAAAATACAAATAAATAATAAATAAAAAATAAACATTGTAGAAATGCCAAAACTCTAAAAATAAAAACCTATTTATCCAGTTCAGTGAACTCCATAATGGAAAAAAATTGAAATGGACAATTTGCTGTTTTTTCACTTCTTCTCCACAAGATATTTTTCAAAACACTCCAAAATGGTATTAATAAAACCTACAGAAAGCCGTACAATAACAAATGAGCCCTGACAAGAGGGGCCTCGATATATTTCTGGCGTATAATAATATTACAGGTTATAGTTACTAGTGAGGAGCGGCAGGGGTCATATTTGAATTTGCAACATTTTGTGAATATTTTGTAGAATATTCGAGAATTTGAATATTCGTTATATTTAACGATTTTTTACTCAATAAATCGACATGGTAATGATTGCGTAATATAAGAATTTTTGTAATGCGGATTTTCATAATGCAAGTTTTTATCGCAAAATTTTCAATTGCCGAGCAAAAACATGATTCCTCCCTGCTTCTTGCTTGTGGGCCAATTCATAGTACTATATAGAATATATTTGTTTTTTTTTTCAAATATTAGTAATATTCTAAAACAAGAATATATAGCAATACAGCAAATATTTGAAAAAAAAAACGAATGTAGAGCAATGTAGCTTTTTATTAATAGTTGTGATTTTAGTGTGATAGTTGTGATAATAGTTGTGATTTGAACTTCAGATGAGAAAAACTTACAACTATTAAACAAAGAAGATTATAGCACTATATTAGCTAAATTGCTCTATATTCGGTTTTTTTTTTCGAATATTCGCTATATTGCTATATACATTCTTGTTTTAGAATATTACGAATATTCAAAAAAAGAATATATTAGTTTTTTTGAATATTCGTAATATTCTAAAAGAATATCTAGCAATATAGCGAATATTAAAAAAAAATATTAAATAATATAGAGCAATATAGTGCTATAATACTTTTTTTTCAATAGTTGAAAATTTTTCCAATCTGGACTTCAGATTACAAAAAAATTGCAACTATTAGACAAAGAAGATTATAGCACTATATTTGGTATTTTGCTTTATATTTGTTTGTTTTTTTTCGAATATTTGCTATATTGCTATACATTCTTGTTTTAGAATATTACGAATATTCAAAGAAACAAATATATTCTATATAGTGCTATACATATATATATATATATATTTTTTTTTTATTTTTTATTTTTTTATATTCATCATTTATCCCATTTAAAGTAATGATTCCTCCCTGCTTTTTGCTTGTGGGCCAATAAGTCAAGAAGGGAGGAATCATGTTTTTACTTGGGAATTGAAAAATGTGCGATAAAAATTTGCATTACGAAAATTCGCATGATGAAAATTTGCAATAAAAAATCTCAAATAGTAACTATGTTACTATGATACACAGCTCCATAGATTTAAGGCTATTTTCATATCAGAGTTTTGGCATTCTGGTTCTCTTCAGAGTCAATGTATTGTGAATGAAGTATGCTGCGTTCAGGATGCATCAGTATGCATTCCATTCTGGTAACATTCCATTTTGTTACCAGACACAAAACCGCTGCAAGCATGTGTCTGGTCATAGAAACAGAACAATCTAAATCCGTTACTAAACACAATGTAAGTCAATGTTGCTGGATCTGGGGGATTTTTATCCTAAAAAAACGGATCTGTCACCCATTGACTTACATTGCTTTTAGTGGCAGATCTCATTTGTTCCATTTTGATTTAATACAATTGCATCCTAACAAAACAGATGCATACTGATGTATTCATATCATAGTGAACTGTTTCATATCATAGTGAACTGTTTTGGTCCAGTTTTGAGATCCTCTACCAAAGCAGCCTAACTCTTAAAAAGTTATGGGAGTCAGATTATGGCGATGAAAAGAAAATATTAATTTTTTTCCAGTGTTTTTTTTTTTCCAGTATTAAAACACAATGATGAATATGATAACAGCTCAACTTAACCACACAAGGACGCACCATAAAAACAAAACCCATAAAACTGTGTCAGAATTGCATTTTTTTCTAGTTCCACCCCATTTGGAATTTTTTCCAGCTTCTCACTACATTCTATGCAATATTAAATAGCACATTAGAAAATATGACTTGCCCCCACAAAAACAAGCCCTCATACAGCTATGTGAATGGAAAAAAAATAAAATAAAAAAGTCTTTGGGAAGATAGTATGAGGGCTTGTTTTTTGCAGGACAAACTGTAGTTTTAATAAACCATTTTGAGGTACACATAACTTTCTAATTAACTTTTATTAACTGGGAAAAAAAGCAATACTGCTACTGAGTTTTTAAGTTATAAGTTATAGTGTTCATTTTTTTCTAGTTCCACCCCATTTGGAATTTTTTCCAGCTTCTCACTACATTCTATGCAATATTAAATAGCACATTAGAAAATATGACTTGCCCCGCAAAAACAAGCATACAGCTATGTGATTGGAAAAATAAAAAAATTAAAAAGTCTTTGGGAAGATAGTATGAGGGCTTGTTTTTTGCAGGACAAGCTGTAGTTTTAACAAACCAACTTTCTAATAAACTTTTATTAACTGGGAAAAACAGCAATACTGCTACTGAGTTTTTAAGTTATAAGTTATACAGTATTCATTTTTCAATATAAATAACATAATAAAATAACATTTTTTTTTTAATATCTTTTACTACTTCTGTGCAATAAAACACTTATTTTGAAAGGAAGAAAATCTTTTTGCATCACCGCTTTTCAAGACCCAGAACTTTTTTCTTTTTCTTTCTATGGAGTGGTGTGAGGGCTTGATTTTTGCAGAATGACTTGTAGTTTTCATTGGTATCATTTTGGAGTAAATGACACTTTTTTATTGCTTGTTATTACAATTTTTCTTTGGCAACTAAGAATAAAATAGCAATTCATTTTTTGTTTTTTTGTTTTATTTTTTCACTGTAGGTTTTATTTCCCCCCCCCCCCCCATTTCTTAAATTGAAAACTGTGTTTTCAATGGAAAAAGCATATTTTTATTGGAATTTTAAAAATTTAGCAAATGTTTTACTACTTTTTTTTACTACTTAATAGTCCCACAAGGGGACTATAACAGACATATTGATTGCTTTTAAAATACAAAGCACTATCCCTATAGTGCATTGAATTTTAATGTCAGTGCTTTACTGACATTGACCAGCAAGGTGCACCAATAAACGTAAGGCTGGCTTGGCCTACATAAGACCCCAGCCAGCCTTTACACACATCGGCACCCCCGCAATCGCATTTATGGGGTGCAGATGGAAGACAGAGGGAGTCTGCTACCTCTGTCACCACTTTACATGCAGTGGGCGCCATTGCCCACGGCATGTAATCTGTTAAACAGCCCGGAACGGCACTCCTGCAGTGCTTAATCTGGGCCGCCATAAAAAAGCTGTGGCCCAGCCTAAGGCCCTTAGTGAACGCCATAAAAAGGCATATTGGTGGTCACTAAGGGGTTAAAGACTCAAAATCCACTGTACATATATGGTGGATGCCTGGATAGGGTTAATATTGACCTTTAGTTTGTAAATAATTAGATTTTGTGACATGTATTCAAATTTATAGATATTAAGAAGGCAAAAAAGTAGAATGTTAAAGAATGCCAGGAATTTTGCATTTTTAACCCCTTTCAGGTATAACCATTTCTTACCTTCTTGACTATTGCTTAATTTTACAAATCTGACATGAGTCATTTTATTTGTTGATAGCTTTGGAATGCCTATTCAAATGATTCTGAAACAGTTTTATCTTTTAATTACATCATATTTCTTGTTGAATATAGTTAAATTTGGGTCAATACATTTTACCTTTATAAATAAATAAAATCCCAAATTAACAAAACATTTTGAAAATTTGTTATTTAAATTTTTTTAATTTCTCTGCTTTGGAAAACTTTGGAAAACTCTAATTTAAAGCTACAAGCCATCTAAATGTCCTAAAAATAAAATGACATTTACAATGTGAACAAAGAGTAACTTTGTTCACATTGTAAATGTCATTTTATTTTTAGGACATTTAGATGGCTTGTAGCTTTAAATTAGAGTTTTCCAAAAATTTCCAAACCTGACTTTTTAAGGAACAATTAATTTTTTAAGTGACTGTGAAGGGCTTACATATTAGAAACCACCAATAAATGACTACATTTTTGAATATACATCCTCAAAGTATTCAAAACTGATTATAGAAACTTTGTTTACTCTTTAGTAAACAAAGTTTTTTTTGCAGATTTTGGGCTCATGGAGATATACGTTTTTGTTTTTGGGGTCTGAAAATTGAGGATCTGCAAAACACGGATATCGGCTTTGCAAATTCTGCATTTTGCTGAGCGGCCATTCGGACATATTTCCTCGAAATGCATACAATATCATTTCAATTACTTTTTTGGGGGGTTTGTGGCCACATTGAAGTGAGCGGTTCCACATATGGGCTGCAAAAATAAAAATCAAACCTCAATGTTGATTACCATAATTCTTCAGTTTAACCCTTTCTACCCCGGACCAGTTTTCACCTTCTTGCCCAGGCCATTTTTTGCAAATCAGACATGTGTCATTTTTGTGGTAATAACTTTGGAACACTTTTACTTATCCAGGCTATTATAAGATTGTTTTCTCGTGACACATTGTACTTCATGACAGTGCTAAATTTGAGTCAATATATTTTTCCTTTATTCATAAAAAATCCCAAATTTATCAAAAATTAGGAAAAATTCACAATTTTCTAGATTTGAATTTCTCTACTTTTAAGACAAATAGCAATGCCTCATAAAATTCACTGCCTGTCCCCCCAAAAAAGTAGCCACCAAAAGAAAGCCTTTATCTTTGATTAAGGCACGCATTTGCTGTGGCATTGTTTTGATAAGCTTCTGCAATGTCACAAGATTTATTTCCACCCAGTGTTGCATTAATTTTTCACCAAGATCTTGCATTGATGATGGTAGAGTCTGACTGCTGCGCAAAGCCTTCTCCAGCACGTCCCGAAGATTCTCAATGGGGTTATGGTCTGGACTCTGTAGTGGCCAATCCATGTGTGAAAATGATGTCTCATGCTACCTGAACCAGTTTTTCACAATTTGAGCCCAATGAATCCTGGCATCGTCATCTTGGAATATGCCTGTGCCATCAGGGAAGAAAAATTAATTGATGGAATAACCTGGTCATTCAGAATGTTCAGGCAGTCAGCTGGCCTCATGCTTGGAGCACATAATGTTGCTGAACCTAGACCTGACCAACTGCAGCAACCCCAGATCATAGCACTAGGCATGATGGCTTGATCAGTAGGCACTAGGCATGATGGGTGCATCGCTTCATCTGCCTCTCGTCTTACCCTGATGTGCCCATCACTCTGGAACAGGGTAAATATGGACTCATCAGACCACATGGCCTTCTTTCATTGCTACAGAGTCCAATCTTTATGCTCCCTAGCAAATTGAAGCAGTTTTTTCTGGTTTGACTCACTGATTAGTGGTTTTCTTACGGCTACACAGCTGTTCAGTCCCAATGCCTTGAGTTCCCTTCACATTGTGAGTGTGCGAATGCTCTAACTTTCACTATTAAACATAGAGTTCTACAGTTGTTTTTCTTCAATTTGATTTGACCAAATGTTTAAGTGATCGCAGATCACGATCATTCAGGATTTTTTTCCCGCCACATTTCTTTCTCGAATATGATGAGTCCCCACTATCCTTCCAGTTTTTAATAATGCGTTGGATAGTTCTTAGCCCAATTTTAGTAGTTTCTGCAATCTCCTTAGATGTTTTCTCTGCTAGATGCATGCCAATGATTTGAGCCTTCTCAAACAGACTATCTATTCCACGACCAAGAGATGTGTCTTTCGACATGGTTGTTTAAGAAATGAGAAGCATAGATGCCCGTGATGAGAACATAGTCCTACCACTTTACAAATCATTAGTCAGACCACACATGGAGTACTGTGTACAGTTCTGGGCTCCAGTGAACAAGGCACACATAGCAGAGCTAGAAGGGGGAACAGAGAAGGGCAACTAAAGTAATAACTGGAATGGGGCAACTACAGTACCCTGAAAGATTATCAAAATTAGGGTTATTCACTTTAGAAAAAAGACGACTGAGGGGAGATCTAATTAATATGTATAAATATATCAGGGGTCAGTACAGAGATCTATCCCATCATCTGTTTATCCCCAGGACTGTGACTGTGACGAGGGGACATCCTCTGCGTCTAGAGGAAAGAAGGTTTGTACACAAACATAGAAGAGGATTCTTTACGGTAAGAGCAGCGAGATTATGGAACGCTCTGCCTGAGGAGGTGGTGATGGTGAGTACAATAAAGGAATTCAAGAGGGGCCTGGATGTATTTCTGGAGTGTAATAATATTACATGATATAGCTACTAGAGAGGGATCGTTGATCCAGGGACTTATTCTGATTGCCTGATTGGAGTCGGGAAGGAATTTTTTATTCCCCTAAAGTGAGAAAAATTGGCTTCTACCTCACAGTTTTTTTTTTTGCCTTCCTCTGGATCAACTTGCAGGATGACAGGCCGAACTGAATGGACAAATGTCTTTTTTGGGCCTTACGTACTATGTTACTATGTTAACTCATTGCACCAGTTGGGGTTAAATAACTTATTGTCAGCTGAAAGATAATCGCCCATGCAGTATTATCCAATAGGAGGCGAATAACAATTTGCTCAGTTAAATCTAGGTGGCAGTGTAGTTATCAGTCATCATTCCCCATATGTCTGCTTTATGTTGGCATTATTTTTTAAATGTCATTTTATTATTTGAGAATGTTAGAAGGCTTAGAAATTTAGAAGCCATTTTCAAATTTTCAAGAAAATTTCCAATACAATTTTTTTAAGCACCAATTCAGTTATAAAGTGATTTTGAGGGGCTTACATAATGGAAACCACCTATAAATGAACTCATTTTAGAAACTACACTCCTCAAATTATTAAAAACTGTTCTTACAAACTTTGTTAACCCTTTAGGTGTCCCACAAGAATTAATGGAAAATGGAGGCAAAATTTAAAAATTTCTTTTTTTATGGAGATTTTTCATGTTAATCTATTTTTTCTTGAAACACAGCAAGGGTCAACAGCAAACTAAACCTCAATATGCATTACTCTGCTTCTGAAGTTTACAGAAAAAACCCATATGTAGTGGTAAACTGCTTTATGGGCACGTGGTAGTGGTCAGAAGGAATGGAGTGCCATATGGATTTTGAAGGCAGATTTTGCTAGAATGGTTTTTGGGCACCATAACGTACCCCTACAGTGGAAACCCTCAAAAAGTGAGCCCAATTTGGAAACTATACCCTTCAAAGAATATACTAAGGGGGTACTGAGCACTTTGACCCCCTAAGTGTTTTACGGAATTTGAAAACACTTGGCTATAAAAATGAAAAGTTTCATTTCTTCCAATAAAATGTTGCTTTAGTCCCAAATTGTTCATATTCACAAGGGGAAACAGGAGAAAAAGCACCCCATAATTTGTTACCCATTTTCTTCTGAACACAGCAACACCACATTTATGGTGGTAAACTGCTGTGGGGCTCATGGCAGGACTCAGAACGGAAGGAGTACGACATGGCTTTTGCAGCACAGATTTTGATGGATTGGTTTATGTGGTTTTTATTTTTTCAGTGATTTTCTAATGTGGGGGCTCACTTTCTGCGGGATGAGGTAACCTTTTCATTGGTACCATTTTAGGGTACATAAGAGTTTTTGATTGCTTGATATTACACTTTTTGTGACGCAAGGTGAAAAAAGGCTGTTTTGGCATAGTTTTTTTTTTTTTTTTTTTTTTTTTTACAGTATTCACCTGAGAGGGCATCTCATGTGAAATTTTTATAGGGCAGGTTGTTACAGATATGACAATACCTAATATGTCTATATCATTTTTTTAAATTAAGTTTTACACAGTAAATGCATTTTTGAACAGAATTAAATCTTGTTTTTGTGTTGCCATTTTCTGACTGCCCTATTTTATTTTATTTTTCTGGTGATTGTCTTAGGTAGGGTCTCATTTTTTTTGAGATGAGATGCTGGTTTGATTGGTACAATTTTGGGGTAAATAAGACTTTTTGATTGCTTGGTGTTACACTTTTTGTGAGGCAAGGTGACAAAAAATTGGCATCGTTTTTAAAATACATTTTTACAGAATTCATCTGAGAGGGCATCTCATGTGATATTTTTATAGAGCAGGTTGTTACGGATGTGACGATACCTAATCTGTCTATCATTTTTATTTTTGTAATGTTTTACACAGTAAATGCATGTTTGAACAGAATTAAATCTTGTTTTTGTGTTGCCATTTTCTGACTACCCTATTTTTATTTATTTTTTCTGTCGATTCTCTTAGGTAGGGTCTCATTTTTGGTGGGATGAGATGGCGGTTTGATTGGTACCATTTTGGGGTACATAACACTTTTTGATCGCTTAGTATTACACTTTTTGAGAGACAAGGTGACAAAAAATTGCTGTTTTGGCATAGTTTATTAAAATTTATTTTTTACTGCATTCCCCTGACAGAGTGGATCATGTGATATTTTTATAGAGCCAGTCGATACAGACGCAGAAATAACTAATACTTTTCTTTTTGTTCCTATTTTTTACAATTTCTGTATTACTTAATTATGGGAAAAGAACACTTTTTTTACTTGAAACTTTTTTTTTTTTTATTATGCTAAACTTTATTGTAACTTTTTTTAACTTTCTTTTTTCTCCAATACTTTTGGGGGTCTGATCCCCTTTACAATGCATTACAATATTTCTGTATTGTAATGCATTGGCTGTAAGTGTATTACACATTGTAATACACTTACAGCTGTCCTGCCTGTGAGATCCAGGGGGCTGTAGGAGGTTGAGGAGGCAGTGGATGTGGCGGTGTAGGTAGAAGTGGCAGTGGAGGAGGAGGAGGTAGCCTACACTGCTTTTTGGTTTTACATGTATTTATTTATTTATTTTATTACGGTGCACCCCAAAACATTGGGAAATATAACCTGTGATAACCCCCTCCAGTCATGCTAAACACACGCTTAGACGATACACTGGCTGCAGGGCAGGCCAGCACCTCCAAGGCATAAAAAGCAAGCTCAGTCCATGTGCCCAATTTGGAGACCCAGAAGTTGCAGGGGGCAGATCCATCAGTCAGTTTGTGTAGGCGTGTGCAAACATACTGCCCCACCATGTCGCACATCCCCGTGATGTTCACAATCCAATTGGATATCTGCTCTATCAACTTTTGATGTTCTTTTCTGCACCTACCATGTTGATAATGGTTAGCGGTGAATCAGGGTTCCACGCCAGTGAGGGAGTGTGAGAAAGAGAGACTACATCCAAGGGAGATCAATAGATGAAATTTAATTGTGATCGAGCGGAAATGTGGGAGAAGCTACTAAAACGGAAGAATTAAAGGAAAGGAGGGGGCACGTGGCAATTACCCACTCCTGACTCGGGGAGGTAGTGATGATAAATAACAATACAGGACTCTTAAGATGCCCTGTTATTGGAATCCATTTATGCCTCGCTTCAGGCTCTGATTGCACAGTGTACAAACCACTTGTGTCTTGTCGCCAGCACATTGTCTGAAGACATGCCACGCCAGGGAACTCCTTGGAGCTGGCTTTGGTGTGCTTGGTCCCTTGCTGCAGTGTGCAGTAGCAGGCGTACTGTCTAGGTGATGGCCACTCCGCTTTTACTTATCTTCAAACATAAGTGGCTGGGCATCAGTGCACTCAATCTCTTCCACTTCTGGGGCAGGGCTAGGTGGATGGCCCTGGGAAACCCTGCTAACAGAGTCATCAAAAAGCAGAATGCTGTATGACTAACACTCAGTCTCAGACTGCTTGGCTAATTTGCAAGGGGGTAAAAGAGAGATGGACATCAGCTATAGGTGCCAACTCTGATCTTTCAGCAGGAGACTGGGTGGGAGACAATGTAAAGGAACTTGAGGCACTGTCAGCAACTCAATCTACTATCGCCTGTACTTGCTCTGGCCTCACCATTCGTAGATCTGCATTAGGCCCGACCAAATACCGCTGTAGGTTCTGTCGCCTAATCACACCTGAGGAAGGTGTTTCACCTGTTTCACCTGTGCAGCACCATGACCGGGGCCACGTGTCACCACCAGACATCTGAGAAGCTCTGACAGACGTTGTTAGCCTCTCTCAGCTGTCATGTAGTTGCACTGATTGCATCCCTTTAAATCACTTCCCATACTGCATCACTTCCTGGAGTGTGTGCATGCTGGATGCTACTACTGAGTCTTCTACAGATAAGTTTGTTCATTCATTTGTATTTTCCTGTTTGCTGGATCCTAGGTGACCCTGACTCCCTCCGTATTAAGTGTAGGGAGCCGGTGGTCGTGTCCCCTCACTATTATAGGGTGTTCAGGTGTCATACAGTCGAGGAACGAGGATATGCAATAATCTACCATAGAGATTTTTGCATAGGCTGAGCAGTAAGGGAGAGAGCCAGGTTTGTTACAGGGTTTACCCTCTGGTTCCTTCGTTTTGGATCCAGTCAGTCGGATCTTCATTTTGTGTCTTCTAGTTTCTGTACACCTTCCGTGACACCACGTCCCTTATTTGACGCTCTCCTCATATTTCTTAAATTTAGGATCTTGCCCAAAATGGGTGTTTTTTAATAACAGAATAGAACGACAGTATCTATTGTGTGTATCTCACAATGACAGATACGTTTTTTGCCCAAAATGGGAGTTTATATCACAATGACATATGCAGCAAAGGCTGCAAAATTAAGTTTTTTCCCTAAATAGGTATTTTTTTTTAATAGATAGCAGAATAGAACAACAATAGCTATCACGTGTATCTCACAATGACATCAGCAAAGGCTACAATATTAAGATTTTTGCCCTAAATGGGTGTTCTTTTAATAGCACAATACAACAACAGTATCTAAAGGGTGTCTCTCACAATGACAGATGAAGCAAAGGCTGTAAAATTATGTTTTCGGCCCTAAATAGATTTTTTTTAATAGCAGAATAGAACAACAGTATCTAAAGGGTGTATATCACAATGACATATGCAGCAAAGGCTGCAAAATTAAGATTTTTGCCCTAGTAAAAGTACTTTGTCAAAAAGGGTGTATTCTAATACGAGAATTTAATACATACAGATGCAGACAAGACCTAAAATTAAGATTTTTGCACAAAATGGGTGTTTTTTTTTATAGCAGAATATCACAGCAGTATGTAAAGGGTATAACTCATAATGACAGATGCAGCAACGGCTGCAAAATTAAGATTTTTGCTCTAGTAAAAGTACTTTGTCAAAAAGGGTGTATTTTTTTTAATAACACAATATGACAGCAGTATAGAACGCTTGCATTTCACTCTGACTGATGCAGACAAGGCCGCAAATTAAGTATTTTTCCCAAAATGGGTGTTTTTTTTTATTACTAGAATAGCACAGCAGTATCTAAAGCGTGTATCTCACACTAACAGATGCAGCAAGGGCTGTAAAATGTAGTATTTTGCCCAAAAAGGGTGTTTTTTAAAACCCAGAAAATTATAGCTGCATTTCTAGCTTAAATTGCACACTGACTAATGCTGCAGAGGCCCCAGATGGAGGGTATTGCCAAAAATGGATGTTTATTAAAACCCAGAAAATTATTAAAGTATTTAAAGCTTGTTTTAATAATAGCAGATGCAGCACAGACTGCAATATTAAGAACTTTGTCCAAAAAGATTTTTGCCATAAATTGGTGGGGGTTTTTAATACCAGAATAGCACAGCAGTATCTAAAGCATGTATCACACACATACAGATGCAGGCAAGGCCGAGAATTAGGATTTTTGCCCTAAATGGGTGTTTTTATAATACCAAAATAGCACAGCCGTATCTAAAGAGTGTATCACACGCGTACAGATGCAGACAAGGCCGAAAATATTATTTTTTTGCCCTAAATGGGTGTTAATTAAATACCAGAGTAGCACAGCAGTATGTAAAGGGTGTATCTCAAACGTACAGATGCAGACAAGGCCGCAAAGGGAGAATTTTTTACCAAAAAGGGTGTTTTTTTAATACCAGAATAGCACAGCAGTATCTAAAGCATGTATCACACACATACAGATGCAGACAAGGCCGCAAATTAGGATTTTGCCCTAAATGGGTGTTTTTTTAATACCACAATAGCACAGCAGTATGTAAAGGGTGTATCTCACACGTGCAGATGCAGGCAAGGCCGAAAATGGAGAATTTTGACCAAAATTTGTGGGTTTTTTTAATACCAGAATAGCACAGCAGTATCTAAAGCGTATATCTCACACGTACAGATGCAGACAAGGCCGCAAATTAGTTTTTTTGCCCAAAATGGGTGTTTTTTTTTATAACAGAATAGAACAACAGTATCTAAAGGGTGTATCTCACAATGACATATGCAGCAAAGGCTGCAAAATTAAGTTTTTGCCCTAAATAGTATTATTTTTTTTTTATAGCAGAATCGAACAACAATAGCTATCACGTGTATCTCACAATGACATCAGCAAAGGCTACAATATTAAGATTTTTGCCCTAAATGGGTGTTCTTTTAATAGCACAATACAACAACAGTATCTAAAGGGTGTCTCTCACAATGACAGATGAAGCAAAGGCTGTAAAATTATGTTTTCGGCCCTAAATAGATTTTTTTTTAATAGCAGAATAGAACAACAGTATCTAAAGGGTGTATATCACAATGACATATGCAGCAAAGGCTGCAGATTAAGATTTTTGCCCTAAATTGGTGGGGTTTTTTTAATACCAGACTAGCACAGCAGTATCCAAAGCGTGTATCTCACACGTACAGATGCAGACAAGGCCGCAAATTAGGATTTTTGCCCTAAATGGGTGATTTTTAATACCACAATAGCACAGCAGTATCTAAAGCATATATCTCACATGTACAGATGCAGACAAGGCCGCAAATTTAGATTTTTGCCCAAAATGGGTGCTTTTTTAATAACAGAAAAGCACAGCAGTATGAAAAGGGTGTATCTCACAATGACAGATGCAGCAAAGGCTGCAAAATTAAGATTTTTGCCCTAAATGGGTGTTTTTTTAATAGCACAATACAACAACAGTATCTAAAGGGTGTCTCTCACAAATACAGATGCAGCAAAGGCTGCAAAATTAAGATTTATGCCCTAAATAGGTGTTTTTTTAATAGCAGAATAGAACAACAGTATCTAAAGGCTGTATCTCACAATGACATATGCAGCAAAGGCTGCAAAATTAAGATGTTTGGCCTAAATTGGTGTTTTTTTTTAATAGCAGAATAGAACAACAGTATCTAAAGGGTGTATCTCACAAAGACATATGCAGCAAAGGCTGCAAAATTAAGATGTTTGGCCAAAATTGGTGTTTTCTAATACGAGAATTTAATACATACAGATGCAGACAAGACCTAAAATTAAGATCTTTGCACAAAATGGGTGTTTTTTTTTTATAGCAGAATATCACAGCAGTATGTAAAGGGTGTAACTTACAATGACAGATGCAGCAACGGCTGAAAAATTAAGATTTTTGCTCTAGTAAAAGTACTTTGTCAAAAAGGGTGTATTTTTTTAATAACACAATATGACAGCAGTATAGAATGCTTGCATTTCACTCTGACTGATGCAGACAAGGCAGCAAATTAAGTATTTTTCCCAAAATTGGTGTTTTTTTTTATTACTAGAATAGCACAGCAGTATCTAAAGCATGTATCTCACACTAACAGATGCAGCAAGGGCTGTAAAATGTAGTATTTTGCCCAAAAAGGGTGTTTTTTAAAACCCAGAAAATTATAGCTGCTTTTCTAGCTTAAATTGCTCACTGACTAATGCTGCAGAGGCCCCAGATGGAGGGTATTGCCAAAAATGGATGTTTATTAAAACCCAGAAAATTATTAAAGTATTTAAAGCTTGTTTTAATAATAGCAGATGCAGCACAGACTGCAATATTAAGAACTTTGTCCAAAAAGTTTTTTTTTTTTTATAACAGAATATGACAGCAGTATAGAACGCTTGCATTTCACACTGACAGATGCAGACAAGGCTGCAAATTAAGATTTTTGCCCTAAATTGGTGTTTTTTTTAATATGAGAATACAACAACAGTATCTAAAGCATGTATCTCACACATACTGATGCAGACAAGACCTCAAATTAATATTTTTTCACAAAATGGGTGTTTTAATAGCAGAATATCACAGCAGTATGTAAAGGGTGTATCTCACAATGACAGATGCAGCAAAGGCTGCAAAATTAAGATTTTTGCCATAAATTGGTGGGGTTTTTTTAATACCAGAATAGCACAGCAGTATCTAAAGCATGTATCACACACGTACAGATGCAGACAAGGCCGAGAATTAGGATTTTTGCCCTAAATGGGTGTTTTTATAATACCAAAATAGCACAGCAGTATCTAAAGCGTGTATCACACGCGTACAGATGCAGACAAGGCCGAAAATATATATTTTTTGCCCTAAATGGGTGTTAATTAAATACCAGAGTAGCACATCAGTATGTAAAGGGTGTTTCTCAAACGTACAGATGCAGACAAGGCCGCAAAGGGAGAATTTTTTACCAAAATGGGTGTTTTTTTTAATACCAGAATAACAGCAGTATCTAAAGCATGTATCTCACACATACAGATGCAGATAAGGCCGCAAATTAGGATTTTTGCCCTAAATGGGTGCTTTTTTAATGACAAAATAGCACAGCAGTATCCAAAGCATGTATCTCACACGTACAGATGCAGACAAGGCCGCAAATTAGGATTTTGCCCTAAATGGGTGTTTTTTTAATACCACAATAGCACAGCAGTATGTAAAGGGTGTATCTCACACGTGCAGATGCAGGCAAGGCCGAAAATGGAGAATTTTGACCAAAATTGGTGTTTTTTTTTAATATCAGAATAGCACAGCAGTATCTAAAGCGTATATCTCACATGTACAGATGCAGACAAGGCCGCAAATTAGGTTTTTTGCCCAAAATGGGTGCTTTTTTAATAACAGAATAGAACAACAGTATCTAAAGGGTGTATCTCCCAATGACATATGCAGCAAAGGCTGCAAAATTAAGATGTTTGGCCTAAATGTTTTTTTTTTTATTTTTTATACGAGAATAAAACAGCAGTAACTAAAGCGTGTATCTTACACGTACAGATGCAAACAAGACCTAAAATTACGATTTTTGCACAAAATGGGTGGGTTTTTTTTATAGCAGAATATCACAGCAGTATGTAAAGGGTGTAACTCACAATGACAGATGCAGACAAGGCCGCAAATTAAGAATTTTGACCAAAATGGGTGTTATTTTAATACCAGAATAGCACAGTAGTATCTAAAGCGTGCAGATGCAGACAAGGCCGCAAAATTAAGATTTTTGCCCTAAATCTGTTTTTTTTAATATCACAATACAACAACAGTATCTAAAACGTGTATATGACAATGACAGATGCAGCAAAGGCTGCAAAATTTAGATTTATGCCCAAATAGGTGTTTTTTTAATAACAGAATAGAACAACAGTATCTAAAGGGTGTATCTCACAATGACATATGCAGCAAAGGCTGCAAAATAAAGATGTTTGCCCTAAATGGGTGGGGGTTTTTTTAATACCAGAATAGCACAGCAGTATCTAAAGTGTGTATCTCACAATAACATATGCAGCAAAGGCTACAAAATTAAGATTTTTGCCCTAAATTGGTGTTTTTTTAAAATGCCAGAATAGAACAACAGTATCTAAAGCGTGTATCTCACACGTACAGATACAGACAAGACCTTAAATTAAGTATCTAATGGGTGTCTCTCACAATGACATATGCAGCAAAGGCTGCAAAATTAACCACTTCAACCCTGCTAGCTGAAACCCCCTTAATGACCAGGCCACTTTTTACACTTCTGCACTACACTACTTTCACCGTTTATTGCTCGGTCATGCAACTTACCACCCAAATGAATTTTACCTCCTTTTCTTCTCACTAATAGAGCTTTCATTTGGTGGTATTTCATTGCTGCTGACATTTTTACTTTTTTTGTTATTAATCGAAATTTAACAATTTTTTTGCAAAAAAATGACATTTTTCACTTTCAGTTGTAAAATTTAGCAAAAAAACCGACATCCATATATAAATTTTTAGCAAAATTTATTGTTCTACATTTCTTTGATAAAAAAAAATGTTTAAGTAAAAAAAAAAAATGGTTTGGGTAAAAGTTATAGCGTTTACAAACTATGGTACAAAAATGTGAATTTCCGCTTTTTGCTGAGGTTCTACAATGCCCAGACAGTACAAACACCCCACAAATGACCACATTTCGGAAAGTAGACACCCTAAGGTATTCACTAATGGGCATAGTGAGTTCATAGAACTTTTTATTTTTTGTCACAAGTTAGCGGAAAATTATGATTTTTTTTTTTTTCTTACAAAGTCTCATATTCTACTAACTTGTGACAAAAAATAAAAATTTCCATGAACTCACTATGCCCATCACAAAATACCTTGGGGTGTCTTCTTTCTAAAATGGGGTCACTTGTAGGGTAGTTATACTTCCCTGGCATTCTAGGGGCCCAAATGCGTGAGAAGAAGTTTGCAATCAAAATGTGTAAAAAATGACCGGTGAAATCCGAAAGGTGCACTTTGGAATGTGTGCCCCTTTGCCCACCTAGGCTGCAAAAAAGTGTCACACATCTGGTATCAACGTACTCAGGAGAAGTTGGGGAATGTGTTTTGGGGTGTCATTTTACATATACCCATGCTGGGTGAGAGAAATATCTTGGCAAAAGACAACTTTTCCCATTTTTTTATACAAAGTTGGCATTTGACCAAGATATTTATCTCACCCAGCATGGGTATATGTAAAATGACACCCCAAAACACATTGTCCAATTTCTCCTGAGTACGGCGATACCAGATGTGTGACACTTTTCTGCAGCCTAGGTGGGCAAAGGGGCACACATTCCAAAGAGCACCTTTAGGATTTCACCGGCCATTTTTTACACATTTTGATTTCAAACTACTTACCACACATTAGGGCCCCTAAATTGCCAGGGCAGTATAACTACGCCACAAGTGACCCCATTTTGGAAAGAAGACACCCCAAGGTATTCCGTGAGGGGCATGGCGAGTTCCTCGAATTTTTAATTTTTTGTCACAAGTTAGTGGAATATGAGACTTTGTTATAAAAAATAAAAAAAATCATTATTTTCCGCTAACTTGTGACAAAAAAAAAAAATTCTAGGAACTCGCCATCCCCCTCACGGAATACCTTGGGGTGTCTTCTTTCCAAAATGGGGTCACTTGTGGGGTAGTTATACTGCCCTGGCATTCTAGGGGCCCTGATGTGTGGTAAGTAGTTTGAAATCAAAATGTGTAAAAAATGACCTGTAAAATCCTAAAGGTGCTCTTTGGAATGTGTGCCCCTTTGCCCACCTAGGCGGCAAAAAAGTGTCACACATGTGGTATTGCCGTACTCAGGAGAAGTTGGGGAATGTGTTTTGGGGTGTCATTTTACATATACCCATGCTGGGTGAGAGAAATATCTTGGCAAAAGACAACTTTTCCAATTTTTTTATACAAAGTTGGCATTTGACCAAGATATTTATCTCACCCAGCATGGGTAAATGTAAAATGACACCCCAAAACACATTCCCCAACTTCTCCTGAGTACGGCGATACCACATGTGTGACACTTTTTTGCAGCCTAGATGCGCAAAGGGGCCCAAATTCCTTTTAGGAGGGCATTTTTAGACATTTGGATCCCAGACTTCTTCTCACGCTTTAGGGCCCCTAAAAAGCCAGGGCAGTATAAATACCCCACATGTGACCCCATTTTGGAAAGAAGACACCCCAAGGTATTCAATGAGGGGCATGGCGAGTTCATAGAAATTTTATTTTTTGGGCACAAGTTAGCGGAAATTGATTTTTTTTTCGTTTTTTCTCACAAAGTCTCCCTTTCCGCTAACTTGGGACAACAATTTCAATCTTTCATGGACTCAAAATGCCCCTCACGGAATACCTTGGGGTGTCTTATTTCCGAAATGGGGTCACATGTGGGGTATTTATACTGCCCTGGCATTTTAGGGGCCCTAAAGCGTGAGAAGAAGTCTGGAATATAAATGTCTAAAAAATGTTACGCATTTGGATTCCGTGAGGGGTATGGTGAGTTGACAATGACGTGTCAATGACAGGGGGGGTGATCACCCATATAGACTCCCTGATCACCCCCCTGTCATTGATCACCCCCCTGTAAGGCTCCATTCAGACATCCGTATGATTTTTACGGATCCACGGATACATGGATCGGATCCGCAAAACACATACGGACGTCTGAATGGAGCCTTACAGGGGGGTGATCAATGACAGAGGGGTGATCACTCATATAGACTCCCTGATCACCCCCATCATTGATCACCCCCCTGTAAGGCTCCATTCAGACGTCCGTATGCGTTTTGCGGATCCGATCCATGTATCAGTGGATCCGTAAAAATCATATGGACGTCTGAATGGAGCCTTACAGGGGGCGATCAATGACAGGGAAGTGATCAGGAAGTCTATATGCGTGATCACCCCCTTGTCATTGATCACCCCCTGTAAGGCTCCATTCAGACGTCGGTATGTGTTTTGCGGATCCAATCCATGTATCAGTGGATCCGTAAAAATCATATGGACGTCTTAATGGAGCCTTACAGGGGGAGATCAATGACAGGGGGGTGATCAATGACAGGGAAGTGATCAGGAAGTCTATATGCGTGATCGCCCCCTTGTCATTGATCACCCCCCTGTAAGGCTCCATTCAGACGTCCGTATGTGTTTTGCGGATCCGATCCATGTATCAGTGGATCCGTAAAAATCATACGGACGTCTGAATGGAGCCTTACAGGGGGGTGATCAATGACAGGGAAGTGATCAGGAAGTCTATATGCGTGATCACCCCCTTGTCATTGATCACCCCCCTTTAAGGCTCCATTCAGACGTCCGTATGCGTTTTGCGGATCCGATCCATGTATCTGTGGATCCGTAAAAATCATACGGACCTCTGAATGGAGCCTTACAGGGGGGTGATCAATGACAGGGGGGTGATCAATGACAGGGAAGTGATCAGGAAGTCTATATGCGTGATCACCCCCTTGTCATTGATCACCCCCCTGTAAGGCTCCATTCAGACGTCCGTATGTGTTTTGCGGATCCGATCCATGTATCAGTAGATCCGTAAAAATCATATGGACGTCTGAATGGAGCCTTACAGGGGGGTGATCAATGACAAGGGGGTGATCAATGACAGGGGGGTGATCAGGGAGTCTATATGGGGTGATCAGGGGTGATCAGTGGTTCATAAAGGGTTAATAAGTGACAGGGGGGGTGTAGTGTAGTGTAGTGGTGTTTGGTGCTACTTTACTGAGCTGCCTGAGTCCTCTGGTGGTCGATCCAAACAAAAGGGACCACCAGAGGACCAGGTAGCAGGTATATTAGACGCTGTTATCAAAACAGCGTCTAATATACCTGTTAGGGGTTAAAAAAATCACATCTCCAGCCTGCCAGCGAGCGATCGCCGCTGGCAGGCTGGAGATCCACTCGCTTACCTTCCGTTCCTGTGAGCGTGCGCGCCTGTGTGCGCGCTTTCACAGGAAATTTCGGCTATCCAGGAGGAGTAAATCAACCACCTTCCGGACGCATCCGTGCGTTAGGCGGTCGGGAGGTGGTTAATATTTTTGGCCTTTAAGGGTGTTTTCTTAATAGCACA
Organism: Bufo gargarizans; assembly: GCF_014858855.1. Classification (NCBI taxonomy): domain Eukaryota; kingdom Metazoa; phylum Chordata; class Amphibia; order Anura; family Bufonidae; genus Bufo; species Bufo gargarizans. Next base: position 124,576,539 of record NC_058087.1, on the reverse strand, counting down.
ATGGAACAACAGTATCTAAAGCGTGTATCTCAAACGTACAGATGCAGACAAGGCCGCAAATTAGGATTTTGGCCCAAAATGGGTGTTTTTTTTAATAACAGAATAGCACAGCAGTATGAAAAGGGAGTATCTCACAATGACAGATGCAGCAAAGGCTGCAAAATTAAGATTTTTGCCCTAAATGGGTGTTTTTTTTAATAGCACAATACAACAGTATCTAAAACGTGTATCTCACAATAACAGATGCAGCAAAGTCTGCAAAATTAAGATGCTTGCTCTAAATTGGTGTGGGGGGGGGGGGGGGGGCCGCTTTTTAATACCAGAATAGAACAGCAGTATCTAAAGCGTGTATCTCACACATGCAGATACAGACAAGACCTCAAATTAAGTATCTAATGGGTGTCTCTCACAATGACATATGCAGCAAAGGCTGCAAAATTAATATTGTTGGCCTTTAAGGGTGTTTTCTTAATAGCAGAATGGAACAACTGTATCTTAAGGGCGTATCTCACATGTACAGATGCAGACAAGGCTGCAATATTAAGATTTTTGCCCTAAATGGGTGTTTTTTGAAACCCAAAAAATTATAGCTGTATTTCTAGCTTAAATTGCACACTGACTAATGCGGCAGAGGCCCAAGATGTGGGGTATTGACAAAAATGGGTGTTTTTTAAAACCCAGAAAATTATTGAAGTATTTCAAGCTTGATTTAAAAATAACAGATGCAGCAAAGGCGGCAATATTAAGTACTTTGCCAAAAAGGGTGTTTTTTAAATAACATAATATGACAGCAGTATAGAACGCTTGCATTTCACACTGACAGATGCAGACAAGGCCGCAAATTAAGTAGTTTTCCCAAAATGGGTGTTTTTTTATTTTTATTACTAGAACAGCACAGCAGTATCTAAAGTGTGTATCTCACACTAACAGATGCAGCAAGGGCAGTAAAATTGAGCATTTTGCCCAAAAGGGTGTTTTTTAAAACCCAGAAAGTTATAGTTGTATTTCTAGCTTAAATTGCACACTGACTAATGCTGCAGAGGCCCCAGATGGAGGGTATTGCCAAAAATTGGTGTTTTTTAAAACCCAGAAAATTATTGAAGTATTTAAAGCTTGTTTTAACAATAACAGATGCAGCAAAGACTGCAATATTAAGTACTTTGTCCAAAAAGGGTGTTTTTTTTTTAAATAACAGAATATGACAGCAGCATATAACGCTTGAATTTCACACTGACAGATGCAGACAATTAAGTATTTTGACCAAAATGGGTGTTTTTTTAAAATGCCAGAATAGCACAGCAGTATCTAAAGCGTGTATCTCACACTGACAGATGCAGACAAGACCATCAATTAAGTATTTTGCCCTAAATGGGTGTTTTTTAAAACCCAGAAAATTAGGCCCCAATTGCCCAGAAATTTGTGTTTTTTTAAAACCCAGAAATATATTGAAGTATTTCAAGCTTGTTTTAACAATAACAGATGCAGCAAAGGCTTCAATATTAACATATTTTTTGCTTTATAAGACGCACCTAGGTTTTTGAGGAGGAAAATAAGAAAAAAATATTTTGAACTAATGGTGGTCTGTGGAAGACGCACTGTTATGGGGATCTGTGGATGACGCACTGTCATGGGGATCTGTGGATGACGCACTGTTATAGGGGGATCTGTGGATGACTCACTGTTATGGGGATCTGTGGCTGACGCACTGTTATGGGGGATCTGTGAAAGACGCACTGTTATGGGGGATCTGTGGATGATGCACTGTTATGGGGGATCTGTGAATGACACTGAGGGGAGATCTGTGAATGACACTGAGGGGGGATCTGTGAATGACACTGATGGGGGATCTGTGGATGACACTTATGGGGCTCTGTGGATGACACTTATGGGGCTCTGTGGATGACACTTATGTCATCCACAGATCCCCATAAGTGTCATCGACAGATTCCCACATCAGATGCATCAGTGTGGAGGGAGGAGACGGGGACACTCCTGGCGGGGCCCGGTGCAGTGACTCTACTCTAACACACCGGGCCCCGCAACTGTTAAACATGCAATCTGATCTATATCTACCGCAATTGTATATGCTGTGTACGGTACCTACTATAGTACCGTAAGTATAGCATTAAGACGGCACAGACCGGCATCTCCCTCGGTCATATGTCGCCTGCCGCAGCTCCCTCCTCATGCGCCGCCTGCCCCAGCTTCCTCGGTCATGCGCTGCCTGCCCCAGCTCCCTCCTCATGCGCCGCCTGCCTGCTCATCTCATTTTATGAATGAACAGGCAGGCGGCGCATAACCAAGGGAGATGCAAGTCTGTGCCGTCTTAATGCTGTAAGTACCGTACAGAGCATAAACAATTAGATATAGATCAGATTGAATGTTTAACAGTTGCGGGGCCCGGTGTATTAGAGTAGAGTCACTGCACCGGGCCCCGCAATGAGTGTCCCCGCCTCCTCCCTCCACACTGATACTTCGCTGGCAGCGCTGTGCAGCATGTGCAGCATAGCGGCCAGCGGAGTATTCACTTTATAAGACGCACGGCCATTTACCCCCCACTTTTGGGGGGGGAAAGTGTGTCTTATAAAGCGAAAAATACGGTAAGTACTTTGCCAAATAGTTATTTTTTATTTTAAATAACAGAATATGACAGCAGTATATAACGCTTGAATTTCACACGTACAGATGCAGCAAGGGCTGTAAAATTGAGTATTTTGCCCTAAATGTTTTTTTTTTTTTTAAACCTAGAAAATTATAGCTGTATTTCTAGCTTAAATTGCACACTGACTAATGTGGCAAAGGGCCCAGATGGAGGGTATTGCCAAAAATGGTTGTTTTTTGAAACCCAGAAAATTATTGAAGTATTTTAAATTTGTTTTAACAGATGCAGCAAAGACTGCAATATTAAGTTCTTAGGCCAAAAAGGGTGTTTTTTTTTAAATAACAGGATATGACATCAGTATATAACGCTTGAATTTTACACAGACAGATGCAGACAAGGCCGCAAATTAAGTATTTTGCCCCAAATGTGTGTTTTTTTTATACCAGAATAGCACAGCAGTATCTAAAGTGTGTAAGTCATTTTTTCTAAACCCCATTTTTCTAAACCCATAACATTATAGCTGTATTTCTAGCCTAAATTGCACACTGACTAATGTGGCAGAGGCCCCAGATGGAGGGTATTGATAAAAATGTGTGTTTTTTAGACAGAAAATTATTAAAGTATTTAAAGTTTGTTTTAACAATGACAGATTCAGCAAATACTGCAATATTAAGTACTTTGTCCAAAAAGGGTGTTTTTTAACCCCTTCAGGACGAAAGGCGTACCGGTACGCCCTATTTCCCGAGTCCTTAAGGACTCAGGGCGTACCGGTATGTCCTAACTTTAAATCCAGATTCCGGCGCCGCGGGGGTTAATCGGAACGGGATGCCGGCTGAAATCATTCATCCGGCATCCCGTAACAACGCAGGGGGGAGGTCATTTGACCCCCCCCCCCGTATCGGCGATCGCAGAAAACCGCAGGTCAATTCAGACCTGCGGTTTTCTGCGTTTCCGGTCCATTCGGGTGTCCTGTGACCCGATGAACCGGAAAAACACTGTGATCGGTGGTGTGATTACACACCACCAATCACAGTGCGAAGATTTGGAGAGGCGGTGCTGGCCCTGGTGCTGAACACTGCTGTCCAGGGTGCTGATTGGTGCAAGGGAGAGAGGCGCGAGATTCAAACTTCCTGCGCTCCTCTCTCCCCTCCTCTTCCTGTTCTGCATGAGCACCCGGCAGCATCGTCCAGCACCAGCTCCTATGTCCCCCTAATCGGCATCCATCACCCTCCTGCACCCATCGCCACCCAGGTAGGTTAGGGTCAGTGAGGGAGAGGCACTGTTAGGCAGGGAAAGAAGGGAAAAGTTAGTTAGGAAAAAAAAAAAATATATTTTATTCCAAACTTTCTTTGATCCATCTATCAGACCCCAGACCCCCCCCTGCCACTTGCCCCCCCCTTCCAGCCCCCCACCACCACCAGCCCCCCCACCCCCCATCCGCATCCTCCTCATCATCATCGGATGACGATCAGCCACCAAGGCGGCAGAGACGCCGCCAGGCGGAGCCAGGGGCCTCACATGCTAGGGATCCTGTGGCCCACCCTAGTACGAGCCGCCCTGGGGTTTGTACTGGTTTCCCGGCCCACCAAATAAGTTCACCGGAGCCCCCTGCCGATGAACTTAGCTGGTGTCCCCCAGTGGACTTTGAGCCTGAGATTCCGGATTTTGCTGGCAATCCTGGAATCCAGATTCCTACAGTGGAGTTTACTGAAATAGACTATTTTACTTTTTTTTTTCAGTAACCCACTGGTGAATCTGATGGTGGAGCAGACTAATCTGTACGCCCAACAGTTCGTCGCTCAAAACCCAGGCTCATTTTTGGCTAGACCCGGTGGCTGGACGCTGGTCAGTGCAGCTGAGATGAGGACATTTTGGGGCCTCGTGCTGCATATGGGTCTAGTCCAAAAACCCAGTGTCAGGCAATACTGGAGTGGGGACGTCCTATACCAGACCCCACTGTACAGTATGGTCATGACACGTCCCCGGTTTGAGGCCATCCGGAAATGTCTGCATTATTCCAATAACGCAGCATGTCCACCCCGAGGTGATCCTGCCTATGACCGGCTGTATAAGATACGGCCGGTCATCGATCACTTTGGGGCCAAATTCATGGAGGCCTATGTACCTGGAAGGGAGGTCGCGGTTGATGAGTCTCTCGTTGCGTTCAAGGGGAGACTCAGTTTCCGCCAATATATTCCAACAAAGCGGGCGAGGTATGGCGTGAAGCTATACAAAATTTGTGAGAGTACCTCAGGGTACACTTACAAATTTCGTGTGTACGAGGGGCGAGATTCCCGTATTCAACCCCCAGAATGTCCCCCCACTCTGGGTGTTAGCGGGAAACTCGTGTGGGACCTTATGTACCCACTGCTGGATAACGGTTACCACTTGTACGTGGATAACTTTTATAACAGCATTCCCTTGTTCAGGTCCCTTGCCGCCAGATCCACGTTCGCTTGTGGGACCGTGCGGAAAAATCAACGCGGCCTCCCTGCCTACCCCCTCCAGGTACCTATCCCCAGGGGTGAGACCCGTGCACTTACCAGTGGAAACCTGTTGCTGGTCAGGTATAAGGACAAGAGGGATGTCCTTATACTGTCCACAATCCACGGTAACAGCATCCCCCCTGTCCCTGTGTGAGGTACCACGGCAACGGTCCTCAAGCCCGATTGTATCGTTGACTACAATCGGTATATGGGAGGAGGTGAGCTCTCTGATCAAGTCCTCAAGCCATATAACGCCATGCGCAAAACCCGGGCATGGTACAAAAAAGTTGCGGTCTACTTGGTACAGGTTGCCATGTACAACTCTTTTGTACTATCCCGAAGCGCTGGCAGCACAGGGACATTCCTCCAATTCTATGAGGCAGTCCTCAAGGCCCTGATCTTTTCGGACCGGGAAAGAGCAGGCCGGAGTACCTCGGGAACTGGAGGCGTCCGGATCGTCCCTGGCCAACACTTTCCAGGTGTGGTCCCCCATACTGGAAAGAAGGGACAAACCCCAAAAAAGTGCAGAGTGTGTCGCAGGAGGGGGATACGGAAGGACACCACCACTCAGTGCGATACGTGCCACGATCATCCGGGCCTCTGCGTTATCGATTGCTTCAGGGAGTATCACACTTCCATGGAGTACAAAATTTTTATAATCCCCAACAGTTCACTAGAGAACATAAAACACTATGGCTCTCAGACTAGGTATTCAAAAGTTACTTTACAAACTATGTTAACCCTTTAGGTGTTCCACAAAACTAAATAGCGAATTTTAGATTTAATTTTTTGTTACATTGCCTCAAAAAAGAGTAATATAGAGCAACCAAAAATCATATTTACCCCTAAAATAGTCCCAAAACAACAACCACCTTATCCCGTAGTTTCCTAGATGGGGTCACTTTTATGGAGTTTCTACTCTAGGGGTGCATCAGGGGGCTTGAAAGGGTACATGGTGTAAATAAACCAGTCCAGCAAAATCTGCCTTCCAAAAACCATATGGTGTTCCCCTCCTTCTATGTCCTACTGTTTAGCCAAATAGTAGTTTACGACCACATATGGGGTGTTTCTGCAAACTACAGAATCAGGGCAACCCATTTTGAGTTTTGTTTGGCTGTTAACCCATTTTTTCCAGTAATAAAGTAAGGGTTAAAATGGAACATTTTCCAAAAAATAGAAATTTCGAAATTGTTTCTCCATCTGCCATTAACTCTTGTGGAACACCTAAAGGGTTAACAAAGTTTGTAAACCCAGTTTTGACTACCTTGAGGGGTGTACTTTCTTAGATGGAGTCACTTTTTTAAAATTTATATTTATGGGGTGCAACGGGGGGCTTCAAATGGGACATGGTAGAAACAAAACCAGTCCTGCAAAATCTGCCTTCCAAAACCCATATGGTGTTCCCCTCCTTCTATGTGCTCCTGTTCGGCCAAACAGTAGTTTACGACCACATATGGGGTGTTTCTGCAAACTACAGAATCAGGGCAACCCATTTATTGTTTTGTTTGGCAGTTAACCCTTGTTTTACTCCTGGAAAAAATAGATTATATTGGAAAATTTTCCAAAAAATAGAAATTTTGAAATTGTTTCTCAATCTGCCATTAACTCTTGTGGAAGACCTAAAGGGTTAATAAAGTTTGAAAAAAACAGTTTCGAATACCTTGAGGGGTGTAGTTTCTAGAATGGGGTCATTTTTGGGAGGTTACTATTATCTAAGCCTCACAATATGACTTCAAACCTGAACTGGTCCATGAAAAGTGGGATTTTGAAGATTTCTGAAAAATTTCAAAATTTGCTTCTAAACTTGTAAGCCTTGTAACATCCCCAAAAAATAAAATATCATTCACAAAATGCTACAAACATGAAGTAGACATATGGGGAATGTAAAGTCATCACAATTTTGGGGGGTATTACTATGTATTACAGAAGTATAGAAACTGAAACTTTGAAATTTGCTAATTTTTCAAAAAAATTGGTAAAAATTTTATTTTTTTATGCAAAAAAATTAACTTTTTTGACCCAATTTTAGCAGTGTCTTGAAGTACAATATGTGATGAAAAAACAATCTCAGAACGGCCTGGGTAAGTCAAAGCGTTTTAAAGTTATGAGCACTTAAAGTGACACTGGTCAGATTTGCAAAAAATGGCCAAGTCCTTAAGGTGAAATAGGGCTGAGTCCTTAAGGGGTTAATAACAGAATATGACAGCAGTATATAACGCTTGAATTTCACACTGACAGATGCAGACACGGCCGAAAATTAAGTATTTTGACCAAAATGGGTGTTTTTTAAAACCCAGAAAATTATAGCTGTATTTATAGCTTAAATTGCACACTGACTAATGCGGCAGAGGCCCAAGATGGAGGGTATTGCCAAAACAGGATGTTTTTTAAAACCCAGAAAATTATTAAAGTACAAACTGGATTCCCAAAAAGTTGGGACACTAAACAAATTGTGAATAAAAACTGAATGCAATGATGTGGAGATGGCAAATGTCAATATTTTATTTGTAATAGAACGTAGATGACAGATCAAACGTTTAATCCGAGTAAATGTATCATTTTACAGAAAAAATTAGTTGATTCAAATTTTCACGGTGTTAGCAAATCCCCAAAAAGTTGGGACAAGTAGCAATAAGAGGCTGGAAAAAGTAAATTTGAGCATAATGAAGAGCTGGAAGACCAATTAACACTAATTAGGTCAATTGGCAACATGATGGGGTATAAAAAGAGCTTCTCAGAGTGGCAGTGTCTCTCAGAAGCCAAGTTGGGTAGAGGATCACCAATTCTCACAATGTTGCGCAGAAAGATAGTGGAGCAATATCAGAAAGGTGTTACCCAGCGAAAAATTGCAGACTTTGCATCTATCATCATCAACTGTGCATAACATCATCCGAAGATTCAGAGAATCTGGAACAATCTCTGTGCAAAAGGGTCAAGGCCGTAAAACCATACTGGATGCCCGTGATCTCTGGGCCCTTAAACGACACTGCGCCACAAACAGGAATGCTACTGTAAAGGAAATCACAGAATGGGCTCAGGAATACTTCCAGAAACCATTGTCAGTGAACACAATCCACCGTGCCATCCGCCGTGGCCAGCTGAAACTCTACAGTGCAAAGAAGAAGCCATTTCTAAGCAAGATCCACAAGCTCAGGCGTTTTCACTGGGCCAGGGATCATTTAAAATGGAGTGTGGCAAAATGGAAGACTGTTCTGTGGTCAGACGAGTCACGATTCGAAGTTCTTTTTGGAAATCTGGGATGCCATGTCATCCGGACCAAAGAGGACAAGGACAACCCAAGTTGTTATCAACGCTCAGTTCAGAAGCCTGCATCTCTGATGGTATGGGGTTGCATGAGTGCGTGTGGCATGGGCAGCTTGCATGTCTGGAAAGGCACCATCAATGCAGAAAAATATATTCAGGTTCTAGAACAACATATGCTCCCATCCAGACGCCATCTCTTTCAGGGAAGACCCTGCATTTTTCAACAAGATAATTCCAGACCATATTCTGCATCAATCACAACATCATGGCTGTGTAGGAGAAGGATCCGGGTACTGAAATGGCCAGTCTGCAGTCCAGATCTTTCACCTATAGAGAACATTTGGCGAATCATAAAGAGGAAGGTGCAACAAAGAAGGCCCAAGACGATTGAACAGTTAGATGCCTGTATTAGACAAGAATGGGAGAGCATTCCTATTTCTAAACTTGAGAAACTGGTCTCCTCGGTCCCCAGACGTCTGTTGAGTGCTGTAAGAAGAAGGGGAGATGCCACACAGTGGTGAAAATGGCCTTGTCCCAACTTTTTGGGGATTTGTTGACACCATGAAATTCTGAATCAACATATTTTTCCCTTAAAATTGTAAATTTTCTCAGTTTAAACTTTTGTTCCGTGATTTATGTTCTATTCTGAATAAAATATTAGAAGTTGGCACCTCCACATCATTGCGATTCAGTTTTTATTCAAGATTTGTATAGTGTCCCAACTTTTTTGGAATCCGGTTTATATTTCAAGCTTGTTTTAACAATAACAGATGCAACAAAGGCTGCAATATTAAGTACTTTGCCCAAAAAGGCTCAGTTTTTTAATAACAGAATATGACAGCAGTATATAACGCTTGAATTTCACACTGACAGATGCAGACAAGGCCGAAAATTAAGTATTTTGACCATAATGGGTGTTTTTTGAATAGCAGAATATGACAGCAGTATATAACCCTTGAATCTTACATGTACAGATGCAGCAAGGGCTGTAAAATTTTGTATTTTGCCCAAAAAGGGTGTTTTTTTAAACCCAGAAAATTATAGCTGTATTTCTAGCTTCAATTGCACACTGACTAATGTGGCAGAGACCCCAGATGGAGGGTATTGCCAAAAACTGGTGTTTTTTAAAAGCCAGAAAATGATTGAAGTATTTCAAGCTTGTTTTTAACAATCACAGATGCAGCAAAGGCTGCAATATTAAGTATTTTGCCCAAAATGGGTGTTTTTTAAAACCCAGAAAATTATAGCTGTATTTTTAGCTTAAATTGCACACTGACAAATCCTGAAAAGGCACCAGATGTAGGATATTGCCAAAAAATTTAAACCCAGATTATTTTTGAAGTATTTCGAGCTTGGATTTCAATGTCACAAAAGCACATATGCAGTGCTGGTGCACTGAGCTTGCATAAAATGGCCGCCACCGCCGTCATACAGTCAGGTCCATAAATATTAGGACATTGACTATTCTATTCTAACATTTTTGGCTCTATACACCACCACAATGAATTTGAAATGAAACAAGCAAAATGTGATTTAACTGCACACTGTCAGCTTTAATCTGAGGGTATTTACATCCAAATCAGGTGAACGGTGTAGGAATTACAACAGTTTGCATATGTGCCTCCCACTTGTTCAGGAACCAAAAGTAATGGGACAATTGGCTCCCAGCTGTTCCATGGCCAGGTGTGTGTTATTCCTCCATTATCCCAATTACAATGAGCAGACAAAAGGTCCAGAGTTCATTCCAAGTGTGCTATTTGCATTTGGAATCTGTTGCTGTCAACTCTCAAGATGAGATCCAAAGAGCTGTCATTATCAGTCAAGCAAGCCATCATTAGGCTGAAAAAACAAAACAAATCCATCAGAGAGATAGCAAAAACATTAGGCGTGGCCAAAACAACTGTTTGGAACATTCTTAAAAAGAAGGAAAGCTCCGGTGAGCTCAGCAACACCAAACAACCCGGAAGACCACGGAAAACAACTGTGGTGGATGACTGAAGAACTCTTTCCCTTGTGAAGAAAACACCCGTCACAACAGTTGGCCAGATCAAGAAGACACTCTCCAGGAGGTAGGTGTGTGTGTGTCAAAGTCAACAATCAAGAGAAGACTTCACCAAAGTGAATACAGAGGGTTCACCACAAGATGTAAACCACTGGTGAGCCTCAAAAACAGCAAGGCCACAATAAAGTTTGCCAAACGACATCTAAAAAAGCCTTCACAGTTCTGGAACAGCATCCTATGGACAGATTAGACCAATATCAACTTGTACCAGAGTGATGGGAAGAGAAGAGTATGGAGAAGGAAAGGAACTGCTCATGATCCTAAGCATATCACCTCTTCAGTGAATTGGTTTTGGTAGTGTCATGGCGTGGGCATGTATGGCTGCCAGTGGAACTGGTTCTTTTGTATTTATTGATAATGTGACTGCTGACAAAAGCAGCAGGATGTATTCTGAAGTGTTTCGGGTAATATTATCTGCTCATATTCAGCCAAATGCAAATGCTCAGAACTCATTGGACGGCACTTCACAGTGCAGATAGACAATGACCCAGAGCATACTGCAAAAGCAACCAAAGAGTTTTTTAAGGGAAAGAAGTGGAATGTTATGCAATGGCCAGGTCAATCACCTGACCTGAATCTGATTGAGCATGCATTTCACTTGCTGAAGACAAAACTGAAGGGAAAATGCCCCAAGAACAAGCAGGAACTGTAGACAGTTACAATAGAGGCCTGGCAGAGCATCACCAGGGATGAAGCCCAGCATCTGGTGATGTCTATGCGTTCCAGACTTCAGGCTGTAATTGACTGCAAAGGATTTGCAACCAAGTATTAAAAAGTGAAAGTTTGATTTATGATTATTATTATGTCCCATTACTTTTGGCCCGTTGACAAATGAGAGGCACATATGCAAACTGTTGTAATTCCTACATCGTTCACCTGATTTGTATGTAAATACACTCACCATTGTGGTGGTGTATAGAGCCGAAAATGTTAGAATTGTGTCAATGTCCCAATATTTATGGACCTGACTGTAACTAACAGACGGATAAAAGTTCATTTTTTCTGTCACTGGGCTCAGGGCAGGGTAAAAAGATTGTGCACTGCACCCACACAACTAAATCTATGTAGATCGCTGAGTTAGCAAGCACTTCTGATTAAAGATTCGGTCCTATTCTCTCCCGCACACCAGCAGCATCCTATCCCTACACTAATCAGAACAGAGTGACGTGCGGCGCTACGTGACTCCAGCTTATATAGAGGCTGGGTCACATGCTGCACTGGCCAATCACAGCCATGCCATTAGTAGGCATGGCTGTGATGGCTTCTAAGTGCACAGAGTTAAATGCTTGTTGATTGGCTGCTTTGTAGCCTTTCAAAAAGCGCCAATAAATCGGCGAACATCGAACTCGAACTTTTACTGAAATGTTCGGGTTCGGGGTCCAAAAATCCTAAAGTTCGGTAGGAACCCAAACTTTACAGTTCGGGTTCGCTCAACCCTAGTCCTGAGCACGGTGGTCGAAATTTTCACCATGCAAGCAAGAATACAGCTGTATTCCCAAAGATTTAGCTCTTGTTAGTCCATTAATGCAGCACACTTCCACGTCTTCAGACAAATTTTAGTCACCACTTTCCAGTTGTCCTTGCTACAACTAGTAGAGAAGCCGCAGCACCGATTTCAGTTTGTTAGTTTTTACATATTGGAAATTTTTTCCACTGCCGTGCCACCTACCAAAACATCTTCTACGCCATCATCAAAATTGCATTCTGCTGTATGACATTTGTACTTATAGCCAGCTGTCCATTTTATTTATGTTTAGCGTTGTCTTCTATAAATGACTGTGGCCTTTCTTTGGCACATACTGTGTTCCCTGACCCCATGGACTTCTGGGCAGGCAGACTGGAACAGTAGCCCAAATTGGTCCAGTATTATTTCTCTGTTCTCTCTTGTCCAGCCTCCAGTGTCATCTGAGAGAGAGTTTTCAGCAGCAAAGGGGGCGTGGTGAGACCTAAAAGGACCAAGTTGTCCTCTTGCATTGTCCAAACACTTTTGTCAAAATGAATGAAGCAGGTGTCACGGACGTTCTCGCAACAGGTGGCAGGAGATCGGTGAGACTGGCAACACGTGGTTTGATCTGACCTGTTTTCCGTTTGGATCAAATGACGTCTGTGTTGTTTCAGGTGCTTGCCACACCTTCTTAACCCAGGTATGGCTATTATGGTAATTTCACCTTCTCTATTTATTGTTGTTTCCACCACTATGCTATACGGTTTATAGCTTCAGTTTGAGTTGTGGATAGCTGGTGTGTGGATCTCTCAGTTCCTGGAGCTGCCATAGCCACTTGAAGTTAAGTGTTTTCTTTCCCTTTTTTTTTGTTTTGTTGGGGGGGTATTTTGTTTGGGTTATTTTGTGTGTTGCATTTCCCTTTCATTTGGATTAAGGCCTGAGGGAGACTTCTGTTTGTCCTTCATTTAGGAGGAACAGGTTATCTCAGTCCTGACATTAGTACCAGGGTCCTATAGGGTGAGTGAGGACACTAGGTATTCCTATGTATTAACTCACCTACCTCTGTGGTCTGTTCATACTGGTAGTTAGTCAGGACTTTGATTAGGGCCTTACTAGGAGGTGTCCATCTCCTTTCCCTAGTTTCCTATTTCCTCCCCCCTTTCCCTCCTATGTTCGTTGTGGTGTTTCCCTCCCACACCCGAACGTGACAGCATGGATCTGGAAGGATTTTCGCACTCCTGTGGCTGAGGCCGATGAATAGATTTAGCATTGCTGATGGTGTCCCATCTTGCCACTGCTGCTGTCTGCCTGTCATCATGTTACCTGTCTACCATCATGTTCTCTACCATATAGCTGCTGCTCCTGCCATCATGCCACTCCTGCTGTTTGCCTTCCTACAATAATGTTCCATACTGTATGTCTACTAATGCCTTTGCTGCCATTATGCTATTGCAGCCACCATGACACCACCGCTATCTGCCTAACTGTCAACATGGTCCATACCATTTGACTACTGCTACTGCCATCGCTGAAGCTGTTACCCCTCGCTAATAATACTCTACTGCCACCACTATTAACACTACACAGTCACCACTGCTACAACAATTTCTCCTAAACATCCAATGTACTTTCTTTGTCTGTTCTATGCTATGCTGGTACTGCTGCAGCCACATGACACAATTACTGTACCCTTTCCACATCCACTCTGTACTCCTGCCGCTCCCAATTAAAAGGCAGAATTTGATTAGGCGCAATTAGAACCACTCACTCTATCTTTTGACAATTATCTCTTGTGCATGTATAAATACAGGCAAGCATTCTGCCCCCTCTAAGGCATAATCTTTGGACGTTTGGTCCTCCAACAATCCACATTTTTTCCCTATAACACCAAGTGTGTTTAAAAACCATCTTCCCCTAATAAGGGTCAATTTTTGGAAGCTTTATAACACAAAAAAGCACATGCCATAGCACAGTGTGTTTTAAAAAATGTTGTTAACGCCATCAAACCTGCCTTTACTTATAGCTATATATGTCAGTGTCACTCTGACATCATTTGCTAATACTGTCATTTTCTAATTTAGAAGATGCACCTCCAGAGTTTTACTTCATTTCTGACACAATTGGACCGACTGATGCCTGATTTTCCACCCAACCAAAGTAATTCTATCTGGATAGGGCCAAGAAGTTGCAACACTGCAGTGATAAAACGCATTGATACCTGAGGGAACTATATACAATAACTTAAAATTCTGAGTCCTGTCTCATTTTTGTGGCCAAAGCCACAGGACTCATCAGCACAATCTCACTGTCGATCAAACTCTAGACTTCTTTCTTGTATATTTTGTGTACCTCCCTGCAATTCAATATCCTGTTTACTTATGATCAGCTGTAATTAGAGATGAGTGAATCGAAGTTGACGAAGTGGATTTGATCCAAATTTCAGGAAGCTTTGTGGTAACAAATCAAATTTTTTCCTAAAATGGCTGCTGCACGTGTTAGGACATGGAGCAAGGAACTCTGGGAATGAGGGATCACCCACAATGCCATGCATGTAGCCAATCAGCAGCCAGTCAGCCCTGTGATGTCACAGCCCTATAAATAGACTCAGCCATCTTGGATTCAGCCATTTTCCAGTGTACTTAGTGCAGGAAGAGACATCGGCAGGTGCTAGGGACAGTGCTAGGAAATACGGAAGGACGGATCTGAAAGGGTGAACAGCCTGTCGGATCCGTCCTGCGCGCAAGTGTAAAAGTAGCCTTAACAGTACATCACTGAGCGGAAGGGGGTCAAGGGTATGTTTATCTAAGACGAAATACACCTAAATTAGAAGTATTTCAGGTACAGATTGCGACTTCGCCCAGCTCATGCTAGTTGTAAAATTGTGTGCGTGGCGAGGGTGGGGAAGGGGATGCGCTGTCAGGCCTGTCTCATTCACCATTTTCTATGCCTCACACACTCTCCCCCTGAAGAAGCTTATGCGAAACGTGCGTTGGGGCTCTGCTGGTTCATCATTCAGGTATTCACTTTATGGCTCCCTAATGGGCATTTCAGCATAATATATCCATGCACTTTGTTATATTTGCACTATGCACTTTATACCTTGTTGTGTATTGTATTGGATCCTGATTCTGTCCTGATAGCTTTGGTTAGCTATATGTATTTGACATCTTGTCTGGGCCAGGGGTCGAGTCGAGGGGGAACGCGTGGGAACGGCGTTCCTGCACTTTTTTCATGGCAGGAACGCCGTTCCCTTTCATCAGTGTGCGGCGGCGGCGGCAGGCAGTGTGCGGCGGGGCAGGCACTGAGATGAGCGCTTCCATTGTGGAAGCGCTCATCTCCATAGTGATCTGTTTGTATCGCCGTCCTCAGGACAGCGATACAAACAGAAGGCTGCGGAGGAGCAGGGCAGGGAGGTGTGTCCCTTTCCTGTTCCTCTGATAGGCTGCCGGCACTACTACGCCGGCAGCCTATCAGAGGCCGGCGTAGGCGGCGCGATGACGTCATCGCGCCGCGGCCTGAGCTGGAGTCAGGACACAGGCTGGAAGAGGCCTGCATCGCATCGCTCCAAAGAGGTAAGTATAAGTGTTCATTTTTTTAACTATATTGGCACATGATTTGGGGGGGGGGTGTCTGGAATTACTGGCACAGATTGGGGGGGGGTGTCTGGAATTACTGGCACAGATGGGGGGTGTCTGGAATTACTGGCACAGATTGGGGGGGTGTCTGGAATTACTGGCACAGATGGGGGGTGTGTCTGGAATTACTGGAACAGATTGGGGGGGTGTCTGGAATTACTCGCACAGATTGGGGGGTGTTTGGAATTACTGGCACAGATGGGGGGGTGTCTGGAATTACTGGCACAGATTGGGGGGGGGTCTGGAATTACTGGCACAGATGGGGGGTGTCTGGAATTACTGGCACAGATTGGGGGGGGTTGTCTGGAATTACTGGCACAGATGGGGGGGGTCTGGAATTACTGGCACAGATGGGGGGGGTCTGGAATTACTGGCACAGATTGGGGGGGTGTCTGGAATTACTGGCACAGATTGGGGGTGTGTGTCTGGAATTACTGGCACAGATGGGGGGGGGGGTGTCTGGAATTACTGGCACAGATGGGGGGTGTCTGGAATTACTGGCACAGATGGGGGTGTCTGGAATTACTGGCACAGATTGGGGGGGATGTCTGGAATTACTGGCACAGATTGGGGGGGGGATGTCTGGAATTACTGGCACAGATGGGGGGGTGTCTGGAATTACTGGCACAGATTGGGGGGGGTGTCTGGAATTACTGGCACAGATTGGGGGGGTGTCTGGAATTACTGGCACAGATTGGGGGGGTGTCTGGAATTACTGGCACAGATTGGGGGGGTGTCTGGTATTACTGGCACATGATTGGGGGGGCTGTAATTACTGGCACATGATTGGGGGGCTGTTATTACTGGCTGATGAGAGCCACTGGGGCTCTTATCTGAGGTCTGATTGGGGGTCATTCATATTGGGGTCTGAGCTGAGGTGTGATCTGAGGTCTTATTAACATTGGGGATCTTATTGGGGCTGTTAGCTGAGGTCTGATTAACATTGGGGGTCTGATTGGTGGTCTGACCTGAGGTGTAATGAAAAAATTATTTTTCTTATTGTGCCCACTTCCAGCCTGGAGCCCAGCTGCCCAAAGCACTGATCCGGAGCAGCTTGGAGAAAAAATTCCTCACAGTCCCACACTCCTTCTGCCCGGCCAAGCCTGTCAGCACCCCTGAGTCTTCAGAACTGTAAGTAAATTATATATAAGGGGAGTTTTTGTTTTGTTTTGATCACAATATGTACATTTGGCTCAGTCCGCAGCGACACAAATTACAGCATGCTAGATTTTCAGCTTTTTTTTTTTTTTTTCGCTACACATAGCTTTCAAAAGCCCATTCACATGTATTGTATTTTAAAGGGGTTTTCCCATTTCAGACAATGGGGGCATATCGCTAGGATATGCCCCCATTGTCTGATAGGTGCGGGTCCCTATATATATTTGTTTATTTCATGTTAATTATGCAGTTGTTTGTGTAAACTGGCACATTACAATAAATGTTGCACTGAATTTTCAGCGAAATATATATTTTTTTTTGGGGGGGGGGGGGGTTTGCAGTGGATCTTGGGTGAGTTCCCACACTTTTTTTCCCAGGACTTGACCCCTGGTCTGGGCCATATATACATTTTATGATATTTATATCATCTCTTTAGCCTTGATACGTTTAGTGATTTAGCGGTGTACCATATCATTCTGAGTGCTCTCTATCCACCATTACATTATTTTTTATTTGTATTTTAATGTATTCCGTCTCGTGTTGAGACTATAATAAAGCTTACATTCATTACCATTTGTGCTAGCCTCGTTTTCTTTTTTGGTGTCTTACCTTTCATTTTCTATGCCTGTTGTACATTTAGAACTGACACTGAATGAGCTGAAGTTA
Organism: Bufo gargarizans; assembly: GCF_014858855.1. Classification (NCBI taxonomy): domain Eukaryota; kingdom Metazoa; phylum Chordata; class Amphibia; order Anura; family Bufonidae; genus Bufo; species Bufo gargarizans. The sequence continues at coordinate 124,559,222 of NC_058087.1, read as the reverse complement.
TGGAGAGGACTGTGCCTATTCATAACTCTGCCGGATCCATTGCCAGCTATGGGGCTTTATTAAGACTGGCGTCTAAAATGCTGGCCTTAATAAATGTGCCTCTCAGGCCTCTTGCACATGACCTTATGTCTTTTTCAGCATTTTGCAGTCTGCAAAAAACGGATCTGCAAAAAATATGGATGACATCCGTGTGCATTCCATTTTTTACTGAATATTTGGCCCCTAATAGAACAGTACTATCCTTGTCCGTTATGCGGACAATAATAGGACATGTTCTATGTTTGAACAGAAATACGGAAACAGAAGGCATACGGAGTACCTTCCTTTCTTTTTGCGGATAAATTTAAATGAATGGTTCTGTATACGGAACGCAAAAAAAGGAACGTAAACTGGGCAAAAAAAAATTTGTGTGCAAGAGGCTTCAATGTGTATTTCTGCAACAGAAATCCAAGGTTGTACTTTCAGATTGTTGTTGTCGATTTGCTGTGGATACAACTTTTCATGAAGATCCGCCCCATTGTCCCTCACTGGGATATTTGGTTTCGGAAAGACATACAGTACTTAACACTTCACGGCTACATTAATCATTAAAGAGGACCTTTCACCTTGAAAAACATTGTGAACGAAGTATCCTGACATATAGAGCGGCGCCCGGGGATCTCGCTGCACTTACTATTATCCCTGGGCGCCGCTCCGTTCTCCCGTTATGTCCTCCAGTATCTTTGCTCACTAAGTTATAGTAGGCGGAGTCTGCCCTTGTCCTGCTGGGCGTTTCCTCCTCCTAGGCACACAGCTGTGTTTTCATGTCAGCAAATCGCGAATTAGCAAAATATGGATACCAGACGGGGGCATGCCACAATTATTTGTTATTATTTTTTTTACTCCTGCCGAAATGTCCTATCCTTGTTTGCAAAACATCCTTACGCTGGGTTCAGACCTGAGCGTTCGGAAACGAGCGCTCTGTATGCGCGATTGTACGGGCGTTTACAATCACGCATACAGAGATTGGCGTTCACACAATTTCTATGTGCGGGAACGTGCGACAAACGCCCCAAAAAAAGCTCAAGCACTTGTTTGAGCGTTGGGCGTTTTACAGCGCGATCGTACGCGCTGTAAAACGCCCAGGTGAGAACCATTCCCATAGGGAATCATTGGTTCTTGCCTGTTGTGCGTTTTACAGCGCGTAGGAACGCGCTGTAAAACGCTCAGGTGTGAACCCAGCGTTATGGCTGTGGACAGCACACAGGTGTGCTGCCCACATCTTTTGTGGCACCATTGAGATAAATGGGTCCGCATCCGATCTGCATCTTTTGCAGTGTGCATGAGCCTTAAGTGTAATAATATTTGGACAAAGTAGAGGACACTTTTCTATACCATCATGGTATGCATCAATTTACTTTAGACTGGCATATTGACAAACATGGATTCCAAGCATTTAATAATGTGATGGATTTTTTTCTGATATATCACCCTATTTTGAAGACAGATTCTTTCAGATTAGATCATCTTCTAAGATGCAGAGCACTAAAATAAGTCAATATTCACTGTCTACCCAGTGTTGCTTCTTCACTTTGTACTTTCAATGCTCAATATATCCAGTGCAGAAAAAAACCTGTAATCTAGATGATGCTGAATGTAATAAAATGCAATAAAACAAAATGGGGAACAACATAATAAATGCATATAATGTGCTACACACATAACACTGCAATTACTTACCTGTTACACATGAACCTTCAGACACCACCAGTATTTCACTTTGCTGTTTGCAGGCAGCTCCTCTTAAGTAGCATTCATTTGGGTACGTGACTCCATTTGAGCCACACACTGGGATGTAATCATGCTGACACTGAAGGAAACAAGAAAGGGTTCTTTACTATTTTGCATCCTTCCCCATCATTGTGCAGATGTATGTGTGCGTGTTATGTGTGCATATCTGTGCATATATTGTCTCATTTACCGAAAACCGTTATGTGCCTTCACTATATATGACCATATCTGTGCTAAACCAGCAGTTCTAGATGCATAGTTGGTCTACGGGGAAAGCAGAAGAAACTATTTGCATATCGCAGTCATCAGTTTTTTTGTTTGTTTTTTAAACAAGAATGACATCCTTATTTTTTTCAGTTTTTCAAAGCAATGCGATTTCACAGTAGAGACTTATAGGAACCTTGTATCTTAAAGTTTTTATTGCTGTCAATTGTTTACAGCAGAAGATTTTCGGAGTCGTGTTCATTGTATTTATTCCTAAATCTCAACAAGATTCTATTTTCCAAAAAGAGAGGTTGATTCGTTCCTCATTTACATTTTAGGACAATTTTTAGAGGATAAACTGATTATTACAATGAGGATCAATACTTCTGAATGTTTTTACTGCAATGTCTGGAATTCTATTCTGAAAGAGGCAATGAGGTGGGTTCTAGTCTATATTTAATACCTATGCAACTTTATCATATACTTGCTGACTTCCTTAAGCTATAATGAAACCTTCTTCTATACTTAGGGATTTATTAGGATGGCTGTTACATATGCCAGTCTTAGGCCTCATTCACACAGTCAGTGTTCGGTCAGTGATTTCCATCAGTGATTTTGAGCCAAAACCAGGTGCAGCTCTAAACACAGAACAGGTGCAGATCTTTCCTTTATACCTTATCTCTGTGGAGGCTCCAATCCAGGTTTTGGCTCACAATCACTGATGGAAATCACTGACTGAACACTGACGTGTGAATGAGGCTTTATAGTGAAGCATGCCAGTTAAGATAAGTAAGCCTCTTCCCTGCCCCACAAACAGTAATCTACACCAGCTGGCTTCGTTTTCCGTGTCTCCCCCTTTACTTCCATAGTCGGCACAGTCTTTAGAAAAGGAATGAGACCAGTGGAAACAAGCTGCAAATGTTTATGCAAGTTAGGCTAGAGGTACATTGCGACTTTTTGTAGCGCGACTCATTGATTTTAACTATTGAATGACAGTTGCATTCATTTGGACTGCAGCTGTGGTTCAATAGATAAATTCAAACGGGTTACAAACACGTGCAGTGTAGCCCTAGCCTAAGGGCTGTTTCACACGAGCGGATGCCGTGCGTGACATCCGCTGCGTGAATGACAGCCAAGACCCGATGCGAATGCAGAGGCATGGAGCAGTAACATGACTGATAATGCTCCATGCCTCTCTGTGATCTCTTTACTACGAAATCACAGTGACAACTTTATCTCATTGTGTTTTTGTAGTAAAGAGATCACAGAGAGGCACGGCGCATTATCTATATTAATGCTCCGTGCCTCTGCCGTCTGCATCGGGTCTTGGCTGTCGTTCACGCAGCGGATGTCACGCACGGCATCCGCTCGTGTGAAACAGCCCTAAGGCCCCTTTCACACGGGCATTGCGAGAAAATGTGCGGGTGCATTGCGGGAAGGTCCTTGTTACTGCACAAAGCTCAGATGAAGACAGAAGGAGATGCCGGGCTACGCGAGCAAGTGGATTAAAGTGAGTTAATTTTTACTTTTATTTTTTTTAACCCAGCGCAATTTTACTATGCATTCTGTATTCAGAATGCTATTATTTCCCCTTATAACCATGTTATATGTTAAAATAATAATGATCGGGTCTCCATCACGATCGTCTCCTAGCAACCGTGAGTGAAAATCGCACCGCATCCGCACTTGCTTGCGGATGCTTGCGATTTTCTTGCAACCCCATTCACTTCTATGGGGCCTGCGTTGCGTGGATTATCGCACCGCAACGCACAAAGAGGAGCATGCTGCAATTTTCACGCAACACATAAGTGATGCGTGAAAATCACCGCTCATGTGAACAGCCCCATAGAAATTAATGGGTCGGTATTCAGTGCGGGTGCAATGCGTTTACCTCACGCATCGCATTCGCGCGGAATACTCACCCGTGTGAAAGGGGCCTTAGACTCGCACAAAATAGGCTACAATAACTTTTGATGCACAAGGTGCATTCCTATATGCCGACTTTTTCTGGCATTAACACTTTATAAACAGCAGTGAATGTAGTTGCAACTGGTGTCTTAACACTGCCCTCACCAGTTTCAAAAAAAACGGAGTGGCAAGGGCAGAGTGTGGGCAGGGCTATCAGCCCAGACACATTCATCATTTATGACAATTAGGCCCCTTTCACACGGGCGAGACTTCCGCGCGCGTGCAATGCGTGAGGTGAATGCGTGCATCCGAACCGATTCATTTCTATGGGGCTGTGCACATGAGCGGTGATTTTCCCGCATCACTTGTGCGTTCCGTGAAAATCACAGAATGCTCCTCTTTGTGCATTTCCCACGCAAAGCAAGCCCTACAGAAGTGAATGGGGCTGCATGAAAATCGCAAGCATCCGCAAGCAAGTGCGGATGCGGAGATCCGATCATTATTATTTTCCCTTATAACATGGTTATAAGGGAAAATAATAGCATTCTGAATACAGAATAAATAGTACAATAGGGCTGGAGGGGTTAAAAAAATAAAATTAACTCACTTTAATCCACTTGTTCGCACAGCCCGGCTTCTCTTCTGTCTTCATCTGTGAGGAATAGGACCTTTGATGACGTCACTGCGCTCATCACATGGTCCATCACATGATCTTTTACCATGTAGATGGATCAGGTGACGGACCATGTGATGACCACAGTGACGTCACCACAGATCCTTTTCCTACACACAGCAAAGATAAAGAAAGAAGAGAAGCCGGGCTGCGCGAACAAGTGGATTAAGGTGAGTTAAATTATTATTATTTTTTTAACCCCTCCAGCCCCATTTGCGGAGCACGGCCCCAAACTTATGGGTTTCGGCCCCGAACTTCCAGTCCGCAGCTCTGCAAAAGATAGAACATGTCCTATTCTTGTCCGCAGCTGCGGACAAGAATAGGCATTTCTATAGCAGGTGCCGGCCGGGTGTGTTGCGGATCCACAATTTGCGGGTCCACAACACACCACGGACGTGTGAATGGACCCTAACACATGACTATATCCTGCTAGCCTTAGAAGCAGCTGACATTGTATGCTATTATTTATCCTACAATCTACAAGGACACCCAAATCCTTCTCTACAAGTGACTCTTCCTGTGTTACATCCCCTAGGATATACTGTATTATGTTGCACCTAGATTATTACTACCAAGATGCATAATTTTACTTTCATCCACATTGACCCTCATTTGCTAAGTTGATGCCCAATCAATCAGTGTTCAAGTCAGCTTGTAGTTTATAGACATCTTCCATAGACTGCACAGTACTACATAGCTTAGTTTAATCTGCAAAAATAGAAATGGTGCTATTAATCCCATCCTCAATATCATTAATAAATAAATTAAATAATAGAGGACCCAGCACTGAACCTTCGGGTACACCACTTATAACCCAGTACCATTCTAAATAAGAATCATTGACCAACTTTCTGGATACATTCCTTCAGCCATTTTTTCAATCCAATTACAGACTATACTTTTGTAAGCCTATAGACCTTATTTTACCTATTAAACATCTGAGGGACAGTATCAAAAGCCTTTGCAAAATGCAAGACCACTACATCCACAGCTGCCCCTCTGTCCAGGCTTCTTCTCACTTCCTCATAAAAACAAATCAGGTTAGTTTGGCAACATCTGTCCTTGGTAAACCCATGTTGGTTATCACTTATAATATTATTAACAGTCACATACTCCTGTATATAGTCCCTTAAGGCCCCTTGCAGACAAGCGTGTCTGGATTAGGTCCTGATGCATTGAGTCTGCGATCAGGGAAAATCGTGCGAATAGGTACGCAATTGCAGTCAGTTTTGACAGAGATTGCATTTCGATGTTCAGTTTTTATTGCGCGGGTGCAATGCATTTTGCACGCGTGTGATTAAAAACTGACTGTGGTACACCAACCCAAACCTGGACTTATAAGTCCGGGTTTGGGTTAGGTGTTCTGTATATTTTATTATTTTCCATTATAACATGGTTATAAGGGAAAATAATAGCATTCTTAATACAGAATGCTTACTAAAATGTGGCTTTAGAGTTTAAGAAATAAAAAATATTAACTTACCTCATCCTATTCGCACAACTGCCATTTTCTTATTTCTTCTTCTTTAAGGACCTGCCAAAGGACCTTTGACGTAATCGCACTCACCACGTGGTTAGCGTGGTGACGTCAGCACAGGTCCTGCTGAATGAAAGGTCATAGATCCTTTTGCAGGTCCTAAAGAAGAAGATAAAGCCAGCTGCGCGAACAACAGGAGTACTCGGAGAAACATGTCGGGGGGCAGCGTGGATCTCATGTTTTAATACAGCACAGTCTCTAGCAAAATATAAGTAAAGGACAATAGCTACATTGTATCTCCAGTAATACTGGCAGCACGCAGCCAGGAAGGCAACAGTATATTCCTTGTTAGGAGACACCAACAGGGGAAGATAACCACTACCCACAATTGCAGAGACGGACTGGCAATTTTAAAAGCATCCTTAATTAATTATTAGACATGTAACTGATTAAAGGTTAAGTTTTAGGATAAGGAGGTGCTTTTTAAATATGGGCACCACATAGGCCGTGCACCAGCCACTTGGCACTGTACTAGTCCCTTGAGAATCTCTAAGTTTTTTAACCCTTTCATGACTGAGCCCAAAAAGGCCTGAATGTCCAGGCACCTTTTTGTCATTTTGTGCACATAGTGGTTTAGTGACCGTAGCTTTTTTTATTTGTTTGATTACAAAAATAATTTTTGCTATTTATTTTTTACTTGACACTAGAATTTTTTTAGAGTTTTTTTTTTCTTTTAGGTTAAATTTGGAGGAAAAACGCTAATTATTATAAAAAAGTAATTGTTTTAATTATAGCTGACACAAAATTGACACAAAAATTTATTATTGCAATGGGTTACCTATTTTGTGACAATCATTTTCATATATAACACGTATAGGTTTGAGAGAATGGGACGACTATAGTGACTGTTTCTGCCCTGTGGGGGCATGACACACAGGAAGAGCTTATCAGGGTCTCCTTAGACCCTGCAGCTCTGCTCCTGCTCCAGACACCGCACTGCTGCTTCCTGCTCCCTCCATGATGCGCTCAGGTACCGCTCTCCTGCCGGCACAGGAGAAGACAGAAGTGGTAATAAACCACTCCTGTCTTCTCCTCAGGGTCCTTGTCTATCAGCCGGGACCCGACCTGCCCCTGCTAGATTGCAGAAGCTTTAATCCCAGCGCTGGGATTAAAGCACTGCCAGCACGTGTATATACGTGCTAGCTGCACGGGGCATGTGCAGATAGCACGTATATAGCCATATGGCCGTCGTGCAGAAGGAAAAAATAACTGAACCTTTTAGATGGCGCTGTCAGCAGGGATCGGATAACAGGTAGATATTGGTAAATTAATGCTTTTTATTTTCAGTCTACGCGTTTCAGGGGCGGAGAGCCCCCTTCATCAGGACAATATACATATGCTGTATATTGTCCTGATGAAGGGGGCTCTCCGCCCCTGAAACGCGTAGACTGAAAATAAAAAGCATTAATTTACCAATATCTACCTGTTATCCGATCCCTGCTGACAGCGCCATCTAAAAGGTTCAGTTATTTTTTCCTTCTGCACGGATATTTCTACCCGACGAACGCTTTCACAAGCACGGGCTGGAACCTAGGCAGCAGCGCAGGCACCCCGTATGCCGATCGGGCAAATCGGCACAAGCTTCTAATGGTGTTGTGACTTCTCACAACACAATCCGGTAAGAGTTTTTATATATATCTCCTATCAATCCACTGTATAACACTACACATGAGGCGCTGCCTCCTGTCTCTCTTTTATCTTCATATGGCCGTCGGGAAGAGGTTAAGAGCTCTTGGGTGTAATCCATCTGGATCTGGATTCTTGTTCATTTACCTTATTAAGCTTAGCTTGGACCATATCTACAGCCTTGGCACCACCAATATCAGCTCATTTTTCTTCTTTTGTATATACAGAGCTAAAAACACATTTAGTATCTCTGCCTTTTCCTTCTCTTCAGTGACCCCCCCCCCCCCCTCCTCTTTACTATTTGGGGGATCTACCTGCTCTGACCTTGGTTTTTGTAGCATTCATACATTTAAATAATTTTTTGAGATTTGTTTTTCTTTATTTCGCCACTGGCTGTTCATTTTGTATTTTTGCAGATGTTATCTCTTTTATTATAGACGTTATTAAGCCCTTTGTATAATAAAAAGGCTGCAACTGACCTCTCAGATTTGTATCCTTTTAATTGACCTTTTTTTTAAATGTAGTGCCTTTTTTTTGTATTTTATTTGGATTAGCAAAAATCAAAATATACAACAGATGAAATAAAATAAAAATGTTCTTTTCAATTTCAGACACAAACATATAATTACATTTATTGTATGCAATATTGATTCAGCACAATTACAATGTATGTAAATCAAATATATAATAAAAAGCATGAATAAAAAAGAAAGCCCAATTGAGCAACTTATTGAATATTTTTTGTATATAGAAAGCATCTCTCAAATAGAGAGTATTAGAAATACAGTATGTGATAGGAGTAAAACGTGGAGCTCCCTACTCAGCTACACGGTCACGAATAAACCGTCAGTTGAAATCAGAGATGATCAGGGTTATAAAAATAGAGGAAGGATCTCTGTCATCCCCAAACTTTATGCGACCGCATGGGTCTTATCAGCAATTTTGGTTTGTCATAATCATAAAAAAAAGCTCAAACTATTTTTAATTAAACAGAAGGGGAAACGAAAAATAGGTAGAGGGGAGGAAGGAAGAGAACAGAACAGAACAGGGAGAAAAGAAACTTTGTCACGCTCGTGGTCATGTTATCGACCTTAATAAAGGTACTCTTTGTACTTTGCTAAATTCTTGGATTGAGTGAATTTCATTAGAAGTGGCATAGTCATTCCATCTTTTCCAGACTTTAAGGTAGGAGTTGTATTTGCCTTGTATGGACCATTTTAGTTTCTCAAAGCTGTTTATTTGACATACCTCGGTGAACCATTCCTGTATTGCTGGAATTTACAACTTGATTTTAATTCCAGCAATACATTTAGTGCCCTTTTACTTTAGCTGTAAGTCATTTTTGCCATTTATACTTGTTACCTACAGGAATACATTTTACAGTGTAATTTCCCAAAGTGAAATTCAAGGGGTATTACCTCTAGAACCCATACCTACATCAAGAACAGATCCCTGAAAGTTGTGGAGGGTGCACTGCACATGTGCAGCCGCCCTTTATTTGTTTCTATGGGACCGCCAAAAATAGCTGAACGCTGTCTCGGCTATTTCAGTCGGTCTCATTGAAATGAATGGGAGTGGTGGCCACGCAAGCGAGGTGGACTCCCATTCACTTCTATGGGGAGAGTGCTTGGCGGTCCTCCAGCCACCGCCTTCCCCACTACGTTCTCGGTGTATGTGGGACCTGCACCTATCAGACAACGGGGGTATATCCTAGCGATTTGCCCCCATTGTCTTAGATGGGAATACCCCTTTAAAGCTCTCCCATTTATCGTTTGTACTATTGCGTGACACTGGATAATCCCAGTCTATGCCCTGAAATTCTCCCCTTAACCCAGGGAAATTGTCCTTTTTAAAATTCAATGTTTTTGCTCTCCTGGCCAGTGTTCGCTTTTTATATAATTATATTGTGCTCACTATTACCTACTGTTTCATGAACTGTAATACTTCCCAAAAACTGCAGTATTTGAAATTACCATATCTAACAGAGTATCATCTACAAATTGGCTCATAAAGTGGTTCTGCAGCAAGTTGAAGATTTTTTTCCCCTTTGCAGTTGAGGCAGAACCAATGACCCCAGTCAATATCTGGGAAGTGTTTTTTTTTATATTTAAATATTTTATTGTTATGATGCAAAAATTTATATCCATATTACATTTGTAATATTATAAAATCCATAAGTCCGTCAATTCTAATTTATGAACATGAATGACAATAATTTCATACAAATGTCCAGAATTATATGAACCTTAAAAATCAAGTGGAGATCTCTTGCTGGAAAGAATAACAGGATCCGCCCGACATCCTAAGCTTAATAAAGCGGATGGGCAACGCATCTCATTTAAATTCTTTACGTTGTTTAATGCCGGAGGTTCCTGCCATCCTCCAGCATTCCTAGAGATACTCCAATACTCCAGTATGACTTCATATTCTACTCCGGTGCAGTACACATAGAAGAGACCAGACTCATAGGATCTTCACCAACCCCCCCCCCCCCCCCCCCCCCCCCACCTTGCAGGAGAAAAATGTGTGCAAAATATTAAATTGTACGACAATGTGATTGAAATTATGTGAAACAAACTTTAAACTTTCCCCTATGTTCTCCCAGTTTGGAGAGCCCACCTCTGAAAGTAGAGAGGACCAGGCTCTCCTGGAGAGAGAACATCCGAAAAAAAATTATTCATTAAGTGCCTGTAGCAATGTGATACTTTAATTCTCATGTCGGTTTTCTTACAAATTAAATTGTGTAAAAATACAGGAGTATCAATAAAAAAGTGACTATTCGAAGTGCAAGATAGTGCTGACCTCAGTTGAAAATATGCATACCAAGTCACCTCACCTAAATTTGCCCTTTGCTTTACTTCCGTGAGGGGCAATATTTGCCCATCACTGACCACTTGTTGTAGGTACTGAACATTTTTGGTCCTCCAATACTGGCAGCAATTTAAATCATTTAAATTAAGGAGCTTTGAGTTGTGCCATAATGGGGTGCAGATGAGTGATGCCTTAACTCCGCACCAACTCCTTATGGCCAGCCAAGTCCTCGTAGCCATTCTGCAGAACAGTGTGTACCCACTCAGTGTATTTGATAGATAATCAGACTCCAGTACAGTAAAGAAATCCGAGAATCCTGAGTCTTTCACCACTCTGCTGCAGAAAGGACTGTTTTCCCAGTCATTAAAAAGACATAGTTGGGAGGCCATAAAGTAGCCCCTAAAATAGGGGAGGTTAAGACCTCCCCGATTGTAGGGCATAGAAAAATAGAGTGCCTTCAGTCTCACGCGCTTCCTCCCCCATATTAAATCATTGAGCATCCGCTCTATCAATCTAAAGTACTTATCTGCGATCCATACAGGCGAGTTGCGCAGAACGTAGAGAACCTGGGGCAGCACTACCATTTTTATTAATGAAATTCTGTCCGCTCTAGAAAGCAGAATTTTTTGCCATATCTTAATTTTAGCCCTCAATTTCATCAACAGAGGAATCAGATTTAGTTGTAAATATTCCTGCGGTTTGGCAGAGACTGTTATCCCCAGGTACTTTATTGAATCAGAGATCGTTAACTGGTTGTCCCATTCACCACGCAACTTGTCTATTGGAAGGAGAACGGTCTTATCCCAGTTGATCTCCAAGCCAGAAGGATCGGAGAAGAGACCAACCAGGTCCATTATACGAGGGAGAGTGGTGTCTGTTTGATGAATGAAAACCAGGATATCATCTGCGTAAAGTGAAACACGATCATACTTCCCCTTTATGCCAAAACCCGCCACCTTTGGGTCCTGCCTTATGCTAGTCGCTAAAGGTTCAATGTAAATATTGAATAACAGGGGGGAGAGGGGACAGCCTTGGCGGGTGCCTCTTCCTAAGATGAAGCTCTCTGTCGTCGTGCCATTAATCCTAATCCTTGCAGCTGGGGAGTTGTATAGCAACTGAATCATTGCCATAAATTTTGGGCCAAAGCCCATTTTTTTCATTACCTCCCAGAGAAAAGTCCACTCCACCCTGTTGAAGGCTTTGGTAGCGTCCAACGACAGGATGGAGCGAGCGCCACCTCCCGGGGACTGAATATTCATAAATAATCTGTGCAAGTTATGCTGAGTACCCCTCAGGGGTGTATCTATCACAAGGCAAACAAGGCATTTGCCTAGGGCAGCACTTGAAAAGGGGGCGGCAAAATGCCTTGTTTGCTTAGTGATAGTTACACAATATGCTAAATATTTTTTTTGCCCCTTGTCCGATCCTTCATTATGCGAGCGGCATCGCCGGCGCTGCATAGTGAAGGAGTTGAAAAACTTACTTCCTCCCCCTCCTGACTTCCTCCCGACCTCCCCTGCCTTTTGCGTCCTCACGTTGCCGTCGTGACGTCACACGGAGGTGGAGTCACGGGCCGGCAACGCTAGGGTGAGCCTTATCTCCTCCAAGTGCAGAGCGGATCCTGCACACGGTCACCGTGAAAACTGAGGCCAGGCCCCGGCCACCAATGCACTGAACCCTGAGCCTGCTGTCTTCAAAAACTGTAAGTACTTAAATTACAGTAATTCCCAAAAAATCTATTACTTAGTTGTTTTATGGGGTAAGGGGGTTGGGACCCGTTGGGTGGTTAGAGGGGGTAGAATTAGGGAGGGATTAATACTGTACTAACTCTAGCTGCACATTGTTTTTTAACAAGGAAGGGGTGGGTCACATTTATATTAGGGGGGTGCCCGAGTTTAGTCTCGCCTAGGGCAGCACAAAACCAAGATACACCACTGGTACCCCTTTTTGGCATAAAGCCATTTTGATCTGGGTGGATAATGGTGGATATAACCCGCGAGAGCCTCCTAGCCATAACTTTTGATGGTATCTTAGCGTCAATATTTAATAAGGAGATTGGTCTATAGGAGCTCAATTCTGCCGGGTCTTTAACCTTTTTTAAAATTAAAACAATGAGAGCCTCCATCATGGAATTTGGTAATCCCCCTCCCTGTATTGCTTGGGAGAAAACCTCTAACAACTGAGGGAGAATCACATCGCTATACTTACGGTAAACCTCATATGGCAGGCCATCCAGTCCTGGCGATGAGTTCCCCGAGATGGACCCGAGGGCCTCCTGCAGCTCCGAGAGAGACAATTCCTCTTCCAGATATTCTATTTGAGCTTCATTTAAGGTACAGAGTGGAATTTTCTCCAAGAACCGCATCGCCAGTTCAGATGACAAACCAGAAGAGGATTTATATGTCTGTGCAAAGTAATGCAAAAAAGTGTTCCTGATTCCTTCTGAATCTGTTATAGTTTCCCCCTCTGTGTTCCGGATCGAAATAATAGATTGATTTTTCTTATCTTGTTGTGAGATTATTCTAGTTAAAAGCTTACCCGGTCGTCCAGACTCGGAAAAATAATTAAGCCCCTTAAAGAATACCCTGTGATTTGCCTTCTCTGTTACATAATTCTCCAAGAAGCAGCTAGCCTTCTGCATCTCTTCCCTGTTGTACTCAGTAGGTTGCCTGGTGAATCGCTCAGTTGCAGATGCCGCAATCTTAGACAATTCCTCCTCCTTCCTTTTAAATGTTCTCTTTGCTGCAGCAATCTCGCTTATGAAAACCCCCCTCGGGTATGCTTTCAAAGTGTCCCATACCATGTTGATGTTTGCAGAGGGTAGATTCACCTCCCAAAAGGAAGAAATCAGCAATTTGATGGACTGGAGATTATCCATAATAGTGAGCCAGTGGGGATTCAATTTAAATCCTAGCCCCCTAATGTCCTTGTTCTCCCCGGTGCAAATCTCAATCAATACGGGTGAGTGGTCCGAAACTGTTCTTACTCCTTATCGGATCTTGCGGATATTACTCAAGTTGCTCTCATTAGTAAATGCTAGATCAATCCTAGACATTGCTCTGCCACCCCTGCTAACGCAGGAATATACTCTCTTTCCTCCGCCAAGATGTTCCCATATATCCACCACCCCTACCTCCAAACAGAACTGGGGCAGCGGGGAATTACAAGAATTCCTCCGCCTTTCTGCATCTGATGTAAATCTATCTCTGTTAGGGTCCATGACCGCGTTAAAGTCTCCCATCAAGATCAACCGACATTCTGGTCTCTTTTCAGAAAAAAGCATTAACTGGGTCAGTGGGTACATTGAAAATGGCGGGGGTATATAAAAAAAAAGCGAGGATATAGCTGCAGCCATACAGCTCACCATGAAGGAAAATGAATCTGTCCTGATCATCTATATGGGATTTTATAAGCGTGAAGTCTATGGAATTATGGAAGAGAACTGAAACGCCCCTAGAGGAGCCACTGAAGGTAGAGTGGTAAGATTGAGAATACCATCCCGTTGTCAGGCGGGACACAGTTTCTTTAGTTAGATGAGTTTCTACTATGCAGATGATTGCTGGAAGGTATCTTTTTAATGCATCCATAATCGCCTGTCTTTTTACCTTTTCCCCAAGCCCTCTGACATTCCAAGATACCATTCTAATGGACATCAATTACAACCATAGAAGGAGAAAAAAAAAAGAAACCCCGTGCCTGCAAGGTGGGTTCCCACCCCCCCCCCCTTCCCTCCCACCCCCCCCCTTCCCTCCCACCCCCCCCCTTCTCTCCCACCCCCCCTTCTCTCCCACCCCCCCTTCTCCATTGATTCGCCCGGTCTACTCAGCGAACCTCTAACCTCCGGCCGTTCTCCCCCATTCTAGCCCCGCCCCCCATCCGTCCCTTCAATCATAAAAGTACGCAATATCAGATGCCCTTTTGATCCATCCAATCTAACACTTGTTGTGGTGTCTCAAAGAAAAGGGGAGTCCCATTGTGAATCACTCTTAGTTTCGCTGGATACTGTAAAGAGTATTTCATCTCCTTGGATGCCAGGCGTTTCTTTATCTCTATGAAATTTCTTCTTTTTTCCTGAGTCTGCCGCGCAAAATCAGGGAAGAAGAGCAGTTTAGTGCCCTGATATTCGATGGGTGTACATTCTTTTGCTCTTCTCAATATTATGTCTCTGTCAACGGACAGTAATAATTTCATTAAAATTGCGCGAGGCGGCCTCCCTGGAATGGGTTTCCCTCCTGGGATTCGGTGCGCTCTTTCTATTTCAAACACAGAGGAGAAGTTATCGCTGCCTAGGCTGTGCATAACCACATCTTTAAGTTGTTTCTCTAAGTGTCGACCTTCAACTCCTTCTGGGAAGCCAATTATTCGGACATTGTTTCGCCTTGACCTATTTTCAAGGTCCTCTTACTTATTTTGGAGTGCTTGATTTTCTGAGGCGAGAAGCATAGTTTTAGATTTTAGCATGTCCATATCAGTTTGCAGAGAGACAACAGTTTTTTCCATATTGAAGACTCGATCGCGTATCTTAACCAGGTCTTCTCTTATTAGAGAGATGTCACTCTGCATTGACCCCAATTGAGTGGACATCCCTTGCACTAAAATGCCGTTGTTTTCCACGGCGCCAAGGATTTTATCCAAGAGAGATGGATCATATTCAGTTTGTGTTTGTGCAAAGAGGCCTTCCTCCCCTACCTCCTGGTCTGCGTCCTCTAATCCGTCCTGAGAATGTTCGTCAATATCTGGGAAGTTAAAATCTCCTATAACCACTGTTACAGCCTGTGCAGCAAGCTATATTTGGTTATACAGTTGAATTTCTATCTCCTTTGTGATGTTAACCCCTTAGTGCTATTTGACGTGTATACTCGTCATGAAGCACTGCTATTTGGCGCTCCATGACGAGTATACACGCCATGGCATTAAACTGTCACCAAGAGGGCACGAGGTCCGCTTTGCTGAGGGAAGTAGCAAAAATAATATTTTCCTGGGCAGAAGAAAACACTCTCTCCTTAACAGCGGTCTATCTAAAAGGGTCAGAGAACCTAGAGGCGGACTTCCTAAGCTGAAGGAAAATAGATCGAGGAGAATGAACAGTAAACCGCGACATGTTTTACGAGATCACTTCCAGGTGGGGACTACCAGAGATAGACCTGTTTGCCTCAAGGGAAAATGCCTAGGTCTGATACTTCTGTTCAATAAATCCAAGAGACAGACCATGGGCAATACGTGCTTTATCAATAAGATGGGAGTGGGACCTAGTCTATGTGTTTCCACCCTTTCCACTGATTCCTTGCTTACTGCAGAAATTACAGAAAGAAGCAACAACGGTAATCTTGGTAGCTCCCCACTAGCCAAAAAGAAGCTGGTTCTCAATCCTGAGACAGTGGGCATTAGAGGAACCTTGGAAAATACCCTACAGGAAAAGCATGCTCTATCAGGGCCCAATAAACCACCCAAGCCCCCAGATCTACAATTTGGCAGTCTGGATCCTGAAAGTGAAGAATCTAATATATATATATATATATATATATATATATATATATATATATATATCAGTTAAAGATATTGAAAAATTCTTATATATATTATTCAATATAAGTCTCTATTTGGGTATGAAATAATACTCAAACGGGACACACATAATAATGCTCACCTACGGGGTAATTTGTAAAAGCACTGAGGGGGAGGAGGGGTGCGGCAATTTAAACTCTCTCTGTGTATTCCTGCCTCTACAGATGTCAAGAGTCATCTCTCATTGTGGCCGTAATGGTGGATTCAAGGAAACGGAATTACCGGTAAGATTAATAACGTTTTTTTTATAAAAAAAATGCTATTATTGTGTAAAACTTAAATAAATAAGAAAAAGTATACATATTAGGTATTGCCATGTCCGTAACGACCTGCTCTATAAAAATGTCCCATGACCTAACCCCTCAAGTGAACACTGTAAAAATAAATAAATAAAAACTGTGCTAATAAAGTCAATTATTTTGGTCACCATAAAGGGCAACTATGAAGTGTAATAATGAATGATCAAAAAATCATATGTACCCAAAAATGGTACCAATAAAAAAAAAGTCAACTATTCCTGCAAAAAACAAGCCCCTGCACAAGATGATCAGCAGAAAAATTCAAAAGATATGGCGTCTAGAAAATGATGGAGACACAAAAAGATTTGGTTTTTCTAAAATGCACACAAAATCAGGGTAATATATATTTAGTTTTGTTTGGCGGTTAACCCTCGATGTGTTAAAGAAAAAAATTGATTAAAATGGAAAATCTGCCAAAAAAGTGAAATTTTGAAATTACATCTCCATATTCCTT
Source organism: Bufo gargarizans (assembly GCF_014858855.1). Lineage (NCBI taxonomy): Eukaryota > Metazoa > Chordata > Amphibia > Anura > Bufonidae > Bufo > Bufo gargarizans. The sequence continues at coordinate 124,542,375 of NC_058087.1, read as the reverse complement.
TAATTCTTGTGGGACACCTAAAGGGTTAACAAAGTTTGTAAAATCAGTTTTGAATACCTTGAGGGGTGTAGTTTCTAAAATGGGGTCATTTTTGGGTGGTTTCTATTATGTAAGCCCCACAAAGTGACTTCAGACCTGAACTGGTCATAAAAAATTTGTGTTTTGGAATTTTTCTTAAATTTTAAGATTTGCTTCTAAACTTTCTAACGTCCCAAAAAAAAGAAAATGTTATTTACTAAATGACCTAAACATGAAGTAGACATATGGCAAATGTAAAGTAATAACTATTTTAGGAGGTAGCATCACTATCTGTTTTAAAAGCAAAGAAAATAGAAATTTTGAAAATTGCTATTTTTTTAATTTTTGGGTAAATTTGGTATTTTTTTCAGAAATAAAAATAACATTTTTGGACTCATGAAGTACAACATGTGACGAGAAAACAATCTCAGAATGGCTTGAATAAGTAAGTAAAAATGTTTTAAAGTTATTACCACATAAAGTGAAACATGCAAAAAATGGCCTGGTGCTTAAGGTGAAAAATGGCTGTGTCATGAAGGGGTTAAGGGGATCTATAGATTACACCAAGTGTGTTTTTCAGATTTTTTTTTCCCCTTTGTAATTCTACCCATAAGATTTCAACATCCTCACCATCCTCACTAGTGTTGAGCGAAGCTTCAGATGCTTCATCCAAAGTTGCTTTGTTCAAAACTTCGGAATAATACTGTATTGATATTCATCTCCGTACAGTCTTAGAATGTATGGGCTCCAATTAGCCGAAGTTAGATACTCACAAAGTCACTCATGACTTTGTTCAGGGGCGTACATAGAAATCATTGGGCCCCATAGCAAGAATCTGAATTGGGCCCCTTAACCCCGCCCACTACCTTGGCCCATCCCACCTCCTGCCCTGGCTCCTCCCCTGCCACACCCCCATTTGCCAATAAAGAAATGTATACATGACCTACTGAGGACTCCAGCATAACGCAAACCGGACGGATCCGTTATGCAGGCCCTAGACTTCTATTATGACAGAATGAATAATGGAATGCCTATAAAGCTGCCTATAAAGGCATTCAGTTATGCATTCCGTCATGGAATTGCATTATGGTCCGTGGTAACGGAATCCATAATGCAATTCACTATTTACCACCAAACGAAGCGTGAACGAATTTTAAAATATGAAATTTGCTCATCTCTAATTATGAACAGACTGGGGACGACTAATGCTGGCGGTTTTATTTGTGTTTTTGAGGTGACAGGTTCCCTTTAACAGCAAGCAGAGTTCATGGGGGGGCGAGGGGGGGGGGCACATTTCTGAGTCCTCTATGAGCCTACAGTACCGCCCACCCCCACAGGAACTCTGCTTGCTGCTGCCCTCAGAAAGTCCTATACATGAAGTTCTGGAACTGGAACGTTTTATACAGTCTCTATTAGCACTAGCGTAATTAGAAATGACTGGGCCCCACAGGAAATTTTTGAATTGCTCCCCTCCCAGCTGTCCGGCACCTCTGACCAGCAGAGACACTTGACTTCCCTAATACAGTCCAATTATCGTCCAATAGACAAGTCATGGAAATATAGAAAGTATACTGTACTAACCAGAAGACCTTTATTCTTACCTTTACTGTCAAAATATCCTACTACAGTATACATATATTTCCATGACTTGTCTTTTGGACGATAATTAGAATTTGGACTGTATTAGGGAAGAAGTCAAGTGTCTCTGCCGGTCAGAGGTGTCAAACAGCTGGGGGGGGCCCTTCAAAAATTTTCTGTGGGGCCCACTGCCCAGTCATTTCTAGTTACGCCAGTGCTAGGAGACTGTTATTAGTACAGACTGTTATTAGTACACTACAGACATTTTTTTCATTAATGATCCCGGTTGTAAAGATAGTCCTACTGTGTGGACGACAGCTGGCAGTGGCACAGGTCCGGACTGGCTGTGAGATGATGGTTTTGGCTTTTCGGTGGCACTGGCGTCTGTCGCGGCCGGGCAGCACAACTCACTCTAAAGTTCTTCCATGCTGGGTGCGCGCCTGCTGCCTGCACTGGCTGGGCCAATCAGCAGCAGGATCTTAACACACTGCTAATGCTGATTGGCCCAGTATGTGAAGCAGTGCAGGAGCGAGGGAGCGCGGCTGGGTCCTAGGGAGCGCACAGTGAGTCAATGAGAAGTCAGACGGGGGGGCGTGTATTATTATCGGCGGCGCTGGGAGACAATTATAAGTGTGCAAACCGGCCCTGCAGTGAGCGCAGTTGCAGGGGGCGGGGCCTTCCGAGCGCTCCGGGCCCCCCGGTGCCGCGGGCCCCATAGCAGTGGCGTACCCTGCCTCTATTGGCGGTACGCCACTGACTTTGTTGAATAACTTAGTTAGTTGATTTTAAAAGAGGTACTAGTCAGAACCGAAGCTGAGTTTGGTTTCAAATTTTAAAGTGGTTTTCCACTTTAAAAATCAACTACTGAAGTTATTCAACAAAAGTCATTTTGCTCATTGGAGCCCATACATTCTAATACTGTACGGAGATGAATCTCTGTACAGTATTCCAAAGCTTTGAACAATGACAATTTTGGATGAAGCATCTGAAGCTCGCTTCGCTCAACACTAATTCTCACCCACAATTGCCTCTTTCAGACTTGCCTTAATATCACTCCTCAAAAACAAGTACACACCATCTTTTCTATTGGCCCCGTCTTTCCTAAGGAGTATAAAACCATGAATATTACCAGCCATATCTCAGCCACACCAACTACATCTATTTGTTCCTCTAGTACCATAGACTCCAACATCATCATTTTGCTTGCTAGACTTCTGGCATTTGTGAACATACATTTTAGGGTCCATTCACACGTCCGCAAAATGGGTCCGCATCCGTTCCGCAATTTTGCGGAGTGGGTGCAGACCCATTCATTTCCAATGGGTCTGGAATGTGCTGTCCGCATCTGCATTTGCGGATCCGCACTTCCGTTTCCGTTTCCATAAAAAAATAGAACATGTCCTATTCTTGTCCGCAATTGCGGACAAGATTAGTCATTTTCTATTATAGCCGGCGATGTGCTGTCCGCAAATTATGGAATGTACGTTGCCAGTGTCTTTGTTTTACGGATCCGCAATTTGCGGATCTGCAGAACACTTACGGACGTGTGAATGGACCCTAAAGCTACTATTACATTTCTTGCATTTAGTACCAAAAAGGGATGTAGGGGGTACTATCCATCTTTGGGGACAGATCACCTTAACCAGGATGAGGAGACTTATAGACCATACGTGCTCCTCTGGAATTCTGGGAAGAAAGGGATGCAAATAAGCTATTAACAAGCTCTGCCTCTAATGACAGCAGATATAAGGCAGCTATCCTATAAATCAGTATTTGACCATTTAAATAGGCCTTGAGACTTGGATATTAAATAAGCCAGCACCTCATCTGCAGACAGCAGAGATTACTGGCTTAGCTGAGTGAGATTTTTGGGATACTCTCTCTCCTTGGAGAGATAGCGCCTTAATCTGCCATGTATGCTCCCCTGGAATTTTTGGGTGTCCGTCTGACGAAACTGAGCCAAACGGATCCGTCCTGACACACAATGTAAGCCAATGGGGATGGATTTGTTTTCACTGACACAATATGGCACAAGAGGAAACTGATCCGTCCCCCATTGACTTTCAATGGTGCTCAAGACAGATCCGTTAAAGATAATACAAACGGATCCGTTCTGAACGGATGTATGCGGTTGTATTATCTAAACTGATGCGTTTGTGCAGATCCATGAAAGATCTGCAGCAAACGTGAGTGTGAAAGTAGCCTTACATCTGGTGGCATTAGAGGCAGAGCTTGTTAAGAGCTCATTTGCATCCCATTCTTCCCAGAATTCCAGCAGAGCATGTATGGTCTACAAGTCTCCTCACGCTGACTAAGGTGCTCTCTCCCCAAATCCTGACTTATGCCTCTCACCCAGTTAAGATAGTATTCTCTGCTCTGCAGATGAGTTGTCTTATTCAATATCAGAGTCATATTTCAAGGCCTATTTAAAGGGTCAAAAATGTATTTATAGGATAGCTTGGTTACATCTGGTGGCATTAGAGGCAGAGCTTGTTAAGATATATAAATTGTATGAGACGCACAGGAGTGAATGTGACCACGGGCAGAGGTGCTCACAGTAAAGAGGATTCGCCCCTCCTCTGACAAATTGAGATACTGAGATAGACAATACTGGGCGCTCTCTCTATAAGTAGAACCATGCGAAAAACAGTATTGTCTATCTCAGAGCTTGTTAAGAGCTCATTTGCATCCCTTTGTTCCAAAAAAGTGAATATTTGAGATTTTATGGGGGTACCTTCTTTTATATTGGTTTATGACCAGCAGCTCGGTTTTTCATGGGTGTGCAATTCCTCTCAGTCATTTTCCTACTCTTCTTAATAACCACATCCTCCACTAATTCCTCACTTTCTCCTCCTATATCTCACTCTCTATCTACTCTTTCTACCCCCTAACTGGTCTAATCCCACTCCCCAGATCCTAGTTTAATCCCTTAACGCCCAGTGCTGTACATGTACGGCGAGCTGATCGGGCTGGTGCAGGAGCTGCGCCCGCCCGATCCGCAGCAGGGGTCCGGCAGTCACTGATAGCCGGATCCCTGCTGTATGCGCCGGCATGAGTGAAATCACTGATGCCGGCTCATTAACCCCTGCATGGCCGTGGTCAGCACTGGCTACAGCACGTGCAATGTCTGTGCAGGGAGGAAGCAGCCATCGGGTCCCCGCGCTGCTGTGATGGGGACCCGATGGCAGGGAAGGCAGCCCGATGCCTTCCTTAGGCATCGTGGCTGCCTTCCGGGAGAGCCTGGCAAGCAGGCTGTAAGTGTATTAGGCTACTTTCACATTTGTGGCAGAGTGATCCGGCAAGCAGTTCCGTCAGACCCGGCAATCTGCATGCAAATGGACAGCATTTGTAGACGGATCCGGATGCGGATCCATCTTAAAATGCATTGCAAGAACGGATCCGTCTCTCCAGATGTCACCCGGAGAAACAGATCCGTTATATATTTTCTTCACATTTTTACCGGTCTGTGCATGCACAGACTGGAAGGACGTATCCGGCATTCAATGACTGAACTGAAGACAGCCTGATGCATCCTGAATGGATTTCTCTCTATTCAGAATGCATTGGGATAAACCTGATCAGTTCTTTTCTGGTATTGAGCCCCTATGACGGATCTCAGTGCCGGAAAAGAAAAATGCTAGTGTGAAAGTACCCTTACAGTCCGTAATACACTTACAGCCAGTGCATCACAATACAGAAGTATTGTGATGCATTTTAAAGGGGATCAGACCCCCAAAAGTTGAAGTAAAAAAAATAGTGGGACAAAAAAATAAAGTGTCTGTGAAGGTTCTCATTTATCCAGGTCATGGTATATCTGTAAAGAATAAATCAAGGCAACTGGACGTACTGTAGATTTCTTGAAAACGTTTCACTCATTCTTCCAACGAGCTTTCTCAATTATGAGTGACTGTACAAAAATTCTGGGACTAAAAATGTAACTGAATCAACATCTGGTAATTATACCCAGCATTGGGTCAAAGGTGTTGATTCCATTATCCAAATTGGAGTCAGTAGGTGATAAAGACTTCCCAGAAAAAGGTGTCAAGACAGCATTGTATGTGGCAAAAAGACTGTATATCAGCGAAACAAAACAACAACTACATCAGCGTATGGCTCAGCATAGAAGAGCCAAAACCTCTGGTCAAGATTCAGCCGTGTACTTACATCTAAAAGGAACAGGTCACACCTTTGAAGACACTCAAGTACGTGTTTTGGATAAGGAGGTCGATTGGTACAAACGAGGCGTGAAGGAGGCCATCTACGTAAAAATGGAGAAGCCAAGCTTGAATAGAGGTAGGGGGGTTAGACATCTATGGTCTGCCACATACAATGCTGTCTTGACACCTTTTTCTGGGAAGTCTTTATCACCTACTGACTCCAATTTGGATAATAGAATCAACACCTTTAACCCAATGCTGGGTATAATTACCAGATGTTGATTCAGTTACATATTTATTCCCAGAATTTTTGTACAGTCACTCAGAATTCAGAAAGCTCGTTGTAAGAACGAGTGAAACGTTTTAAATAAATCTAAAGTACGTCTAATTGCCTTGATTTATTCTTTACAGATACAAAAATAAAGTGAAAAAGAAAGTTTAAAAAACTTAAGTTTTCCCCAAAAACTTAAAGTAAAGTAAAAAAATGTAAAAAAATTGTAAAATTAGGGAAAAAGGAAAATTTGAGATATTAGGTATTGCTGTGTCCGTATCGACCGGCTATATAAAAATATCACATGACCTAACCCCTCAGGTGAACACCGTCAATAAAATAAAATAAAAACTGTCACCTTACATCACTAAAAGTGCAACACCAAGCGATTAGAAAGGCATATGCCCCCAAAATAGTACCAATCTAACCACCACCTCATCCTGCAAAAAATGAGCCCTTACCTAAGACAATCGCCCAAAAAAAATAATAATAATAATAATATGGCTCTCAGACTATGGAGACACTAAAACATGTTTTTTGTTTCAAATACGATATCATTGTGTAAAACTTAAATAAAAAAGTATACATATTAGGTATTGCCACGTTTGTAACTATCTTTTCTATAAAATATCACATGACATAACCCCTCAGGTGGACACCACGAAAAATATAATAAAAACTGTGTCAAAAAAGCCATTTTTTGTCACCTTACATCACAAAAAGTGTAATACCAAGCGATCAAAAAGTTATATGCACCCCAAAATAGTACCAAACAAACAGTCATCTCATGCTGCAAAATTGAGCCCTTACCTAAGACAATTACACAAAAAAAAATAAAAAAAAATTAAAAAAAATAGGGCTTTTTTTATTTTTTATTAAAAAATGCTGTTGTGTAAAACCTGTTCTATAAAAATGCCACATGATCTAACCTGTCAGATCAACATTGTAAATAACAAAAAATAAAAATGGTGCCAAAACAAAAATTTTTTGTTATCTTGCCTCACACAAAGTGTAATATAGAGCAACCAAAAATCATATGTACCCTGAAATAGTACCAACAAAATTACCACCTTATCCCATAGTTTCCAAAATGGGGTCTTTTTCTGGAGTTTCTACTCTAGGGGTGCATCAGGGGGTCTTCAAATGTGAAATGGCAGCTTAAAATTATCCCAGTGAAATCTGCCTTCCAAAAACCATAAGGCATTTTTTTTCCTTCTTTGTCCATACAGCAGTTTCCAACTACATTTGGGGTGTTTCTGTAAACTACAGAATCAGTTCAATACATATTGAGTTTTGTTTGGCTATGAACCATTGCTTTGTTAGTGGAAAAACATGGATTAAAATGGAAAATCTGCCCAAAAAGTGAAATTCTGAAATTTCATCTCCATTTTCCATTAAGTCTTGTGGAACACCTAAAGGGTTAACAAAGTTTCTAAATTCAGTTTTGAATAACTTGAGGGGTGTAGTTTTAAAAATGGGGTCACTTTTGGGTGGTTTCTATTATGTAAGCCTCACAAAGTGACTTCAGACCTGAACTGGTCCTCAGAAAGTGGGTTTTTAAAATTTTCTGAAAAATTTGCTTCAAAACTTCTAATGTCCCCAAAAAATAAAATGGCATTCACAAAATGATCCAAACATGAAGTAGACATATGGGGAATGTAAAGTAGTAACTATTTTTAGAGTTATTACTATCTATTATAAAAGTAGAGAAATTGATATTTGGAAATCTGCACTTTCTGTGTCTTGAAGCTCAATATGTGACCCGTGTCTCTGATCAGCTGACCTCGAAGCAACACATGCTCCTTATTAAGGTGGTCTCGTGGATGAAAAAATCATTCACCACTTTATGCTCTTTGTACAGAAGCTCAATCATATTTCAGGAGCAGAATCCATAACGGAATTCTTAGATGCCCCAAACCCAAATCTTGCATGCCAAACTTGAACAAAGAAGTTCACTCAACGCTAGTTACAAATTCATTAATCACGAATCACTATAAATCAGGTATACCCATGGCCACACTGGGCAGCCGTGTTGCTGGAGGGTTGCGGCCATGCTGCAGTGAAGAAACGTGTGGCCAATTAGCCCGCAACTGCCTTTCATTTAATGATGAAGACCGCAATGTATAGTCGGTCTTTATTGTTAATGGCCGTGCGGAACCTTTAAACAGGGGCTGTTGCTGGTATGGGCTTTAACTGTTAGGCAAGGGCACAATATGCTTGCATACCCACTTCTCCATTCCCAGCGCTCTCCTGCCCTACAGGTGGGAGCCCTTCTCCTGCCATCTTTTCCTCCTTTTCGAAATCATATAATATCGATGAGAACAGGTCATAAGGAACATGCAGCCCCTCCTTTATCTGCAACTTGCTGACTTTTCTAGGAAGTAAAGCCAACAAAAGATGAAGATGGTCATCACTAAGACCTACCCTAAGGGGTACAGATCATTTTCAACAACACTGTTCCTAGTGCATGAACCCTTGCCACATCTCTCCCTATGCTCAGCTCACATGACAATGGCAGAGACTGCGTGGGATAAGGGTTTTATAGGGCTGTAAAAATCACAGGGGATGGCTATCTGCAGATTGGCTGGCTGCACAGCATTATAGGTGATCTTACTTTCCTGAGCTTGTCTCCTCTACACATAATTTTGCGTTGTAACACATGCACCTGCATTTTAGGAAAACCTGATTTGTTACCACAAAGCGAGAGGAAATTCGGATTTCTTGCAAATCAAAGTTTTCCTAAACTTCGGACAAAATTCCGCTTTGAATGCTTCACTTCACTCAACACTAGTTGCAATTTGAGAAAGTAAATTCTCCGATAATTAGTTATATTCTCACAAAGGTCATTGTGTTGGAACAAGCTTAAGCGTTGTCTAAGGCTTGAAGGGGTGAGGTGATTCTCTTTACTAAGGGGTTGGAATAGAATATAAATGTTAGGCCTCATGCACATGAACGTGTTTTCATTCCGTGCCCGTTCCTTTTTTTATTTTATTTTTGAGGACCGTATACAGAACCATTTATTTCAATGGGTCTGCAAAAAAAAATTGAAGTTACTCCGTGTGCATTCAGTTTCCGTATGTCCATATTTCCGCTTTATGCACAAGAATACTGTTCTATTAGGGGCCAGCTGTTCCATTCCACAAAATACGGAATGCACACGGGCATCATCCATATTTTTTGCGGATCCATTTTTTGTGGACTGCAAAATACATACGGTCATGTGCATGAGGCCTAAGTCTATAGACTCCATTTCACCAAAACAGGAAATTGTGCATAGAACTAAAATACCTTTACAATGGTAATGTAAAACATTTTAGAATTATATTTTGATAGTGCCCAATTCAACCTTGGACTAAAAAACCTTATATAATAAAATATTTAAGATAGATGGATTTTAATGGCAATGGATGACTGAAAGTTTAAGCTTGCTGCGTGCTTTTTTCTAGTTATACATTGTAATGAATTTATGCACTGAGAAACAACATGTAAAGGGATTTTAAAATTACTTTTAAATACGCTTTTTGACTAAGAGGATTACATGTAGGCTTATTAAAAACCGTCATTCAGCCATACCAGAAATCATTCAGGTCTATATGGTCCATACAAGCTGAAATGTGTATTTAAAGTATAAAGACTACTACAATTAGAAACAGAAGTTTTCACAATAATTATACATTGTAGTCTTGTTTCATGTTCTCTAATGCTTAACCCCTTAAGGACCCTGCCATGTGTCACTTTATGTGGTAATAACTTTAAAACGCTTTTAATTATCCAGGCCATTCTGAGATTGTTTTGTCGTCATATATTGTACAGTCGTGGCCAAAAGTTTTGAGAATTACATAAATATTGGAAATTGGAAAAGTTGCTGCTTAAGTTTTTATAATAGCAATTTGCATTTACTCCAGAATGTTATGAAGAGTGATCACGTGAATTGCATAGTCTTTCTTTGCCATGAAAATGAACTTAATCCCAAAAAAACCTTTCCACTGCATTTAATTGCTGTCATTAAAGGACCTACTGAGATCATTTCAGTAATCGTCTTGTTAACTCAGGTGAGAATGTTGACAAGCACAAGGCTGGAGATCATTATGTCAGGCTGATTGGGTTAAAATGGCAGACTTGACCTGTTGAAAGGAGGGTGATGCTTGAAATCATTGTTCTTCCATTGTTAACCATGGTGACCTGCAAAGAAACGTGCGCAGCCATCATTGTGTTGCATAAAAATGGCTTCACAGGCAAGGATATTGTGTCTACTAGGATTGCACCTCACTCAACAATATATAGGGCGTCCGGCAAGTGCCAGGATCGTCTCCTAAAGAGGATTAAGCTGCGGGATCGGAGTGCCACCAGTGCAGAGCTTGCTCAGGAATGGCAGCAGGCAGGTGTGAGCGCATCTGCATGCACAGTGAGGCAAAGACTTTTGGAAGATGGCCTGGTGTCAAGAAGGGCAGCAAAGAAGCCACTTCTCTCTAAAAAAAAAACACATCAGGGACAGATTGATCTGCTGCAGAAAATATGGTGAATGGACTGCTGAGGACTGGGGCAAAATCATATTCTCCGATGAGACCTCTTTCCGATTGTTTGGGGCATCAGGAAAAAGGCTTGTCCGGAGAAGAAAAGGTGAGCGCTACCATCAGTTCTGTGTCATGCCAACACCATTCATGTGTGGGGTTGTTTCTTATCCAAGGGAGTGGGCTCACTCACAATTTTGCCCAAAAACACAGCCATGAATAAAGAATGGTACCAAAACACCCTCCAACACCAACTTCTTCCAACAATCCAACAACAGTTTGGTGAAGAACAATGCATTTTTTAGCACGATTGAGCACCGTGCCATAAGGCAAAAGTGATAACTAAGATCGGGGACCAAAACGTTGACATTTTGGGTCCATGGCCTTAAACTCCCCAGATCTTAATCCCATTGAGAACTTGTGGTCAATCCTCAAGAGGTGGGTGGACAAACAAAAACCCACAAATTCTGACAAACTCCAAGAAGTGATTATGAAAAAATGGGTTGCATGAGAGCATGCCCAGTCGAATTGCAGAGGTCCTGAAAAGGAAGGGCCAACACTGCAAATACTGACTGTTTGCATAAATGTCATGTAATTGTCGATAAAAGCCTTTGAAACGTAAGAAGTGCGTGTAATAATATTTCACTACATCACAAAAACAACTGAAACAAAGATCTAAAAGCAGTTTAGCAGCAAACTTTGTGAAAACTAATATTTGTGTCATTCTCAAAACTTTTGGCCACGACTGTACTTCATGACAGTGGTAAAATTGAGTTAAAAAAAAGTATTTTTATGTATCAAAAAATAAAAAATTTACAAAAATTTACAAATTTCAACTTTTATAATAGATAGTAATACCTCTAAGAATAGGTATTACTTTACATTTTTCATATGTCTACCACATGTTTGGATAATTTTATAAATGTCATTTTATTTTTTGGGACGTTAGAAGGCTTAGAAGTTTAGAAGCAAATCTTGAATTTTTTCAGAAAATTTCCCAAACCCACTTTTTAGGGACCAGTTCAGGTCTGAAGTCACTTTGTTAGGCTTACATAATAGAAACCACCCAAAAATGACCCCATTTGAGAAACTACACCCCTCAAGGTATTCAAAATAGATTTTACAAACTTTGTTAACCCTTTAGGTGTTCCACAAGAAATAATGGTAAATGGAAATTAAATTTAATTTTTGGGCAGATTTTCCATTTTAATTATTTTGCCACTGACAAAGCAAGGGTTAACAGCCAAACAAAATTTCCCATATGTGGTCGTAAACTGCTGTATGGGCACACAGCATTGCACAGAAGGAAAGAAATGCCATGTGGTTTTTGGAAAGCAGATTTCACTGGGATAATTTTAAGCTGCCATGTCACATTTGAAGCCCCCCTGATGCACCCCTAGAGTAGAAACTCCAAAAAGTAACCCCATTTTGGAAAACTACAGGACAAGATGGCAGTTTTGTTGTGCTATTTTAGGGTACATATGATTTTTGGTTGCTCTATATTACACTTTTTGTGATGCAATGTAACAAAAAATTGCTGTTTTGGCACTGTTTTTATTTTTTGTTATTTACAACATTCATCTGACAGGTTAGATCACGTGGTATTTTTATAGAGTAGGTTGTTACTGACACGACAATACCAAATAGGACTACTTTTTTGTTGTTGTTTGTATCAGTTTTACAAAGCATGCATTTTTTACGGTGGTCATCTGAGAGGTGAGGTCATGTGGTATTATAGAGCAGGTTGTTCTGGACGCGACAATACCTAATGTGTATACTTTTTTTAAAATTTACTTGAGTTTTACACAATAACAGCATTTAAAAAAAAAATGTTTTAGTGTCTCCATATTCTGAGCCATAGTTTTTTTATTTTTTGGGTGATTGTCTTAGGTAGGGGCTAATTATATGCGGGATGAGGTGACGGTTAGATTGGTACTATTTTGGAGGGTATACGCCTTTTTGATCACTTGGTGTTGCACTCTTAGTGATGTAAGGTGAACAAAAAATAGTTTATTTAGCACATTATTCATTTTTTCATGGTGTCCACTTGAGGAGTTAGGTCATGGGATAGCTTTATAAAGCCGGTCGATACGGACGCGGCAATACCTAATGTGTACTTTACTTTTTTCCCTATTTAAAAAAAAATAATTCCCTTTATTTTGGCAAAACAATATATATATATATATACACTCACCTAAAGAATTATTAGGAACACCTGTTCTATTTCTCATTAATGCGATTATCTAGTCAACCAATCACATGGCAGTTGCTTCAATGCATGTAGGGTTATGGTCCTGGTCAAGACAATCTCCTGAACTACAAACTGAATGTCAGAATTGGAAAGAAAGGTGGACTACAACAGCAGAAGACCCCACCGGGCACCACTCATCTCCACTACAAATAGGAAAAAGAGGCTACAATTTGCACGAGCTCACCAAAATTGGACTGTTGAAGACTGGAAAAATGTTGCCTGGTCTGATGAGTCTCGATTTCTGTTGAGACATTCAAATGGTAGAGTCCGAATTGGCGTAAACAGAATGAGAACATGTATCCATAATGCCTTGTTACCACTGTGCAGGCTGGTGGTGGTGTAATGGTGTGGGGGATGTTTTCTGGGCACACTTTAGGCCCCTTAGTGCCAATTGGCCATTGTTTAAATGCCACGGGCTACCTGAGCATTGTTTCTGACCATGTCCATCCCTTCGTGACCACCATGTACCCATCCTCTGATGGCTACTTCCAGCAGGATAATGCACCATGTCACAAAGCTCAAATCATTTCAAATTGGTTTCTTGAATATGACAATTAGTTCACTGTACTAAAATGACCCCCACAGTCACCAGATCTCAACCCAATAGAGCATCTTTGGGATGTGGTGGAAAGGGAGCTTTGTGCCCTGGATGTGCATCCCTCAAATCTCCATCAACTGCAAGATACTATCCCATCAATATGGTCCAACATTTCTAAAGAATGCTATCAGCACCTTGTTGAATCAATGCCACGCAGAATTAAGGCAGTTCTAAATGCAAAAGGGGGTCCAACACCGTATTAGTATGGTGTTCCTAATAATTCTTTAGGTGAGTGTATATATTTATATATATATATATATATATATATATATATATATATATATATTTATTTATTTTTTACTTAAACTTTGAATTTATTTTTTTGTCAAACAAATTTATTTATTTTTTATTTTTTTTCACTAAATTTTTTGACCCACTCTGGGACTTCAACTTTTGGTGGTCTGATCCCCTTTACAATGCATCTCAATACTTCTGTATTGTAATGCATTGGCTGTAAGTGCATTACACAGTGTAATACACTTAGGCCCCTTTCACACGGACGAGTATTCCGCGCGGGTGCAATGCGTGAGGTGAACGCATTGCACCCGCACTGAATTCTGACCCATTCATTTCTATGGGGCTATTCACATGAGTGGTGATTTTCACGCATCACTTATGCGTTGCGTGAAAATGGCAGCATGCTCTATTTTGTGCGATTTTCACGTAACGCAGGCCCCATAGAAGTGAATGGGGATGCGTGAAAATCGCAAGCATCCGCAAGCAAGTGCGGATGCGGTGCGATTTTCACGCACGGTTGCTAGGTGACGATCGGAATGGAGACCCGATCAATATTATTTTTCCCTATAACATGGTTATAATTGAAAATAATAGCATTTTGAATACAGAATGCATAGTAAAATAGCGCTGGAGGGGTTAAAAAACGAAAAAAAAAAATTTAACTCACCTTCATCCACTTGCTCGCGCAGCCGGCATCTCTTCTGTCTCTTTCTTTGCTGATTGCAGGACCTGTGGTGATGTCACTCCGGTCATCACATGATCCAAGCAAGTGGATAAGGGTGAGTTAAATATTTATTTATTTATTTATTTATTTTTATTTATTTTTTAACCCCCCCAGCCCTATTTTACTATGCATTCTGTATTCAGAATGCTATTATTTTCCCTTATAACCATGTTATAAGGGAAAATAATACAATCTACAGAACACCGATCCCAAGCCCGAACTTCTGTGAAGAAGTTCGGGTTTGGGTACCAAACATGCACGATTTTTCTCTTCTCATTCACTTCTATGGGAGCAGCGGGTAGCAGCGATTGGTGGTGGACGGACCCTCAGAAATCTGGGGTCCTCCAGCCACAGCTATTCCGGCTCTATTCAGAGGTGGGAGCCGCACCTATCAGACAATGGGGTCATATCCTAGCGATATACCACCATTGTCTGTGATGGGAATGCCCCTTTAACATGCAACATATTAAAAAAAAAGTTTGAAAGAAAATGTACTTTTTTAATATTAATATTTTTATTAGTTGGATAAATAAAAAATAAAAATGATTGCATAAATAAATATTAAAGGGGTTTTCTGGGATATTTATATCCTCAGGATAGCTCATCTATAGCAGATAAGTTGGGGTACAACTCCCACTGACCAGCTGTATAAACAAGCTGGGTTGCTCCGATGAGAGCCATGGTTAATGCCTAGGCCAGGTAATGTGACCAAGTGCAGCTCATTCCAGTTCAAGTGAATGGGGCTGAGCTGTGATACCAAGCAAAACCACTATCCAATGGACAGACCTGTGCTTGGTTTGAATTTGAAATCAGTGATGACAGTAAAACATAATGATGCTTAAGAAAAATGTACTAATAAAAATGGGAACTTATAACTAGAGATGCGGTTTGCCGGCGCCATATTCTTTTACATTGTGAAGAACTTTGACCCATGACACATCCATCAGGTGGTACAGGACAGCCAATTGAGACATTTCAGCGCATGGACACACCCCCTACCTTATAAATAAACCTGATCTGGCCTCCATTTTACATTCAGTGTTTTGCCAGTGTAGGGAGAGGTTGCTGTGTGGAGCAGGGACAGACTATTAGGGACACCAAATGCTAGCTAATAGGGCCACAAAAGTTCTATTAAGGACTGGTATAGGTGTGCTATCAATAGGTGTAACTTACTGAGGGGTGTAATATACTTATAATATACTTTCTGACATAGAAAGTATATTATAGTGCATTTGCATTGTGCAGCAATTGTGTGCGGTTCTACACAGAGTGAAAAACGCTATTGGAACAAATAATTTCTACTGGTGTGTTATACCAGTTGCCCCCTAAAAAAAACAGATTAAAGCAGGGGTGTAATATACCTTCTTCCACAAATACTGCACTTCAATAGGGACTTTTCCTGTCATTTTCAGAATGAACCTGTTACAAGAGGCAGGCCATTCCGCAGGGGTGGTAGGGGTCGGGCAGATGCACCAGGCTGGAGCCTAAGTGGGAAGTTGCAGAAGGTGCGTGCGATTACGTCAAAGGACGCACCAGAGTTGGTTGAGTGGCTCACTCAGCCTTCCACTTTTGCACCCTCCTCATCCTTTCTATCTGCACCCTCTTCACTCTGTGCTGTGTGCACCCCCAAAAACACCACCACCACCACCACCATCATATCCCTCCGCTCGAGTCAGAGGAATTATTTTCCCATCCATTCCAAGACCTTACTGATGCGCAGCCATTCTTGGCATCAGATCAGGAAGAGGAAGTATCAACGGTCGCCACCCAGCAGTCTGATGACAGTACCCAGATCATTCCAAGGAGGGTGGTCCCCGCTGTTGCTGCCTACTCCAAGATCTCTAATGTCAGTGGTGGTGAAGGTGATGATGTGTCGATGGACATCACGTGGGTGCCCACAAGAGAGGAAGAGGAGGGGAGTTCAGAGGGAGAGACGGAGCAGCAGATAGGGAGGAGAAGGAGGAGAAGCAGGCAGAAATTACAGTGCACAGGAGGCAAAAAGCAGACTGCTAATGTGTCTGGAACGTGCACTCCACCATGCACTGTGAATGCATCTCTGGCACACAGTGTCAGTGCCAAGATGCATCTGACCAGAGACACGTGGTCTAGCAAACATGGGCAGCGAAGGTACATAACTTTTACTGCCCACTGGGTGAACCTTCTGACGGCCATCAAGCATGCAACCCGTGACACCCATGTGGATTTGGTGTAACTGCCACAGATTGCATGCAGGCCTGCCTCTTCTCTTCCTCCTACTCCATCCTCTGTCTTTTCCTCGGCTGACTCCCCCCTTTCCACTGCTACCGCCTCTACCACTGCACCCCCCAAGCTCCCCAGAACCTATTTGACGTGACAGGTGATACGTTGCCATGCTGTGCTGCGGCTGTTGTGCCTGAGAGCCAAGAGCCACACCGGTCCTGCACTCCATTCAGCTTTGCGGCCACACGCCGATTAGTGGCTAACCCCGCTCAGTTTGACAGTTGGTAAAGTGGTGTGCGACAACGGTGCCAATCTGCTGAGCGCGCTTAAACAGAGCAAAATGACACACATGCTGTGCATGGCACACGTCCTGAACTTAGCCATGCAGTGATTCACTGCCAAATACCCCGGGGTCAAGGACGTCTTGCTGCAGGCCAGGAAAATCTCTGTCCATTTTAGAAGATCTTACACTGCCATGGCTCGCCTTGCTGACGTTCTACCTGCCTGTCAGACGACTGATTTGTGACTGCCCGACGCGCTAGAACTCCAACTTGTATATGCTTAATAGGTTGCTCCAGCAGAAACATGCAGGTAACGAGTCTGCGGCAGGACAGGTTTTGGGGAGCTTGTTTTTTTTTTCACCGTACCAGTGGCTGCTCATGCACAATGCATGCAGACTTCTGCGGCCATTTGATGAGATCACCAAACTGGTCAGTCACAGCCAGGGCGCCATCAGTGACATCGAACCTTACTCCTTCTTTCTGGAGCGTGCATTTTGTTGTGTCATTGATCAAGGCGTCAAGGAGCAGGAGCAGGAAGACGAGGAAGTTGCAATGCTAGATGAATTCTCAGGGAGGGCTACTCCCTCTGAGACAAGTCAACAGGAGTCTGAAGAGGAGTCAGAGGAGGATGGTGCCGGGGCTTAGGAGTAGTAAGAAGAGCGTGCTTTAAACTTTTCTTGGATCCCTGGTGTTGTCCGTGGCTGGGGAGAGGAGACCGAGGATGACGTGTTTGAAGAGGGACCCCCATCTAAAAAGCATAAAGGACAAGGACCTGTACTGGGTGGCAACAAACTTAGACCCCCGGTACAAACACTAAATGAAGGACATGTTACCAGCTTCACAGAGGGCTGTCAGAATGCAGCACTTCCAGGCCTTGCTTCGAGAAATGCTGCATTCTGCTTTTGCAGGTGCTGGCAGAGGAATTTTTACTCACTGAGAAACAGTTGCGGGTACCAATACAAAAGCGCATGCAAGAAGAGGGCAGTTTGAAGATGTGTTGGTCACTTCGGATATGAGATCATTCTCGCAGCCAACCCATCGACAGCCGCCCTCCGGATCCAGCCTCAGGGAACGCCTACACCGACAAGTGTCTGACTACATCGGGTTAACGACCGATGTGGACGCTCTGAGAAGAGAGGAACCCTTGGACTACTGAGTGTGCAGGCTTGACCTTTGGCCAGAGCTGGCACAATTTGCCATGGAACTCTTGGCTTGTTCCTCATTTAGTGTCCTGTCCGAAAGGAAGTTTAGTGCAGCGGGGAGGGGGGTAGTGACTGATACGCGCACTCAGGTGGACTACCTCACATTTCTAAAACTGTATGAGGCATGGATCTCGGAGGAATTCAACACATGTGTAGACCACTTTCCTCATGATCCCCACAAATACCTGCCACCACCCAGAACAAATATTGGTCCCTGTCTTAGGTAAATACAGCGGTGAATGCCGAATGTTTTGGACCTCGGAGGAAATCAACACCTGTGACGACCACGTGTTTCAACTATTATCATCAGTTTTTTTTTTAAGAGGGGGATTTCGTTAGCCATGTTTTTAATCCAATTTTATATTTTTAGTTCTTTTAAACATATGTACTTGACCTGTATTTGTACCGGCCTTCATTAAAATTGATATCTATTAACCGTCTAATAGACCTTCAGCCACCTACTTACTTGATCTTTTCTGTATGCTGAATGCATAATTTTTGGGGCCTGTAGTCCACTGGCCTGCTGTAAAATTGATATCCAATGACCGTGTAATCTACCTCCAGCCACATACTTACTTGTTCTTTTCTGTACTCTGAATGCATAAATTTTGGGGCCTGTAGTAAAATTGATATCTATTGACTGTGTAATATACCTCCTGCCATAATCACTTGATCTTTTCTGTCCGGTAAATGCCTAATGTTTTGGGCCTGTAGTCCAGTGGCCTACAGTAAAATTTGTATCCATTGACCGCATACTGTACCTCAAGCCACATAATCAGTATTTCTTTTATGTCAAGTGAATGCCTAATTTTTAAGGCTCGTACTCATGTGGCCTAAAATAAAAAAAATTCTAGGCTCTGACAGGGCACATTTCAGAGAATTTCCCTTCTAAGATGCATAAAAATGTCCCGTTTAAGATACATATTTTTTGTTGGAATTTTTTTCATTGATCCTCCTCTAGTATGTCACCGTCCATGTTGTGGGACTATTTGTGCACTTCTACTAAGTATTTGGTGGTTGCAAATATGAGTTGAAGATTTTTCAGGTTCGCCTGCCATTAAAGTGAATGGGGTCCGCCCCGAACTTATTGCGTTCGTGAACGGTCCCTGACGATGTTCTCCATCACTACTTATAACATGTCTTAGAAATTGTTAGAAATTATGAAAAGGTTTATGTTTCATACAAAAAAAATTACAGTTAAGTTTAAGGCCTCTTGCACATGACCGTATGGCTTTGTCCGCAAAAAACAGATCCACAAAAAATACGTATGATGTCCGTGAGCATTCCGTTTTTTGCAGAACGGAACAGCTGGCCCCTGAACAGTACTATCCTTGTCCATTATGCAGACAATAATTGGACATGTTCTATCTTTGAATGGAAATACGGAAACGGAAGGCATACGGAGTATGTGGATCCATTGAAATGAATGGTTCCGTAGGCAGAACGCAAAAAACGGAACGTAAACAGAAAAAAAAATGTGCAAGAGGCCTAAAGATGTGACAATAGCCTTAAACATTCAATATAAGGAAATCAAATGAAATGTCACCTACATTATATATCTCTGATATCTTATGCAAGACTGGTATAGGTTTCATTGTGGATTAATAAACTAAGTGTAAAGAATGTATGTACTTTCATTGTGTCTTAAAGAGCAGTAGATTTTTCCAATAGTAACCTCTTTTAATCTTTCACTTGCCCTGTGCATATAATTTGAGTTAATAGCTCATTTATCTACACACGGGTGGAGAAGAATCAAGCACAACCATAAAAAATATGACTGGTAATAAATTCAGTAATAATAGGTCTAACTGTATGTCCTTGTTTCTATCTTAAGCCAAAGTCACCTGTCTATAGTATACTCAATACTCTTTAGTCAATTTGCATATATTTGTTGAGGGGGTCACCGTCTGGGGCCCCCAAGAAGAGACATACAATACCCATTTGAATTACCTATGAGTGAGATAACATGCACTTTGTGTGACTGGCTTCTAGAGGCCCTTAGTGAGGCAGCCCCCTAAGAACTAATGGAGCGAGATGTTGCCAATTAATTTAAAAAGGAAAGAAATCTTATAGCTGCACAGGATTTGCTTTCTTATCAAAATGAACTGTTAAAAGTAGCTTCTTATTAATTTGTGCATTTTGTTATTTTGTTGCCCTGTCCTGACTTCTTGGGAAAAGCTAGAGGGCCTGGGAAGAGGAAGGGGCAGGAGGACAGAAAGTCAGCAGTTGGAGAGCAATGGATTCAGACGTGTCTGCTAAGTTGTTTACCTGAGGTGTCATGTGATCAAGCCAGAGATCCAAGGCTTTATCCACCGTGAGCAAGGGACAATTGTTGAAGATCTGCTGCCTGCTAAAGAGGATCTGTAGTCTTCGTTTATAATCAGGAGAAGTGATGAGCGGCAGGGGCAATATTTGAATTTGCGATATTTCGTGAATATTTAGTAGAATATTCATCATATTTTCGCGAATTCGAGATAATTTTCTTGATCGCGAGAAATCAGCAATGTAATATTTGCGTAATGCGAGCAAAATACAGGTGTGGGTCACTACAGCCATATTTTTCAAACTGCTAGATTCTTCCTGAGAACATGGCAGAACATTACAATAGCTTTATATGCAGATAGAGTGCTCCAATATTAGTGATTGGTGCACTGTTTTTTGTGAACTTGTGACATCACAGCACTATGTATGTATGTATGTAGCATACATACAGCACTATGTATATAGCAGCTACACTATCACTATCTAAACTACACTGACCATCTTCCCCTAACTATCTGTAATATATATATATATATATATATATATATATATGTGTAAATATATATACAGTCAGGTCCGTAAATATTGGGACATTGACAAAATTGTAACATTTTTGGCTCTATACACCACCACAATGGATTTGAAATGAAACAAACAAGATGTGCTTTAACTGCAGGCTGTCAGCTTTAATTTGAGGGTATTTACATCCAAATCATGTAAACGGTGTAGAAATTACAACAGTTTGCATATGTGTCTCCCACTTGTGAAGGAACCAAAAGTAATGGGATAATTTTCTTCTCAGCTGTTCCATGACCAGGTGTTTGTTATTCCCTCATTATTCCAAGAGTTCATTTCAAGTGTGCTATTTGCATTTGGAATCTGTTGCTGTCAACTCTCAAGTTGAGATCCAAAGAGCTCTCACTATCAGTGAAGCAAGCCATCATTAGGCTAAAAAAACAAAACAAACCCATCAGAGAGATAGCAAAAACATTAGGCGTGGCCCAAAAAACAGTTTGGAACATTCTCAAAAAGAAGGGACGCACCGGTGAGCTCAGCAACACCAAAAGACCCAGAAGACCACGGAAAACAACTGTGGTGAAAGACCGAAGAATTCTTTCCCTGGTGAAGAAAACACCCTTGACAACAGTTGTCAAAAACACTCTCCAGGAGGTAGGTGTATGTGTGTCAAAGTCAACAATCAAGAGAAGACTTCACCAGAGTGAATACAGGGGGTTCACCACAAGATGTAGACTATTAGTGAGCCTCAAAAACAGAAGGCCAAATTAGAGTTTGCCAAACGACATCTAAAAAAAAGCCTTCACAGTTCTGGAACAACATCCTATGGACAGATGAGACCAAGATCAACTTGTACCAGAGTGATTGGAAGAGAGAAGGAAAGAAACTGCTCATGATCCTAAGCAAACCACCTCATCAGTGAAGCATGGTGGTGGTAGTGTCATGGCGTGGGCATGTATGGCTGCCAATGGAACTGGTTCTCTTGTATTTATTGATGATGTGATGGCTGACAAAAGCAGCAGGATGAATTCTGAAGTGTTTCGGGCAATATTATCTGCTCATATTCAGCCAAATGCTTCAGAACTCATTGGACGGCGCTTCATAGTGCAGATGGACAATGACCCAAAGCATACTGCAAAAGCAACCAAAGAGTTTTTTAAGGGAAAGAAGTGGAATGTTATGCATTGGCCAAGTCAATCACCTGACCTGAATCCAAGTGAGCATGCATTTCACTTGCTGAGGACAAAACTGAAGGGAAAATGCCCCAAGAACAAGCAGGAACTGAAGACAGTTGCAGTAGAGGCCTGGCAGAGCATCACCAGGTATGATACCCAGTGTCTGGTGATGTCTATGCGTTCCAGACTTCAGGCTGTAATTGACTGCAAAAGATTTGCAACCAAGTATTAAAAAGTGAAAGTTTGATTTATGCTTATTATTATGTCCCATTACTTTTGGTTCCTTACCAAGTGGGAGGCACATATGCAAACTGTTGAAATTCCCACACTGTTCACCTGATTTGGATGTAAATACCCTAAAATTAAAGCTGACAGTCTGCAGCACATCATGTTTGTTTCATTTCAAATCCATTGTGGTAGTGTATAGAGCCAAAAATGTTAGACTTGTGCCTATGTCCCAATATTTATGGACCTGACTGTATACATAAATATTGGAAATGGGAAAAGTTGCTGCTTAAGTTTTTATAATAGGAATTTGCATATACCCCAGAATGTTATGAAGAGTGATCCCCAAAAAAAACTTTCCACTGCATGTCATTGCTGTCATTAAAGGACCTGCTGAGATCATTTCAGTAATCGCCCTGTTAACTCAGGTGAGAATGTTGACGTGCACAAGGTTGGAGATCATTATGTCAGGCTGATTGGGTTAAAATGGCACACTTGACCTGTTAAAAGGAGGGTGATGCTTGAAATCATTGTTCTTCTATTGTTAACCATGGTGACCTGCAAAGAAACGCATGCAGCCATCATTGCGTTGCATAAAAATGGCTTCACAGGCAAAGATATTGTGGCTACTAAGATTGCACCTCAATCAACAATTTATAGGATCATCAAGAACTTCATAGAAAGAGGTTCAATTCTTGTTAAGAAGGCTTCAGGGCGTCCAAGAAAGTCAAGCAAGCGCCAGGATCGTCTCCTAAAGAGGATTCAGCTGCAGATCGGAGTGCCACCAGTGCAGAGCTTGCTTAGGAATAGCAGCAGGCAGGTGTGAGCGCATCTGCACGCACAGTGAGGCAAAGACTTTTGGAAGATGGCCTGGTGTCAAGAAGGGCAGCAAAGAAGCCACTTCTCTCCAAAAAAACATCAGGGACAGATTGATCTTCTGCAGAAAATATGGTGAATGGACTGCTGAGGACTGGGGCAAAGTCATATTATCTGATGAAGCCTCTTTCCTTGTTTGGGGCATCAGGAAAAAGGCTTGTCCAGAGAAGAAAAGGTAAGCACTACCATCAGTCCTGTGTCATACCAACAGTAAAGCATCCTGAGACCATTCATGTGTGGGGTTGCTTCTCATCCAATGGAGTGAACTCACTCACAATTTTGCCCAAAAACACAGCCATGAATAAAGAATGGTACCATAACACCCTCCAACACCAACTTCTTCCAACAATCCAACAACAGTTTGGTAAAGAATAATGCATTTTCCAGCACGATGGAGCAAAAGTGATAACTAAGTTGCTCGGGGACCAAAACTTTGAAATTTTGGGTCCATGGCCTGGAAAATCCCCAGATCCTTATCCCTTTGAGAACTTGTGGTCAATCCTCAAGAGGCGGGTGGACAAACAAAAACCCACTAATTCTAACAAACTCCAAGAAGTGATTATGAAAGAATGGGTTGCTATCAGTCAGGAAATGGCCCAGAAGTTGATTGAGAGCATGCCCAGTCGAATTGCAGAGGTCCTGAAAAAGAAGGGCCAACACTGCAAATACTGACTCTTTGCATAAATGTCATGTAATTGTCGATAAAAGCCTTTGAAACGTATGAAGTGCGTGTAATTATATTTCACTACATCACAGAAAAAACTGAAACAAAGATCTAAAAGCAGTTTAGCAGTAGAGATGTCGCGAACATAAAATTTTCCGTTCGCAAACGGCGAGCGCAAATTTTTGCAAATGTTCGCGAACGGGCGAACCGCCATTGACATCAATAGGCAGGCAAATTTTAAAACCCACAGGGACTCTTTCTAGCCACAGTAGTGATGGAAAAGTTGTTTCAAGGGGACTAACACCTGGACTGTGGCATGCCGGAGGGGTATCCATGGCAAAACTCCCATGGAAAATTACATAGTTGACACAGAGTTGGGTTTTAATCCATAAAGGGCATAAATCGCCTAACAATCCTAAATTCTTTTTTAACATTGTGGTTTAAAACATCCAGTGTGTGTATACGATCAGGTATGATGTTGTATCGATCAGGTAGTGTAAGGGTTATGCCCACTTCACAGACATTGACAGACCAAACTCCCCTTTTAATGCACCGCAAACAACCGCAAACAGTCCATTTGCCCAACCGCAAACTCCCCATTTGCACAAGGTTGGATACCAAGCTAGCCATGTCCCGTTGATGTCATTGAAGGTTTCTTCCTCCACCCAGCCACGTACAACACCAAGGGTCCCGGAAAGGTGAATTGAATTGATTTTTCGAACGGGGAGATGGTTAAAAAAAACGCTGGCTCCCTCCCCTTTGTTTGAATCCACGGTCACTGCGTCTGCGCTGTGCAATTTGCTGTCACACCTGATATGAGTGGTATTTTCTGTAGTTCTCTTCTCATCAGTTTAATCCCTGTTACGTTCCATATCAGGCATTGCCTTTTGTGAAAAAAATATTAGGCCAGGTACCTTCGACTGCCTTCACAGTGACAGACCAAACTCTGATACACCAAACTGAATTGATTTTAGGAACCGGGAGATGGAAAAAGCAGCTTGGTCGGTCCTCTTACTCCCAAGTTTGGGCACTGCGTGTGCACAGAGCAATGTGATGTGACACCCTGTATGAGTGGTGTCTTAACTAGTACTATTCCTATCAGTTTAATCCCTGTTACGTCCCCCATCTGGAGACGTGTGTCGAATTGATTAACCATTGTCGAAATAACGAACCATTACGACATCCTGAAATAATTTAGTTCTGAGCTCTGTACTTGCTTTGTATTGGAATTGATGGGGATTTTTTTAATTGTCTGCATTATTTCTAATAAACTATTAAGAGACTTTATTATGATTTTTTTATTTTATGTATTAAAAACCCATACAACTTAAAAAAAAAAAAAAAAAGAGAATGTTTTTTTCTATGAAAAATTATCCAGCCGATCGCTTTTACTCTGATCATAATGAAGCAACGGCCTTATCATCTGGGGTGTGGCAACATTGCCAACACACTCATAGAGGTGATGATCGCTTCATTGTGATACGCAAGTCCCTTCACCACAACAAGGTACCGATCACGAAGGGGAATTGACACATGTATGTGCCTTTTTTTGTTTTGTTTTTGCAGCCACAGTGCAGCACCAGAGGCCAGAAAAATTAGGCATGTACACATGCCTGAAAAATTAGGTATTGTTGCAGCCGCTGCTGTTTTCCAGGCAGAAAGGTGACTAAAATATTGTGGCTTGAACCCTAGTTGGTGGTGGAGAATTCATGCCTCATTCATCTTAATGAAGGTGAGGTAATCAACACTTTTTTGACCGAGGCAACTTCTTTTGTCAGTGACAATGCCTCCTGCTGCACTGAAGGTCCTTTCTGACAGGACACTTGAAGCGAGGCAGGCCAGAAGTTCTATCGCAAACTGGGATTGCTCAGGCCACAGGTCAAGCCTGCACACCCAGTAGTCAAGGGGTTCATCGCTCCTCAGAGTGTCGATAGCTGCAGTTAAGGCGAGGTAGTCTGCTACCTGTCGGTCGAGTCGTTCTCTAAGGCTGGATCCCGAAGGGCTGTGGCGATGTGTAGGACTGAAAAAGCTCTGCATGTCCTCCATCAACAACACATCTGTAAAGCGTCCTGTCCTTGCTGCCGTGGTCGTGGTAGGAGGAGGATTACTTTGACCTCTTCCCCAGTTAGATTCCTGTTGTGCTGTGACATCCCCCTTATAAGCTGTGTAAAGAATATTTTTTAGTTTGGTTTTGAACTGCTGCATCCTTTCTGACTTTCGGTAATTTGGTAACATTTCCGCCACTTTCTGCTTATACCGGGGGTCTAGTAGCGTGGCCACCCAGTATAGGTCGTTCTCCTTCATCCTTTTTATACGAGGGTCCCTCAACAGACATGACAGCATGAAAGACCCCATTTGCACAAGGTTGGATACCAAGCTACTTATTTCCCGTTCCTCCTCCTCACTGATGTCATTGACAGTCTGTTCTTCCCCCCAGCCATGTACAACACCACGGGTCCCAGATAGGTGACAACAACGAGCACCCTGGGATGCCTGCTGTGGTTGGTCTTCCTCCTCCTCAAAGCCACATTCCTCCTCTGACTCCTCTTCCTCATACTCCTCTTGCAGCGTTGCCGCAGGACCGGCAAGCGATGATGACAAGGCTGTTTCTGGTGGTGATGGTGACCACAACTCTTCCTCATCCTCTTCACGCTCATCTACAGCCTGATCCAGCACTCTTCGCAGGGCACGCTCCAGGAAGAAAACAAATGGAATGAGGTCGCTGATGGTGCCTTCGGTGCGACTGACTAGGTTTGTCACCTCCTCAAAAGGACGCATGAGCCTACAGGCATTGAGCATGAGCGTCCAGTAACGTGGCAAAAAAATCCCAGCTCTGCAGAGGCTGTCCTAGCACCCCAGTCATACAAATACTCGTTGATGGCTTTTTCTTGCTGGAGCAGGCGGTCGAACATTAGGAGTGTTGAATTCCAACGTGTCGGGCTGTCGCAAATCAAGCTCCTCACTGGCATGGTGTTTCAGCGCTGAATGTCTGAAAAGTGCACCATGGCCGTGTAGGAACGTCTGAAATGGCCACACACCTTCCTGGCCTGCTTGAGGACATCCTGTAAGCCTGGGTACTTAGACACAAAGCGTTGTACAATGAGATTCAACACATGTGCCATGCACAGCACATGTGACAACTTGCCCAAATTCAATGCCGCCAACAAATTGCTTCCATTGTCACACACCACTTTGCCGATCTCCAGTTGGTGCGGGGTCAGCCACTGATCCACCTGTGCGTTTAGGGTGGACAGGAGTGCTGGTCTGGTGTGGCTCTCTGCTTTCAGGCAAGACAACCCCAAGACAGCGTGACACTGTCGTATCCGGGATGTGGAATAGCCCCTGGGGAGCTGGGGGGATTCAGTTGATGTGCAGCCAGACGCCGATGCAGAAGAGGACTCAGCCGAGGAGGTTATCGAAGAGGATGGAGTAGAGGAGGTGGAAGTAGGCCTGCCTGCAAGTCGTGGCGGTGTCACCAACTCCGCTGCAGAGCCACGCATTTCATGCTTGGAAGCCGTCAGCAGGTTGACCCAATGCGCAGTGTACGCGATATACCTGCCCTGACCGTGCTTTGCAGACCAGGTATCAGTGGTCAGATGGACCCTTGCTCCAACACTGTATGCCAGAAATGCCATGACTTCCTGTTCAATCACTGAGTAGAGGTTTGGGATTGCCTTTTTTGAAAACATAATTTTGTCCGGGTAACTTCCACTGTGGTGTCCCAATAGCGACAAATTTTTTGAAGGCCTCAGACTCCACCAGCTGGTATGGTAACAGTTGGTGGGCTAAGAGTTCCGTCAAGCCAGCTGTCAGATGCCGGGCAAGGGGCTGACTCTGTGACATTGGCTTCTTACACTCAAACATTTCCTTTACAGACACCTGACTGTGGGCAGATGAGATGGAACTGCTAAAGGTGAGAGGCGGAGGGGCGGGTGGTTGAGAGGGGGCAAGGAGGACAGCAGTGGTTGACGTGGCTGAAGATGCTGGACCAGGAGGAGGATGGTGGCTTTGAGTTTGTGTGCTGCTTGTACTCATGTATTGATCCCATTGGCGTTTGTGATGTGAGATCATCCCATGACTCCGTTTCTTTTGACACAGGTTGCAAATGGCATTGCTGTTATCAGAGGCAGACACACAAAAAAATGCCACACTGCTGAGCTTTGCAATGACGGCATTCTGGTGGTGGCAACAGCATGCGTTGATTGGCGTGCTGTCTGGCTGACCCCTGGTGCCGATACATGCTGTCTGACTGTGCCACTAGCTCCTTGCGACGACCTCCCCCTGCTTCCAACTCGTCTCCTCCTTCTCTCTCTCTCCCCTTCTGAACTTTCCCCCTCTTCTTCTTCTCTTCGAGCAGGCACCCACATGGCATCCACGGACACATTGTCATCATCAACCGCTTTACTTGTATCTGACACCTCAGCAAAGGAAGCAGCAGCGGGTACAACATCATCATCATCATCACACTGTACGTCCATGTGTGTAATGCTGCCTGACTGAGACATATCCCTGTTATCTAAATCCTCTGGCAATAATGGTTGTGCATCACTAATTTCATCCAACTTATGTGTAAATAACTCCTCGGAGGGATCAAGTGAAGCAGCTGTGGTGGTAGTGGTGGTGGTGGTGGCGGCAGCGGGCGGGAGAGTGGTAACTTGAGAGCAGGTGACCAAAGCTGAGCTGGAGGAGGATGGTGCGTCACGGTTCTTAGCGAAAGCTGTTGAAGATTGGGTGTCCTGTGTAAACTAATGTGAAAACTAATATTTGTGTCATTCTCAAAACTTTTGGCCACGACTGTGTATGTATATATATATATATATATATATATAAGTAGCAAAAAGATGAGGCAGCACTCCGACATAAGGTGAAAGAAATCGTGGATCCTTTATTCCCCTCTGCAACGCTTCAACCGCTCATTGCGGTCTTTATCAAGCAGGCTTGATAAAGACCGCAATGAGCGGTTGAAACGTTGCAGAGGGGAATAAAGGATCCACGATTTCTTTCACCTTATGTCGGAGTGCTGCCTCATCTTTTTGCTACTTAGATCTACGTATAGCCGTCTGAGCCTGCGGTTTTGAGGATATTTTTGCACCCACCACAATTTTTGTCTTGTGCTGCTGGTTCTCTTTTTTGTTATTTATATATATATATAGACATCAAAAGGATGAGGCAGCACTCCAGGTAAAGTGAAATGGTGGATCTTTTATTCCCTCTGCAACGTTTCAACCGTCTCAATGCGGTCTTTCTCAAGCATATCACAAGGTGTCATACAAGGGTATATATACCCACAATACATAGCAAGCAATTATAGTGACAATTATTCAATATACAACATGATTAGTCCATACAAAATATAATAAAGTGCATAGTGCAATCTACAACAAATCTATCTGACATGATTTCATATAATGTGATGATTTACATATCATAATACATTACAGTGTGTGCAAATCCAGCAATTCTGATACCGGCCTCAACTGTGAATTAATTATTGGCCTATAATCCATCAACACACTAACAGTCACCTGTGTATCTATAAAAAGTGCAATTATAACAACTAAAGTTAAAAACAACTCACACCGTAACACATGTGCAGGGGCGCCAAAGTCCGCGTCCTCACTGTCGAAACGCGCATGCCCAAACTGTCAGCCGCGTCACAAAAGCGACACCATCCAGGAAGAAGCCAGGAGCCATCACCATGGAAACGTGACGTCAAAGACACGCGACCAGGGAGGCGGCCACATGACCAAACCAGAGGCGTCGCCGAGACCCGCCCACGATGCAGGGCCCGCGTCACCAGGCCAGACACGCCTACAATAGTGGCGTCGCTGCCATGGCAACAACAGGCCCAACACCATGCACAGCGTCCCCACAAAGTCCCGCGGCAGGTATAGGGCAGGCGCGAACTAACAGAAATCGGCGGAGGGAGAACAGTAGGCCAAGCAAAAGATAAAATCTATGAAGGCAGACAGGCGAGGGTTAATGAACACCTCACCGGGTCATCATACATATTTAGAGTTAGGAGTGAACGTGGTCCGAGTATGTCGGCACCATGGGTAACCCCTAAATAATCTGTGCCATACCCATGTTATACGACAATGGGACGGGGACCACAGGGCCACGTCGTTCTCACGATCATCACCCCCGGTCCATAACGGGCATGGGATCCAAGACACGTCCATGCCAAGGTACCCAGATCCAGAAACCGTCCCTCATGTCTAAAAGACAAAAGAAAGAAACCACCACTCCAGAAAAATAATATAGTTACAGTAGACCCATTGAGTATCTGATTAAAGGAAATACAATTACACAGGCCCCAAAGATCTCCCCCAACGCCACATATCAACAAGGAGACGCAGAAATAGATGCCCACTGTCCATGTACAACACCGGTGGAGTCCCAATAACTGGAGAAAGAAAAAGAGAAAATTTACGTAAGAAGATGAAATAGAAAGATTGTACATATATACACAATCAAATTCCATAGTTGATGACACCAATAAATATTCACATACACCAGGGCACGGCAAGTTGAGGATCCAACGGGAGTAGCAAGGAGCCCCCTCCTATACCACACTCCACTTGAAATCGACATTGAGACCATAAGGTCTCAGGGTGTTGAGGCGATGAATCCACCTCAATTCCCTCTGTTTAAGGGCCAGCGTCCTATCCCCTCCCCTTCTAGACAGGGTAATATGGTCCACTAGCATAAACTTCAAATCCTTCTCCCTGTGTTTAGCCTCCACAAAGTGTTTTGGAACGGGCAGATGCCCGTTGATTGTGTATATATGTACAATCTTTCTATTTCATCTTCTTACCTAAATTTTCTCTTTTTCTTTCTCCAGTTATTGGGACTCCACCGGTGTTGTACATGGACAGTGGGCGTCTATTTCTGCGTCTCCTTGTTGATATGTGGCGTTGGGGGAGATCTTTGGGGCCTGTGTAATTGTATTTCCTTTAATCAGATACTCAATGGGTCTACTGTAACTATATTATTTTTCTGGAGTGGTGGTTTCTTTCTTTTGTCTTTTAGACATGAGGGACGGTTTCTGGATCTGGGTACCTTGGCATGGACGTGTCTTGGATCCCATGCCCGTTATGGACCGGGGGTGATGATCGTGAGAACGACGTGGCCCTGTGGTCCCCGTCCCATTGTCGTATAACATGGGTATGGCACAGATTATTTAGGGGTTACCCATGGTGCCGACATACTCGGACCACGTTCACTCCTAACTCTAAATATGTATGATGACCCGGTGAGGTGTTCATTAACCCTCGCCTGTCTGCCTTCATAGATTTTATCTTTTGCTTGGCCTACTGTTCTCCCTCTGCCGATTTCTGTTAGTTCGCGCCTGCCCTATACCTGCCGCGGGACTTTGTGGGGACGCTGTGCATGGTGTTGGGCCTGTTGTTGCCATGGCAGCGACGCCACTATTGTAGGCGTGTCTGGCCTGGTGACGCGGGCCCTGCATCGTGGGCGGGTCTCGGCGACGCCTCTGGTTTGGTCATGTGGCAGCCTCCCTGGTCGCGTGTCTTTGACGTCACGTTTCCATGGTGATGGCTCCTGGCTTCTTCCTGGATGGTGTCGCTTTTGTGACGCGGCTGACAGTTTGGGCATGCGCGTTTCGACAGTGAGGACGCGGACTTTGGCGCCCCTGCACATGTGTTACGGTGTGGGTTGTTTTTAACTTTAGTTGTTATAATTGCACTTTTTATAGATACACAGGTGACTGTTAGTGTGTTGATGGATTATAGGCCAATAATTAATTCACAGTTGAGGCCGGTATCAGAATTGCTGGATTTGCACACACTGTAATGTATCATGATATGTAAATCATCACATTATATGTAATCATGTCAGATAGATTTGTTGTAGATTGCACTATGCACTTTATTATATTTTGTATGGACTAATCATGTTGTATATTGAATAATTGTCACTATAATTGCTTGCTATGTATTGTGGGTATACAGTCATGTGAAAAAATTAGGACACCCTTTGAAAGCATGTGGTTTTTTGTAACATTTTTAATAAAAGGTTATTTCATCTCCGTTTCAACAATACAGAGAGATTAAAGTAATCCAACTAAACAAAGAAAACTGAAGAAAAGTCTTTTCAAGATCTTCTGTAAATGTCATTCTACAAAAATGCCTATTCTAACTGAGGAAAAAGATAGGACACCCTTGCCCCTAATAGCGAGTGTTACCTCCTTTGGCTGAAATAACTGCAGTGAGACGGTTCTTGTAGCCATCTACCAGTCTTCGACATCGGTCTGAGGAAATTTTACCCCACTCCTCAATGCAGAACTTTTTCAGCTGTGAGATGTTTGAGGGGTTTCTTGCACGTACAGCCCTTTTCAAGTCACCCCACAGCATCTCAATGGGATTCAAATCTGGACTTTGACTTGGCCATTCCAGGACTCTCCATTTCTTTTTTTTCAGCCAATCTTTGGTTGATTTACTAGTATGTTTTGGGTCATTGTCATGTTGCATGGTCCAGTTCCGCTTCAGCTTTAATTTTCTAACTGATGGTCTCACATGTTCTTCAAGCACCTTCTGATACACAGTAGAATTCATCGTGGATTCTATGATGGTGAGCTGACCAGGTCCTGCTGCAGCAAAGCAGCCCCAAACCATGACACTTCCACCTCCATGCTTCACAGTTGGTATGAGGTTCTTTTCTTGGAATGCTGTGTTTGGTTTACGCCAAACATGTCCTCTGCTGTTGTGTCCAAATAATTCAATTTTGGACTCATCTGTCCAAAGAACATTATTCCAGAAGTCCTGGTCTTTGTCAACTTTATCTCTGGCAAATGTCAGTCTGGCCTCGATGTTTCTCTTGGAAAGCAAAGGTTTCCTCCTTGCACACCTCCCATGCAAGTTAAACTTGTACAGTCTCTTTCTGATTGTAGAGGCATGTACTTCTACGTCAACAGTAGCCAGAGCCTGCTGTAGTTCTCGAGATGACACTTTAGGGTTTTTGGAGACCTCTTTTAGCATCTTGCGGTCTGCTCTTGGGGTGAACTTGCTGGGGCGACCAGTCCTGGGCATGTTGGCAGTTGTTTTGAAAGCCCTCCACTTGTAGACTATCTTCCGGACAGTGGAATGGCTGATTTCAAAATCTTTTGAGATCTTTTTAAATCCCTTCCCAGACTCATAGGCTGCTACAATCTTTTTTCTGAAGTCCTCTGACAGCTCTTTTGCTCTCACCATGGTGCTCACTCTCACTTCAACAGTCAGGAGCACACCAAACTAAATGTCTGAGGTTTAAATAGGGCAAGCCTCATTCAACATGCAGAGTAACGATCTACTAATTATGTGCACCTGGTGTGATATACCTGTGTGAGATCTGAGCCAATTTAAGAGGGAATACATGTGAGGGTGTCCTATCTTTTTCCTCAGTTAGAATAGGCATTTTTGTAGAATGACATTTACAGAAGATCTTGAAAAGACTTTTCTTCAGTTTTCTTTGTTTAGTTGGATTACTTTAATCTCTCTGTATTGTTGAAACGGAGATGAAATAACCTTTTATTAAAAATGTTACAAAAAACCACATGCTTTCAAAGGGTGTCCTAATTTTTTCACATGACTGTATATACCCTTGTATGACACCTTGTGATATGCTTGAGAAAGACCGCATTGAGACGGTTGAAACGTTGCAGAGGGAATAAAAGATCCACCATTTCACTTTACCTGGAGTGCTGCCTCATCCTTTTGATGTCTATCTATCTATAGCCGCTTGAGCCCACGGCTGAGAGGACTTGCACCTATATCTTTGTCTTGTGCTGCTGGGACCCGCATTTTGGATTCTATATATATATATATTTGTGGTCGTGGCAACCAAGTACGTACCTGTCCTACCTGGGATACCCTACCCCTAAGCGGTCAGAGTTGTGCCGTAACTGCGTCGTGGAGGGACGCCTGAAAGAGGGCATCCCCTTTGAGAGTAACAGGAGAAAAGGGTGGGTGGGAGGGAGAACTCTGCACGTCGTACGCATGTGGGAGGGCGCCGGCCGTTGAAGTAGGTGGCCAAGCCCCTCCCACAAATACAGGCCAATGAATCGGCCTTTACACATATACACACACACACACACACAGGTGAAACTCGAAAAATTAGAATATCGTGAAAAGTTCATTTATTTCAGCAATGCAACTTAAAAGGTGAAACTAATATATGAGATAGATTCATTACATGCAAACCAAGATTTTTCAAGCCTTAATTTGTTATTATACAGCTTATGAAACCCAAAAGTCTCAATTTTGAGGTACCTTTTGCTCAGGGCATATGGATTATTTAGCTGACTAGAGTGTGACACTTTGAGCCTAGAATATTGAACCTTTTCACAAAATTCTAATTTTAAGCTGCATTAATGCAATTTCTTTCAATTTGAATTACTGAAACAAATGGACTTTTGCACGATATTCAAATTTTTCGAGTTTCACCTGTATATATATATATATATATATATATATATATATATATGTATGTATATATATATATATATATATATATATGTATATCTAAGGGTACTTTCACACTAGCGTTATTCTTTTCCGGCATTGATTTTTGTCCTAGGGGCTCAATACCGGAAAAGAACTGATCAGTTTTCAGTTTTATCCTAATGCATTGTGAATGGAGAGCAATCCGTTCCGGATGCATCAGGATGTCTTCAGTTCAGTCTTTTTACCTTTTCAGGACGGAGTTAATACCGCGGCATGCTGCAGTTTTATCTCCGTCCAAAGTTTCGGAACACTTGCCTTTGCATTTTTTCCCATTGAAATGCATTAATGCCGGCCCCCGAGTGTTCCGGCAAAACAGATCAGTTTTTGCGGTCTGCGCATGCTCAGACCGCAAAAAATGTAAAAAAAAAATGACGGATCCGTTTTTCCGGATGACACCGCAGAGACGGATCCGACATTTCAATGCATTTGTCAGAGGATCAGGATCCTGATCCGTCTGACAAATGCAATCAGTTTGCATATGTTTTGACGGATCCGGCCTGCCGGAATCCTCTGCTGCATGTGTGAAAGTACGCTAACTAACTAACTATATAATGTAATGACACAGGAAAGCAGAGAGCACAGCAATAACACTGCTGTCTCTCTAAGATCTGCAAAATACTGCATACAAGGGCTGTTGGGGAGGTTCTTATATACTAAAGGGGTAGGCAACTTTCCCATTGGTTGCTAGGGATGTTGCTAAGCTCAGACAAAGACATTGCAGCCTTCTCATTGGAGTCAGTATTTGCAGTGTTGGCCCTTCTTTTTCAGGACCTTTGCAATTCGACTGGGCATGCTCTCAATCAACTTCTGGGCCAATTCCTGACTGATAGCAACCCATTCTTTCATAATCACTTCTTGGAGTTTGTCAGAATTAGTGGGTTTTTGTTTGTCCACCCGCCTCTTGAGGATTGACCACAAGTTCTCAATGGGATAAGGATCTGGGGATTTTCCAGGCCATGGACCCAAAATGTCAAAGTTTTGGTCCCCGAGCCACTTAGTTATCACTTTTGCCTTATGGCACGGTGCTCCATCGTGCTGGAAAATGCATTGTTCTTTACCAAACTGTTGTTGGATTGTTGGAAGAAGTTGGTGTTGGAGGGTATTATGGTACCATTCTTTATTCATGGCTGTGTTTTGGGGCAAAATTATGAGTGAGCCCACTCCCTTGGATGAGAAGCAACCCCACACATGAATGGTCTCAGGATGCTTTACTGTTGGCATGACACAGGACTGATGGTAGCGCTCACCTTTTCTTCTCTGGACAAGCCTTTTTCATGATGCCCCAAACAATCGGAAAGAGGCTTCATCGGATAATATGACTTTGCCCCAGTCCTCAGCAGTCCATTCACCATATTTTCTGCAGAAGATCAATCTGTCCCTGATGTTTTTTTGGAGAGAAGTGGCTTCTTTGCTGCCCTTCTTGACACCAGGCCATCTTCCAAAAGTCTTTGCCTCACTGTGCGTGCAGATGCGCTCACACCTGCCTGCTGCTATTCCTAAGCAAGCTCTGCACTGGTGGCACTCCGATCTGCAGCTGAATCCTCTTTAGGAGACGATCCTGGCGCTTGCTTGACTTTCTTGGACGCCCTGAAGCCTTCTTAACAAGAATTGAACCTCTTTCTATGAAGTTCTTGATGATCCTATAAATTGTTGATTGAGGTGCAATCTTAGTAGCCACAATATCCTTGCCTGTGAAGCCATTTTTATGCAACGCAATGATGGCTGCATGCGTTTCTTTGCAGGTCACCATGGTTAACAATGGAAAAACAATGATTTCAAGCATCACCCTCCTTTTAACAGGTCAAGTGTGCCATTTTAACCCAATCAGCCTGACATAATGATCTCCAGCCTTGTGCACGTTAACATTCTCACCTGAGTTAACAAGACGATTACTGAAATGATCTCAGCAGGTCCTTTAATGACAGCAATGACATGCAGTGGAGAGTGTTTTTTGGGGATTAAGTTAATTTTCATGGCAAAGAAGGACTATGCAATTCATCTGATCACTCTTCATAACATTCTGGAGTATATGCAAATTGCTATTATAAAAACTTAAGCAGCAACTTTTCCAATTTCCAATATTTATATAATTCTCAAAACTTTTGGCCACGACTGTACACAAAAGACCCTGCAACATTAAACAAAATAATGAACAAACACAAAAAATGGAGCAATAGCGCTGGGTTAGTACTTGATATTAGGGTCAGTATATGACAGGGGTGGGGCCTAATAATAAGCTATGGGCTCTCTCCCTATTTAGACCAAAAAAAGATGTCAGGAACTAGGACTTGAAATTAATGATCTGCAAGGAGTAGACACATTGGTACAATTACTGAATGAAGAGGACCACCCTAAGGGACAAGGTCCTTTTACATCACTCAGAAACAGTAGTACAAAAATGCACCCTAAATCCCTATATGAGGCCAATATTGTCAGGAGTGATTAGGGACCTAGAGAAAATCCAAACAAAAATCACTGATAAAAACTACTCTAAGACAGAAATGGAGATAAGAATATGGATGTTGTGATCAAACCCTGGGACAAGGGGTGCAACATCACTATTCTCACACGTGACCAATATAAAGAAATGTGTCTTTCCCTGTTACAAAAAAATAAATAAAAATTATGAATGTCTTAGGATAGACCCTACTGATATGTACTCAGCCGAACTTACCATAATCCTTCAGGCATCCCTTGAATAAAAACTTGATAGGAATGAATTTGAATACCTTAAACCCTGTATGCCAAGGGTAGCAACATTTTACGCGCTCCCAAAAATACATAAGGGTATTTGTCCCCTTAAAGGGCGTCCAATAGTGTCTGGGATTGAATCCCTCACACAGAACGTGGGGACATAATACCGATTAGGTCCTCGGCCCCTTTGTTACAGCCTTACCGTCATATTTGAGGGACACAACTGACCTTCTTCAACGCCTGGAGGGATTAACCCTTGAATCTAATATATGGTTGGGCTCCATTAACGTGGAGGCGTTATACACATCAATAACCCATAAT
The DNA here is from genome assembly GCF_014858855.1 of Bufo gargarizans. NCBI lineage: Eukaryota > Metazoa > Chordata > Amphibia > Anura > Bufonidae > Bufo > Bufo gargarizans. Next base: position 124,505,113 of record NC_058087.1, on the reverse strand, counting down.
AAAGGTTTGGCGGCTGTAAAATACTTTATACAAAAGATCAAAAGACCTGTCGGAGCATAATCAGTTTATTATCCAATTAATGGATTTTATACTGACACATAATTATTTTGTATTTGAGGGCCACTTCGACCACCAGCTCAGGGGCACACTTTGAATGGGACTTAAATCCTGAGCTCAGGTCCCTCCCTGCAATCAGGGTGAGGACACGTTTCGGCACCGCTGCCGCAGTTAAAGCTTTACTGAGACAGCAAATGGATCCACATCCCAGCTCTGGAGTTACAAATTGGAGTTGGGGTGGTGGGCATTACCAGCACACTGGAGGGATAGTGTGGGATTTTTTCTGTGTTTGGCCTCTGTGAGCCACAGTGCCCCTCAGCCAAGATCCCAGGTACACAGACCCCAAATTTGTTGTTGATTTCTAGTGGTTCTGGTTCTCTGTGTTTGGTTAGGAGATCCTGCCGCATTTAGCAGCATTTAGGCATATTATAAATCCTTAAAGGTACAGTACCTAAATTAGGAAATTCCGGGCTCGGGTCCCACTGTGGACAAACTTGCTAGCAAGCCAGAGAGATTGTACTACCACTTCAGTACAACGGAGCGCACTTCACTCCATGTGGACCGGCTGGATCATGGTGTACATTATATTGTATATAGATCTGAATTTATTTGCAGCAAATCGTGTAAAAAAATGGCTATTTCCTGACTGCTGAGAGCCTTTATAGTGGTGTAGAACACTGTGCCTTGTAGTAACACGCATAGGGAGTCTGTTTTGGTAGTGAAATAATACTGTGAGTCCGTACGACATGCAGATGACAGACTTCACTCTTAGAATCACTGCACAATTAATTTATTAGGGCAGTCATGGGGCCAAAATGACCAAATAACTCAAGTATGAACTCAGCCTTACAGGTAGATGTTAGTGCCAAGAAGAAGAGCACTCCATTTACATTGTCGCCAGCTGATTCCACATAGATGTTATCAGAACCTGTTTGTTTAAACACGTATACAAGTAGAGCCCCCCTGACAGAGTCACTGATAGTGATGATCGAGCATGTTCGGCTCGAGCATCTCAATGCTTGGCACTTGGCGGTACTCGACCGAGTACCGCATGTGCTCGAGCACCATGCTCAAGTCTCCTCCCCACACGTTTCTTGGCTGCTACGCAGCCAATAAACGTGCAGGTAAGTACTGCCCTCACTGTAATGCCAGTAGCAATGTTGGCTACTGGCATTACAGTGATTGGCTGGCCGAAACCCGTCATCGGATGATACATAGCACCCGATGACGCGTGTTCGGCTCATTCGAAGTCAGGGAGAGCTGAGCATAGGAAGGGACAGAGTGTAGGGAGTGTAATTGAATATTTTTTTTTTTTACAAAAACGTTTTTGTCTGTGACAGCAGCAATATATGTTTGTAGCGCAACCTGCGCTAAATTGCTCAGTGTTAGGGAGAACTGTGCATAGGAAGGGACAGACAGTGTACGGAGTGTAATAGGAAGATTTTTATACAAAAAACTTTTCAGAGACCCAAAAGTCCTTTTAAGGACTATTGTGTGTGACAACAGCAATATATATTTTTAGCGCATCCTGCGCTAAATACCATGTAGAAGGACGATGCGGACAGTTAAATTATCCGTGCCACATCTCCTGTTTAAAGTGTGTGTATCCCTAAAATATTAGTCACATCCAGTGTGCCTTTTTCCGTAGACACTGCGAACAGTGACATTACCTGTGGTACCTATCCTGTATAACGTTTCCTTATCACAAATACCTTTGTAAAAATTTTTGTGCATACACTTCCAAATCCTACGCTACTGTACATGTGGCATACTTTCAAGCATATAGCACATTTAAAATGAAGAAGGCGAGCAGTAAGGGACGGGGAAGTGGCCGTGGGGCTGATGGTGCTCGCATAGGCCGTGACCCTGGGCACGGAGAAACTGTGCCTGCTGCCAGAGCACAAGAAAAACAATCATCCACAATACCTAGCTTCATGTCCCAGTTTACAAGGCAGTGCAGGACACTACTCTTGAATTCAGACCAGTGCGACTAGGTGGTTGGTTGGATTGCAGCAGATAATGCTTCCAGTCGATTAAGCACCACCTGTCTTCCACCAAGTCCAGTTGCAGTAGCAAGGAGTCTGGTCAACCCAATCCTCACCATGATCCTCCTTCCTCCCACCATGTACAGCCTGGCCAAACAAGTGATCCCACACTCGGATATTCCGAGGACCTCTTTTCATCGCCATTACTTGATTTGGCCCTCTCGCCAAGCAAGCTTGAAGGACATGAGATCTTGTGCCCTGATTCCCAACTTCTTGAGCATCCATAGTCACAAGAACATGACGGTGGGGAACGGCAATTAGTGTTTAATGAGGTGGAAGATTATGAGACACAGTTGCCAATAAGTAAACTGCAATTACTGTCTCAAGAGGTTGATGAAGAGGATGAGACACAGTTGTCAATCAATGACGTTGTGGTTAGGTAAAAAAATCAGGAGGATGATCAGAGTGAGGAAGTGGAAGAAGAGGTGGTTTACCATGAGGTCACTGACCCAACCTGGGAAGGTGGAAAGCCGAGGACAGCAATACAGAGGGGGAGGAATCTGCAACAACGCAAAAGGCTGGAAGAGGCAGTGGGGTGCCAAAAGGGAAAAGGCGGGCCACACCAAACAGGCCCGCAACTGTTCCACGGAGCACCCCCTTGTGTAAATCTCCCTTGCCAAGGGGTAGGTGTTCCGCAGTATGGCACTTTTTTGAGGAAAGTGTGAAAGACAAAAGAATAGTAGTTTGCAACAGTAGTTTTGCAACTGTTGCAACCGTTGCCATCCGAAAATGAGCCGGGGCGTGAAAACTAGCAACCTCACCACCACTAGCATGGCCTGACACATGGCATCTTAGCACCATAATAAGTGGGATGAATGCCTGGGTCCATAATCTGTGTCTGCGGGTCACACCACTGTCTCCTCTTCCCCTATGTTACTTGCTGGCCAATCCCGTGTCGAAGGCGCAGGCCCGGATGCCTCCGTGCCCCAGCACAGCATCCAAATGTCCTTACCCCAGGCCTTTGAATGCAAGCGAAAATACCCAGCCACCCACCACTAGGCTATAGCACTAAATGCGTAGCTTTCCAACTTACTGGCCCTGGAAATGTTGCCATTTAGGCTTGGAGATACTGAGGCCTTCAGCTGCATGATGTCGGTGGCCGTCCCACATTACACAGATCCAAGCCGCCACTATTTTTCAAGGTGTGCCGTGCCCGCCTTACACCAACATGTGTCCCATAACATTACACGTGCCCTGATCAATGCAGTTACTGGGAAGGTCCCCTTAACCATGGACACATGGACAAGTGCATTCGGCCAGGGACGCTACATTTTCCTGACGGCACACTGGCTAATCAGTTCCACATCTCCAGCATAGTATGTTGCAGGGTGCTGTTGCATTGTCTTTTTTTTCTCCAGGTTTTTGCCATGGCAGCGTGCACCTGCGGATTGGGAGGTGCTGACTAACCCCCTTTTCTTTGCAGATTTACTATGCTGGAGATGTGGTACTCCAGTGAGTCATGCACTCCTGATTAGCCTGTCTGCCCCATAGGCTGATTTAAATTAGTTTCAGTATATAGCTGTGGACTGCTCTCACTACATTAATTGGAAGCTGTCTGGCACAAGGAGAAGGATAGAGTGGGCTTGGCATGCATGTTGGTAACTGCATCCTTTGTAAGTAATAGAGGCCATTATGGCACCAAAAATGGTAAAAGGCAGAGTGGACCCAGCATGCATGTGGATCCAACACTTCCTGAACTTTATGGCGGCCATTATGGCGCACAACAGGTAGTATTTAGAGTTTGTACCCACCTTACAGAGATTGCCTTGACGTACGGCAGATGGGCTTAGATGGTGTTGTACAAAATGCATTTGCCAAGCATCTCACTTCATAAATAAGTTTAGCATTAGCACTATAATATTTTTTGCGACTATGGCATTCTTGTACTTTATCTGTTGCATGGTGCTGTTGAATTGTCTTTTTTTCTATAGGTTTTTGTCATGGCAGCATGCACCTGCACATTGGGAGGTGCTGACTGTAAGAGCACCCCAAGCATAAAAAGGGGGTAAACACAGTTTAAGAGATATTTCCTTTCCAGATGCAAAGGCAGCTACTAAAGAGACCAATCTCCCGAACTGGAAACCATATGAATGCTGCATATAGCCGAATAGGTAAAAACATATGAAAGGTTTACACTCCTAGCAGTCGAACTGGAACAGCATACAATCCCCCCAAGAACGAGACCAAGCTTTGTGCTGAGGGTAAAGCAGTGGACAGCCAGAGCTGTGTGTTTATTGTTCCTATATACACATTCTTATACATTAGTACCACCCACAGGGTTTTGTAAAACAACCAGTAACCCCGTACAATACACTCAGACACTCCCACACAAAATCCTCCCCTCTGCCTGTGATACAATTACCTTACACAATGGGTTAATGTAATTATCACAAGCAGGAGAATACACAGTTTTGCACAATGTTTTCTGTCCTGGAGACAATTTGGAAGTAATCCAATTTATCTCCAAGGGCAGAGGCAAAACTCCATTAGCCACATGGTAGCAAAAGACAATAAAAGACATAAACATATAACTGTGCAGCTATTGCATAAAACATTTAACAAAGACATTTAACATATCCCAAGATAGCTCAGGTCTGAGCGCATATTATTAGGTGAATGGGACTCAGACTAAACAAATACAGTATAATTGCCATGGAGCCAAAGTCTTTCACATAGTCTTTGCAGGGGAAAATCAAGCATTTCAACATGGGGCCATAGTCTAAAGGAAGCAGGTGGGCAACCAGGCTTCTCCAATGCAATGTGGCAAGATTGGTCTTATCACATCTCTCCCCTTTTCCAAACAAACTAACAGAGTATCTGACTTCCTGCCAGTCAGTGCCCTTGTTAGTCCAGCAGCCCACCCACAAAACAGAAACAGCAGTACAGCCCACCCACAATAAATGGTTACTACACCTGAGCAAGGGAGAACCTTGTCCATGTCCAGGTGCCTCACTACGGCTGTGTGGAGGACTGGTAGACTGCATGGTGGATTGCACTTTCTGCCATACAGATGAAAGAGATGACGAAAACCGTTCCTCTTCGGGAACCCCAGAAGACCCCCCCCCCTCTTTAAAAGTACAGAATTGGGGATGAAAACCATATGCACCAAGAAATGGTGACTTGATTATTTATAGCAAACTTGGCTAACGGTAAATATGATGACCACACCTCTTGGTTTTCAGACACAAAACACCTTAGGTATGTCTCAAGGTTTTGGTTGGAATGCTCAGTCTGTCCATTTCCTCAGCATTCCATTTGGATGGAATGCTGAGGAAAAGTGTACCCCCAAACGGGAACAAAAAGCTTTCCAAAACTTAGAAATAAACTGGGTTCCCCGATCCGAAACAACATTGGAAGGGACCCCGTGAAGCTTCATGATTTCACTGATGAATACCTGAGCAAGAGTCTTAGCATTAGGTAGTGCGGGTAACGCAATAAAGTGTACTATTTTGCTAAACCTGTCCACTACTACCAAGATAACTGTTTTACCTGCAGACAAAGGTAAGTCAGGGTTGAAATCCATTGACAGATGTGTCCATGGCCTATTGGGAATGACAAGTGGCAATAAAGACCCTGCAGGACGTGTATGAGAGACTTTAGCGCGTGCACAAGTAGAACAAGTAGACACAAAATCCATTACATCCTGACGCAACCTTGGCCACCAAAAACGACGAGACAATAGCTCCAAGGTTGCTCTATTACCCGGGTGCCCAGCAAGTGCCGTATTATGATGTTCCTTTAATAATTCGCGACGCAGGTTTAACGGTACAAACAATTTCTCCGAGGGACAAGAGACCAGGGCGTCCCCCTGGGCCTTTAACACCTTCCCCTCCAGAAAAGAGTGTATAGCAGAGACATTCCTCTTTGTAGAATGGGTACCGGATCACCCACATTACCCCCTCCAGGGAAACTACGAGATTATGCGTCTGCCTTGGTATTTTTTGCCCCAGGACGAGAGGTGATGAAAAAGTTAAACCTGGTAAAAAATGGAGACTACCTAGCTTGTCTAGGGGTGAGACGCTTAGCTGATTTGAGGTACAGAAGGTTTTTTTGTGGTCCGTAATCACAGTGACGGGGTGGATTGCCCCCTCTAAAAAGTGACACCATTCTTCAAACGCTAGTTTAATAGCTAATAGTTCCCTATTGCCAATATCATAGTTCTTCTCCGCCGCAGATAGTTTTTTAGAAAAGAAAGCGCAGGGACGCCATTTGCCAAGAGACGGACCCTGAGACAGTACAGCCCCCACTCCAACCTCTGACGCATCTACTTCAACAATAAAAGGCTGGGAGACATCAGGTTGGATTAGTACCGGTACCGAGGTAAACCTCTCTTTTAGAGAGGAAAATGCCATCTTGGCGGCGTCAGACCATATAGAAAAATCTGTCCCTTTCCTAGTCATGTCAGTAAGGGGTTTGACAATCACAGAATCATTTTTTATGCATTTTCTATAGAAATTAGCGAAACCCAAAAACCGTTGCAGTGCTTTAAGGTTTTCAGGGAGATCCCAATCTAGAATTGCCTGGACTTTCCTAGGATCCATACGGAAACCTGAAGCAGATAATAGATATCCCAGGAACTGTATTTCCTGAACTTCTCAATTTTCACATATAATTTATTCGTCCATAGGACCTGCAGTACCTGTCTGACATGTACCTCGTGTGTCTTCAGATAAGACGAGTAAATTAAAATATGATCTAGGTATATCACCACAAACCTGCCGATAAGATGACTAAAAATATCATTAACAAAATGTTGGAAGACAGCAGGAGCATTGGTCAGACCGAAAGGCATGACTAGATTTTCATAATGCCCCACCGGGGTGTTAAAGGCTGTCTTCCACTCATCCCCTTCCTTGATACGAATCAGATTGTAGGCCCCCCTAAGATCAAGTTTGGAGAACCACTTAGCACCCACAATCTGATTAAACAGGTCAGGAATGAAAGGAAGAGGGTATGGGTCTTGGATAATTATCCGGTTTAGTTCGCGGAAATCTAGGCAAGGACGCAGGCCCCCATCTTTCTTTTTAACAAAGAAAAACCCTGCAGCCACGGGTGATAAGGAGGGTCTGATGTGTCCCTCAGCCAAGCTCCTACGCCGATCACGTGCCTAAACCATGGCTTTCCCTAAGATGAGCCCGAAGTAGTGAATAGGGCAGTGGGAACACTAGTCCGCACCACTAACACTAAAGGGAAACACCAGGGAGAGGACAGACAATAGTGACCAAACATATAGTCCCAGGTCGGCGACAACAAACAACCAACAGGGATCCGGAGGGTAATGCTCTGGTATGACAACCAGGAATAACAGCAACTCAGCTCCAGTGGGTCTGTATAGAAGTCCAGGCAGGAAGCTCTATATCTGGCAACCAGAGAAGGTGGAGAGTGGAATATAAAGAGGTTGGGAGTGCCAGACAAGAAACAGCTGAGGAGAAGAAGCTACGGATCCCTGAGTGAGACAAAAAGGATTGCAAGGAAAACACAGAAAGCTACCATTAAGTAACAGCACGATCTTTAGACATAGAGTGCGCAGCCACCCGCTGCAACTTCCTGAACCCGGGTATAACGGAGTCAGACGTCGCCCTTGACACCCTTGTGACAGTAATTTGCGCGCATACTGCCTTGCCCGGATGTGGCAGCCGTAGCTGTTTCTTAAGCTCCCTCTCCAGAATCGAACAGTGATTCCCCGGTTACCCATGGTCTTTCTTGAAAATAAGTTGATAGGGCAGACATCCGAATGGATCGTTGCCATCACATGGATGTGCGATCGGCCCCAGGTTATCTAGAGTCACCAAAGCAGCATCAGGCCCTCGCCTATTATGTTTTAGATGGTCAGATCAGCAGCAGGCTCTTGCTCCAAATGTTTTTGGGGGTCACCAGCAGGGCATCAATCATAATTTTTCAAGGCTGGGTATGATGCCCTCCTTTATGTGTAACAAAGGGTGTATTGGAGTGCCGGTTCCTTGTAATTTTTGGCAGCCCTTTCACTTAGTGCATAGGCTTTATGAGTGTAGGAATCCAACTACCTGAACAATTGTACCACAATGTGAATGAGGCCCTCCTTTATGTGATATACAGGTTGTATCGGAGTACCTCTTCCTTGTATCTTTTGGCAGCACTTGCACTATATATACAAGTAAATATACAGGAAAGAATGTTTCCTAACAATTTTTCCTCTAAAATCGATTTTTTTCTTAGGTTTTGTGCGTATTATTGTCAGTCTGTAAAAGTGGCTTACTACGCAGACAACATCGTTCCCAGCAGTGAGTCCAAGATACATCCATACATCCTGCCCATGCTGTTCCCAAACCATTTCAGTGGTGTCTCCATCAATTTCTGACCTTTTCCTATGAACCAAGCACTCTCCCCTCTTCAGAGCAGGGGGTTCCTGGTTTAATGCTCGGGTTCTCCCATTGACTTCCATTATACTCGGGTGCTCGCTAGAGTACCCGAGCATCCCGATGTGTTCGGCCCGAGCCCCAGAGCACTATGGTGCTCGATCAACAATAGTCACTGATTAATTTGCCCTTCCTCTGATCCATCAGAACAATAACCCACAAAAAACGGATCCTGTCTGTGGAGCATACGCTTACACTCGGTCAGCATTTGCTCAATAATCCATCAGTATTGCTAATGCCAAAAAAGATGCAAAACAGAGATGACACGTGAATGGAATATTTGCATGTCTTCTGTGTTTTCTACCCACTCCTGCTTTTGGCTACCAAATCATAAGCCAATTCTGATGGGACCATACAGGCCTTACAGCGTCTCTGACAGATCAGAAGAAAGGTCAAATAAATGACGGTCAGCCAGGCCGAAAGGCAAAATAGTGGCCCAGTGGGGGGGGGGGGGCAGCATGAGAAGTCCACAGAGTGAATCTACGACATAGTGGTGAGGTGGAAGCAGCATGATGAGACCAATGACAGGGTCTGGAGTTGGCAGCAGTATGAGAACACAAAGTGGCACAATGACCGAGTCTGGAGGTGGCAGCATCAGGAGAAAGCCACCGAGTGGCAAAACGACAGAGTCTGGAGGTGGCGGATGCAGCAGCATCAGGAGAAGGGTACCGAGTGTCAAAATGACAATGTCTGGAGGTGGCGGATCCAGCAGCATCAAGAGAAGGCCACCGAGTGGCACAATGACAGAGACTGGAGGTGGCGGCAGCATCAGAAAGTTGACATTGTACTTTTTGTATATTTGCTGTTTCATAATATATATTTTCCTCTCACTTTCATACATCATACGACCTCACACTACGTCATTTGGTCCATACAGCAAAAGGAGTTTTTACCAGGGAAAAAAAAAAAAACACTTTAAAAGAGTGGCACAATGACAGAGTCTGTAAATGGCAGCAGCATGAGGAGACCACAGAGTGACAAGGTGACATAATGTGGAGATGGCAGCATCAGGATACCACAGAGTGGCAAGGTGACATAGTGTGGAAATGGCAGCTGCATGAGGAGGCCACAGAGAGGCAAGGTGAGATAGTGTAGAGATGGCAGCGGCATCAGGAGACCACAGAGTGGCAATGTGACATAGTGTGGATATGGCAGAAGCATGGTAAGGTGACATAGTGTAGAGATGGCAGCAGCAGCTGCATCAGGAGACCACAAATTGATCTGGTAACAGAGTGGGGCAGTGGGTGGCAATACCAGTACCTGCTAACGAAGGTGGGTGCAAGAAGGAGCACTTGGCATCAGATGCATGGCATCAGGCGGGTTGCAGCATCAGAGTAAAAGCTGAGGCAGGTAGTCACAAGGTCTCTTTTATCAAAGTTTTCATCAAGAATTGGCGGTTCATCTTGACAAAGGTCAGTCTCTCCACATTTTGGTTGGAAAGGCGAGTTCTCCCTGGGGTAACTATGGCCGCCGTCGCACTAAACACCCGCTCTGATGCACTACTGGCTGGGCAGGACAGCTTTTCCAGGGAAAACTCTGCTAGTTGCAGCCACAAATACAGTTTGGCTACCCAGTAGTCCAGCAGATCTTCAGTTTGGGGAGGCAAAGTGCTGTCCAAGTATGCCACCACCTGGTAAGTAGTTTCTTCACTAGGCGGATGAAGAAAGCTACTCATCAGCGACTGTAGACTCAGGCTGCTGCTGATGGAGCTGGTACTGCTCCTGCCACCCCACCCCTCCCCAGAACCCATGGCAGTGGAACGTGAGCGCAGAGGGCCCCCCTGGTTAGACTTGTGAAAGGATGGACGATGGTGCAGATAGGCAGCTGCCAACTGACTTTTACCACATATAACTGCAGCGTAATTTGTTTTTCCACCAAAATAATTCACTAAAGATTTTAAAGCATATAAGTGCAGCGCTGAACACTGAATAAAATTAATTTTTCCACCAAAATACTTCAATGAAGATTTTACCACATATACAGTTGCAAGAAAAAGTATGTGAACCCTTTGGAATGATATGTATTTCTGCACAAATTGGTCATAAAATGTGATCTGATCTTCATCTAAGTCACAACAATAGACAATCACAGTCTGCTTAAACTAACAACACACAAAGTATTAAATGTTACCATGTTTTTATTGAACACACCATGTAAACATTCACAGTGCAGTTGGAAAAAGTATGTGAACCCCTAGACTAATGACATCTCCAAGAGCTAATTGGAGTGAGGTGTCAGCCAACTGGAGCCCAATCAATGAGATGAGATTGGAGGTGTTGGTTACAGCTGCCCTGCCCTATAAAAAACACACAGACGAAGCATCATGGCGAAACCCGGGTCAGGCTTTGTATACTTGTTTTAACTTGCTCCAAAACTTGCATTCTTTGTCAGTATAATAAATCCTTTTTATTCAACACTGTGGTACGTACTTCATTATTGGTTGACATCCTTTCTCCGAGACCTTGAAGAGTGTGGAGTTTGGTGATATCCTGCCAAAGTGGTGCTCATTTTGGGATCCTGCTTGTGCTTGTGCAAGATTTCACATAAGCAGTAAAGCACCCTGTCCGTCCGTGTGGTCTAGTGAATGACATCCAAGGTGTGCAGTTCCTGGGTGGATGACAGCGCTGAGCCTGCTTTTTACGCCTAATACCATCTGAGTCTTGTGAGTATAACCTGTTATCAGGTGACACTCCTTTTGAGAAGTTACTACACCATAGTGCGGTTTCTATTTTATTTCAGATTTCCACACCGCAGCTGTGTTTGATGTGTATGGATGAACCTATCTGACTGAAGATTTCCATAGACAATAGAACACATATATAATTTTTGGACTTTTAAGCATACTCTCCTGCAGCGCAATCCTTTTTTTCCTATTTCATTGTGTGGACTATTTCTACTCACTTGTGTCCTGGATTTTGCAGCGATAGAGGGTAAAATATCTGAACAGGAATTGTACCTTATATTTTGAACTGAAATAGGCCAGTAAACACTTTCAGCAGAAATAAATGCACCAGTGAAGTGAGTATATATTTTTATTTCTGTACTGAAATAGGCTACTGAACGTTTTTGCCACAAATAAGTGCACCAGTGAAATGCGTATATATTTTTATTTTTTTACTGTAATATGCCCCTATAAGCTTTCAACAGAAATAACTGCAGAAGTGAACTGAGCATATAGTTTCCTTGTTGGACTGAAATAGGCCACTATACACTTTCACCAGAATTAACTGCAAAAATGCACTGAAAATATATTTCTCTTTTTTTACTGTAATACGCCCATATACGCTTTCACCAGAAATAACTATAACAGTGCGGTGTGTATATATTTATCTTTTTTTTTTTTATGAAATACACCCCTATACGCTTTCACCAGAAAGAACTGCAGAAGTGACCTGAGAATATATATTTCTTGTTGGAATGAAATTGACCACTATACGCTTTAACCAGAAAACAATTAAATAGTACAGTGCGAATACATTTTTCTTATTTTACTTAAATATGCCCCTATACACTTTTAACAGAAATAACTGCAACAGTGCAGTGCATATATATTTTTCTTATTTTACTGAAATATGCTTTCACCAGAATTAACTGCAGAAATGCACTGAGAATATACTTTGTTTTATTTTTCTACTGTAATACGCCCCTATATGCTTTCACCAGAAGTAACTGCAACAGTGCAGTGCATATATATTTTTCTTGTTGTACTATAATACGCCCCTTTATGCTTTCAACAGAAATAACTGCAGAAGTGAAATGTGTATATATTTTTCTTGTCATACTGAATAAGATACTAAGATATAAGCCACTAAAGGCTTTCCAACATAACACTTGCAGCCCAATAACAAAAAGCTCGAATGATAGAGCTTTCTAATGAGCATTTGGATCTTCAAATAATCGTTCCCTGCACTTGTAAATCACTTTCCTCTCAATGTCCCTAGCGCCTTCTGATGTCTCTCCCTGCACTAAGATGCTGTGAAATGATTCCTCCCTATCCTTTCCCTGCACTTATAAATCTTTTTATCATTTATTTAAATTTTTTTAATATAGAGTTTTATCCAATAGCAGTCCCTAGCACCTTCACACGTGTGTCCCTGCACTCTGAACGCTGGAAAATAGCAGAATCTAAAATGGCTGCCATATTTATAGGGCTGTGACATTACAGGGTTGGCTGGCTACTGATTGGCAGCATGCAGGCATGTCAATCTGGGTGATCCCGCCTTCCCAGAGTTCCTTGCCCCATGTACTCAGTCCTCCCACGTGTAGCCGCCATTTTAGGAAAATGGCGATTCGTTACCACGAAGCGCAAGGAAATTTGCATTTGTTGTGAATCAAATTTTTCCTGAAATTCGAAGCGAATTCCACTTTGTCAGCTTTGGTTCGTTCATCTCTAAAATGGAATTCCTCTGAAGACCCTTTGAGTAGTATCAAAGAGGTTGGGCAATTTGTTAAAATATTTAGGAATAGCTTATAAATGTTTTTTGTCACCTGATAGTGTGCTGCAGAAGGTTATCCCCATCTGTGGCCTCTATAAACACATTCAAACCCCCTAGTGCTGTTTCAATAGGTCACAAGATGGTAGTGGTGAAGTGACTCATTCATGTCACAGCTGTTACATTAGTGGTCCTGGTCAATCACAGCTCTGCTTCTTCTATTAGGAACATTAATCAGTGAGCACTATGATTCTCATTTCTGTTATCACAACTTCATGTCTCTCCTTGCTGTGTGCAGTTGCATAGCTGCTTCTAATTGCTTATCAGCTTGCTGCTGTAACACTGTGATGGCGACCTGATTTCCTTGCCAGAGAAATTAGGTTCCTAGTTTGCTAAGTTCCTGCTAAGGCAACTATTGTCTGCCGTGTATAAACCCCTGACTGTTTAATGGATTCTGCCTCCCAGCTGCTTGTCCTGACCTATGCCTGTTTACCACTGTGACCTACTGCCAACCGCATACCTCATATCTGTATTATGTATTTGCAAGCACTGATATAACACCCCAGAGTTGTGTTACTACACGCCTTTACCCCCGCTACTATCTTTAAAGCTTTATACTATCATCTGATGTGATTTTTCTTATGTCCTCCACAAATGTGCATATAAACCTATGTTAAATGCCATTGTTCATGTAATACTGCCTGGTTACCAGTAGGTGGCAGCAACATTCCTTTTCTATTCTGCCCCCCTTCTGAAGAGAGGTGGAATATTCCCCCTTCCTGCAGCAAGGGAGGGAAAAAACAATTAGAACCAGAGTTGAGTTTACCCCGTGAAGGGAAGACAGCAAGGACCTGAGATTTGGCCATATTCCCAGTCTGAGCACCTTCAGCTCAGCTGGATGAGAAAAGCAGAAAACTACAGACAAACTCCAGAGTTCCAGGGAGAAAGCATCCCCTGAGAATTCATCTGAGCGATAAGTTCAGAGACCTAGGAGAAGCTACAGATGTAGCAGGGTTAACACACATGCTTTATGAGACATGTTATCTAAACTAAATGCAACTAAATGCATTAAGCAATTGCTTTTCAATGGCTTTTGTTTCAAGATAACGTGATGAGTTCAGAAATTTTAGTTAAGAGTGTGTGTGTTACCCCTGCTACATCTGTATTTCCTCCTCATCTAGTCTGTCCCCCACAGCAGAGGTCACATTTAAAGCAGAAGCACTCATTCCTGCCAATCATTGCCAAAACCTGCTGGGACCAAGAGACTAAAGCTGTATACTGCTTGGATACAAGTTATCTTCAGTAAAGAAACGTTTGAACTTCATCTAAAGGTCTGGACATCATTTACTCTGCAAAGTTCCTCTATAACTCCTACTATCACTACATTCAAATTTATTGCAAGTGAGCCAGGAGTCCAGCCGTACCCAGGTAGGAGACACTGTGACTGTCACAGGGCGCCGGCCACGCAAACTTCCTGCGCTGCGCCGCTGGCGTCTTGCCTCTCTCCCTGAGTGGCGACGCACGCAGCGTCCCCGTCTCCCAGGTAGCAGGGGGCAGAGCGGACCCGACCGTGCTCCTGCTGTCTGTGCGGTCGGTGTCCTCCGTTCCCTTGGCAACAGTAAAGGAGTATGGTCAGCACATCCCAATGTGCAGGTGCACGTTGCTGGTGTGGCTGCAAATATAAATCTGACAAAGTGCAACGGCAGTACAAAAGTATATTACATTGAAAATGCTATGCTAATAACTTAGAGATGCTTAGCAAATACATTTTGCACAAAATCATTTGAGCCCGTCTGCCGCACGCCAAGGCGATCTCTATAAGACGGCTCCTAACACTAAAGCTCACCTGTTGGGTGCCATAACAGCGACCATGAAATCCAGGAAGTGCAGGTCCCACATGCATGCTGGGCCCCTTTTGATTTATATCTGTGTGGAGCCAAAATGTCCTTCATTGAATCCAGGGACTACAAATACCAGCATGCATGCTGAGCAGACTATATACTCATGCTAATTAAAAATCAGCCTGTGAGGCAGAAGAGGGGCTAAGGGAGTGCACGACCATAGGAGTCAGCCACAACTCCTATATATAATACTACAAACACAAAAGGGGGGGGAGGGGTCAGCACATCCCAATGCGCAGGTGCACGTTGCTGGTGTGGCTGTAAATATACATCTGACAAACACATAGTGCAACAGCACTCTACAAACCAAAAGTAGAGTACAAAAGTATATTACATTGCAAATGCTATGCTAATAACTTAGAGATGCTAAGCAAATACATTTTGTACAAAATCATTTGAGCTCGTCTGCCGCACGCCAAGGCGATCTCTATAAGACGGGTCCTAACATTAAAGCTCACCTGTTGGGTGCCATAACAGCGACCTGCACTTCCTGGATTTCATGGTCGATGTTATAGCACCCAACAGGTGAGCTTTAGTGTTAGGACCCGTCTTATAGAGATCGCCTTGGCGTGCGGCAGACGGGCTCAAATGATTTTGTACAAAATGTATTTACTAAGCATCTCTAAGTTATTAGCATAGCATTTGCAATGTAATATACTTTTGTACTCTACTTTTGGTTTGTAGAGTGCTGTTGCACTATGTGTTTCCCCTGGCAACAGCATCAGGCTGAGCACCGAGCTGGCCACTCGGTGCTCGGCTTCTGTGTCTGAGGGAGTCATGTGATACTGGCCATGTCACATGACCTTAGCCTTTCACTATTTATACAGGCGGCCTGCTGGTCACAGGTTGCCTACGATTTTAGTCCTGTGTCTAACTGCTACTACTCAGTGCTTCTGCTACCCTGGATTTTGACCCTTGGCTTTTGTTCCTCACCCGACCTCGCCTGCCCTTGTGTACTGATACGACCTTCAGTTTTGACCCTCAGCTTGTACTCTGACCCGTCCTTGCTATTCCTTGTGTACTGACGTGACATCCAGGTTTGACCCTCGGCTTGTACTCTGACCCGTCCTTTCTATTCCTTGTGTACTGACGTGACATCTTGGTTTGACCCTAGGCATGTTTGTTTACCGTCCTTGTTACCCCTGTTCGCCTACGTCAGTGTTTATCTCTGGTGTTTCAATATTGCCCCTGACACTTTACGTGACTTCGGATCCATCTGCAGGGTTCCCTCCTACTGCCTCTGCCTGGTTATATTCTGTCTCTGTCCGCTCTGCCTCTCTGCACTTATAGAGGTAAGGGACCTTTGCCCAGTTACACCCCGTCGCCTAGGACGGGTAGTGTAAGTAGGCAGGGACAGAGGCGTGGGGGCAGCTGGTGGGTGCACTTCCTCTTTCCCACTTCCTAGTTCGTGACAGTGATACAATTATCCCTATTCTACAGAGACATTATAGGCCATTACACGACTCTGGCATTCCGAATCTGGGATGTGCATTATAACACCTTGGAAGGGCCCTGGGATAGTCGCCTGCGCAAGCTGCAATTGGCGTCATGACAAGTACAGAACATTAACAACCAGTATCCTGGCCATTGCACTGAGCACTGACCCCAACTTGTTACTGACTACATGTTTCCCTTTTCCTTCTGTGCCTTGCACTACTGTATCTGATCCCTGCAGGTCATCTGTCAACCACACTGGGACTACTCCAGGAGGTAGCAGCCTGGTGGCTCCCTGCAGCAAAGTTCAGATAGTGCTTAAAGAATAAATACCAGGCAGCCACCAGGATAATCACTGGATTATGCTTAGCTTTAGCCCAAAGTCAAGTTAGATGGTTGACACAGTTATTCCATACCCACTGCTGTAACAACAGCTTTCACTGCTGTCACTGGACAATATCAGCACATGCACAGAAGAGAGTCCTTCCATGGACAGTGCAGAAAGCAGTGATGGGGATCAATCTCATAACCCCCACAACCATCTTGTGACCTGTGTATATAACACTGGAGTATTGGAGTGTTTTCAAAGGACTCTGATGGGAAACGGGGGCTTTCATACTCTGGGGTAAGTTATGATGTCATTTACAGATGTATGTCACATGAATAACAGTTTATGGGCTATTCCTAACATTTTACCAAATCAGCCAACCTCTTTAAATACTTTATAATCCTAGAAGAATGGCAGTCCACCCAAGTAGTGTTTTGCCTTGAAAAATACTGCATATCCATTTGTACCTCAGCATAGCGACAGACATCATATGATACCTAAGGCTGACATTAGAGTTGTGCCTAATTAATGCAATTCTAAAAGATGATTGCAAAACCTGTCCTTTTTATCATCACTCATTATAAATCAGGTTTTACTGCATGTATTTTAGAGACAAGCGAAGCAATTGAAGTTCGGTTCAGTTTAAGTTCGCCAAAAGTTTTTCAAAAAGTTCAATTTGGAACTGAATCTGTTTGGAATGAACCAAATTGGCTTCAATTCTTTTCAATCATATTTTATGAATTTTAGCTTTTTCTACCCCCCTTCCTTTTGAATGCAATCATGGCAATAGTAAATCATGTCTAAATGATGCTGACATATATAGCAATGGGTGAATGCACATTTGAAGGTGTTACCAAACAATGTGCTTAAAAACACACCTGGACATAAAATGTGTTATGCTTTTTCATATTCCAAAGCTTCCATAAATTGTCCCAAAAATGTGGCTTGTTGGGGACCAACAGTCCAAAAATTATTCCTTGATTGCCTGCCCATACAACACGCATAGGTGTTGTGAACAAGCCTATAACAATTCTCACTTTTAATTGGGAGCAGCAGCAGTGCAGTGTGGATGTGGAAAAGGTAGGTTAATAAGAGGCACATGGCATTGATTTCTTCCTAAAATTTCATGTCATCACTCACAGATATAATAATTTGCTGTGTATTTTAAGGGTGCATTCACATCACCATTTAGCTTTCCGTTCTTCTGATCCGTCAGAAGAAGAGAGAGAGAGAGAGAAAAAAGAAAAAAAAACTGGATCATGTAAAAAAAACTAATCCTGTTGCATCATTTATGCAGAGGATTGCATAGGATCCGTTTTTGTTTTTTTTATTATATTTTTTTTTATTGTTATACAAAACACATATAAAATATACAATATCGGACCGTCCAAAGGGTCGTTACAGTAATCATTCATATATTAACATATTACCCTCCCCCCACCCGGTTGGAGAGAGAGAGAGGCGGAGAATTTCTCTCCTTCTCTGTTGGAGAAAGAAGAAAGGGCAAAGAAAAAAGAAAAAAAAGTACTTCTCAAACACCATAGCCCTGGTTCAACCATTTTCTCCATATTTTATCAATTTTTTAGTCTCTATCCCTATATTTCTCAGCCGCCTGTTCCAATTTAATCAAATTGAGCACTGCTTCCTGCCATTGTCCCACTGTAGGGGGATCTTTATTTACCCATTTTCGAAGTATAAGCAGTCTAGCCTGAAATAATACTTTACATAATGCCAATTGTGTCTCTCTTTTTAATGTAAGATGTACCATAGCCCCCAGGATACAAACAACGGGGTCTTCCGGAACTTGAATACCCAAAGATACTGATGTTATCTCTACAATATCTTTCCAATACCTTAATGATTTAGGACATCTCCAAAAACAATGCATAAGATCGGCCTTCTCACCCCTACATTTTGGACACTTATCTGAGGCTCTAACCCCTATTTTCTTTAACGCCCAGGGGGATCGATGTAACCCATGGACGATAAAGAACTGGGAGATTTTATGTGAGGCCCTTTCTCACACATTAATATAACTTCTAAGGGCATCACTCCATTTTTCTTCTGTAAAAAATAACAACTTTTTTCCCACTTTCCTCTAGCTGATATTATAATCCGTTCTTTCTTTAGATCCATCAAAATTCTATATCTTTTTGCCGTAGTTCCACTTTTTTCCACTTCATTAGTAAATTTATATATCCTATCTGAATGTTCTTTTCTATATACAGTTGCAAGAAAAAGTATGTGAACCCTTTGGAATGATATGGATTTCTGCACAAATTGGTTATAAAATGTGATCTGATCTTCATCTAAGTCACAACAATAGACAATCACAATCTACTTAAACTAATAACACACAAAGAATTAAATGTTACCATATTTTTATTGAACACACCATGTAAACATTCACAGTGCAGGTGGAAAAAGTATGTGAACCCCTAGACTAATGATATCTCCAAGAGCTAATTGGAGTGAGGTGTCAGCCTTTATATGAGGTGCCCTGCCCTATAAAAAACACACACCAGTTCTGGGTTTGCTTTTCACAAGAAGCATTGCCTGATGTGAATGATGCCTCGCACAAAAGAGCTCTCAGAAGACCTACGATTAAGAATTGTTGACTTGCATAAAGCTGGAAAGGGTTATAAAACTATCTCCAAAAGCCTTGCTGTTCATCAGTCTACGATAAGACAAATTGTCTATAAATGGAGAAAGTTTAGCACTGCTGCTACTCTCCCTAGGAGTGGCCATCCTGTAAAGAAGACTGCAAGAGCACAGCGCAGACTGCTCAATGAGGTGAAGAAGAATCCTACAGTGTCGGCTGAAGACTTACAAAAGTCTCTGGCATATGCTAACATCCCTGTTAGCGAATCTACGATACGTAAAACACGAAACAAGAATGGATTTTATGGGAGGATACCACAGAGGAATCCACTGTTGTCCAAAATAAACATTGCTGCACATTTACAGTTTGCACAAGAGCACCTGGATGTTCCACAGCAGTCCTGGGAAAATATTCTATGGACAGATGAAACCAAAGTTGAGTTGTTTGGAAACACACAACACTATGTGTGGAGAAAAAGAGGCACAGCACACCAACATCAAAACCTCATCCCAACTGTGAAGTATGGTGGTGGGGGCATCATGGTTTGGTGCTGCTTTGCTGCATCAGGGCCTGGACGGATTGCTATCATCGAAGGAAAAATGAATTCCCAAGTGTATCAAGACATTTTGCAGGAGAACTTAAGGCCATCTGTCCACCAGCTGAAGCTCAACAGATGATGGGTGTTGCAACAGGACAACGACCCAAAGCATAGAAGTAAATCAACATTAGAATGGCTTAAATAGAAGGAAATATGCCTTCTGGAGTGGCCCAGTCAGAGTCCTGACCTCAACCCGATTGAGATGCTGTGGCATGACCTCAAGAAAGCGATTCACACCAGACATCCCAAGAATATTGCTGAAATGAAACAGTTCTCTAAAGAGGGATGGTCAAGAATTGCTCCTGACCGTTGTGCACGTCTGATCTGCAACTACAGGAAACGTTTGGTTGAAGTTATTGCTGCCAAACGAGGTTCAACCAGTTATTAATTCCAAGGGTTCATATACTTTTTCCAACTGCACTGTGAATGTTTACATGGTGTGTTCAATAAAAACATGGTAACATTTAATACTTTGTGTGTTGTTAGTTTAAGCAGACTGTGATTGTCTATTGTTGTGACTTAGATGAAGATCAGATCACATTTTATGACCAATTTGTGCAGAAATACATATCATTCCAAAGGGTTCACATACTTTTTCTTGCAACTGTATGTCTAAATTAACTGATGACCTAACGGCATTTTTAAGCTGTAGATATTTGTAACTGTCCTTTTGGTGGATCCCAAACTCCCTATCTAAGGTAACTAAGTCCTTCAATTTATCTTCCTCAAATATTTGAGCCAGATATTTTACCCCCTTTTTTTCCCAATCTATATAAGGCCTGATCCTTTGAATTTCCTTTAAGTTGATATTCTTCCAAATAGGTGTGTACTGCAAGTACCCTTTGATATCCATTATTATTTTAAGTTCCACCCATATATATTCCATTAAATTCATTATCCTATTTCCTGTGTTATTTTTCCACAGTGTTCCTGACTCCAACACCTCAAAATAATTTGTGTCCCCAGTCCACCCCATTTTTAATAATTCCTCTCTCCCCACTACTCCCTTTAAGCTTCCCTTTATCTGACTATATTGTGTTATTAAATAATAAAAAATAAAACTATTGGGCACTGCTAATCCACCTTCTTTTACTGGGAGCTAAAGAACTTCTCTACTTAGCCTGGGACTATCACCTTTCCAAACAAATTCCCCCATTAAACTGTCTAACAACCTAAAAGTTTTCTTAGGCAACCACATTGGGGCATTTTGTACCACATACAATATTTTTGGGAGAAAAATCATTTTTATTAAATTCACCCGGCCTTGAATTGACATTGGTATTTTTTTCCAGATATGTATTTTGGTTCTAAGTTCTTTTATTAAAGGGAGTATATTACATTTTTCGTAATCTTGTATATTTCTAGAAATCTGTATACCTAAATATTTAAAACTCTCGTGTTGCCCAATCACATGCACCCTTGAGGCATTCTGTGATACCCCTTTCCCTAATAACATCATATGAGATTTTCCCCAATTTATCGTTAAACCCGAAAAAAAAAAATGTGTCTATTATATCTATTACTCTATTAAACTCATCCCCAGTATTGTGCAAAAACAGTAAGATATCATCGGCATACATTATTAATTTCTCGTTTCCATCTTTATATTGGAACCCCTTACATTCCCCACTACTTCTTATCATACATGCCAAGGGTTCTATTGCAATGGCGAATAATAATGGGGAGAGAGGACATCCAAGCCTAGTGCCCCTATAAAGGGCAAAAGGCAGGGACAAACTCCCGTCCACCATCACCCGGGACGTTGGTTTGGAATATATAAGTCGGATCCATCTTATGAATCCCTCCCCTATACCGAACCTTTTTAGAACTGCCCATAGATACTCCCACTCGATACAATCGAACGCCTTTTGAGCATCCAATGAGAGTATAGCTTTTTCACCAACTTCTGTTTTATTAGCTTCAATATTAAGGTAGACTCTCCTGATATTTGAGTATATTGTTCTTCCGGGTATAAAACCTGTCTGATCTTCTTGAATTATACCTGCCTGCCAAAACCTTTGCCAGAATCTTAACATCCATATTCAACAAGGATATTGGTCTATATGAGGCAGGATCTAATTGATCTTTACCCTTTTTTGGAATCAAAGTAATTATTGCCTCTTTCATTGACTCTGGTAGGTCGCCTATTTTTTGGGCCTCACACAATGTCGCCCTTAGTTCTGGTATTAAAACCTGCGCAAAGCTCTTATATATTTCAAAGGGGAGTCCATCGCTCCCCAGTGATTTTACTGGTTTCACTTGACCCAAAACCTCTAATATTTCTGAGCTGGATATTTCTTTATCCAAATAATCCTTTTGTGCTTTGGTTATCTCTGAAAACACAATATGATCTAAAAAATAATCAAGGTCTTTTTTTGTGTATTGCACCCTGGACTTATAGAGTTCCTCAAAATAATCCCCAAAGACCTTTTTGATTCCGTCGGGTGAACTAATTTTTTCACCTCTATTATCCCTGATTGCCCCTATCCATGATTTCCCTCTCTGGTTTCTCACAATACCTGCTAGGATTTTTCCAACCTTTTCTACCTCTGATGCTAACTGAAACCCTTGGATAAATAGTTCCTTCCTTGTTTTATCCATGTAGTGTATTTTTAACTTTTCATTTTCCTCCTCCCATTTTTCTTATTATTCCCAGTGGGATTCATTATACATTTTAATCTTGCTTCTTCTAACTTATTTTCCAAAAGTTCTCGTTTTCCATATTTTTTTCCTAATTTTTTTTACAGTAATTCACCTTTTTAAACAGGATCCAGTAAAAAAACGGATCCTGTTGCATCAGTTGTCATCAGTTTAAGGGTACTTTTACATTAGCGTTTTTGTTCTATGGTATTGAGTTCCATCACAGGGGCTCAATACCGGAAAAAAACTGATCAGTTTTATCCTAATGCATTCTGAATGGAGAACATTCCGTTCAGTATGCATCAGTATGCATCAGTTCAGTCCCTCTTACAGTTTTTGGCCGGAGAAAATACTGCAGCATGCTGCAGTTTTCTCCCTGGCCAAAAATCCTGAACACTTTCCGGAGTGCATTCATTTCCATTTAAGTGCCTTAATCCCGGATCAGGACCCAAGTGTTCCGGCAAAATGGATCCGGTTTTGCGGTCTGAGCATGCGCATACCTTTAAAAATGAGAAAAAAAATTATACCGGATCCTTTTTCTTTGGATGACAACCGTAAAGACAGATCCGGTATTGCAATGCATTTGTGAGACAGATCCGTCTCCAGATCCGTCTCACAAATGCATCCATTTGCGTCCGGATTGCCTGCCGGAATCCTCTGCTGCAATTGTGAAAGCACCCTTAGCCATTTCTGTCCGAGATCCGTTTTTTAGGGTACTTTCACACTTATGGCAGAGGATTCCGGCAGGCAGTTCCGTCGCCAGAACTGCCTGCCGGATACGTCAAAACATGTGCAAACGGATCAGGATTAATTTTTTTTTTCACATTTTTTGTGGTCTGAGCATGCGCAGACTGCAATGCCGGATCCTTTTTGCCGGAACACTCCGAGCCGAATCCGGCATTAATGCATTTCAAGGGGAAAAAATGCTGGATCCGGCAAGTGTTCTGGAATTTTGGACGGAGATAAAACCGCAGCATGCTGTGGTATTATCTTCATCCTGAAGAGGCAAAAAATACTGAACTGAAGACATCCTGATGCATCCTGAACGGATTGCTCTCTATTCAGAATACATTAGGATAAAACTGAACAGTTCTTTTCTGGTATTGAGCCCATAGGACGGAACTCAATGCCGGAAAAGAATAACGCTAGTGTGAAAGTACCCTTAGATAGAAACAAAAGTACTGCATACAGTTTTTTCCCATGTATAAAACAGATCTTAGACAGAAATGGCTCAAACGGATAACAACTGATGCAACAGGATCCGTTTTTTTACTGAATCCAGTTTTATTTTATTTTTCTCTCTTCTTCTGACGGATCAGAAGAACTGAAAGCTAAACGATGATTTGAATGCACCCTAAGACATGCATATGCTATTTTCCCAAACTTTAACAAAAAAAATATTAAATTTCAACAGTGTGGAGATGCACAGACATGGATTTCTGCCTAGTATTTCACACTATCACTCAGATATATCATCTTCTGCTACTGTGTATTGTAAGACACACATATGCTATTTTCCTAAACGTAAATAAATAAAAAAAAATGTATGGAGATGCACGGAGTTTGGACTAGAATTTCACAGTGTTTTGACTGAGATTTCAAATGCTATACTGTATCTATCCTCTGGATGGTAAAACACACAAAATAAAATGTATTTCTGTTAAAATGCCAATATACAGTACAGACCAAAAGTTTGGACACACCTTCTCATTCAAAGAGTTTTTTTTTATTTGTAGATTCACACTGAAGGCATCAAAACTATGAATTAATACATGTGGAATTATATACATAACAAAAAAGTGTGAAACAACTGAAAATATGTCATATTCTAGGTTCTTCAAAGTAGCCACCTTTTGCTTTGATTACTGCTTTGCACACTCTTGGCATTCTCTTGATAAGCTTCAAGAGGTAGTCACCTGAAATGGTTTTCACTTCACAGGTGTGCCCTGTCAGGTTTAATAAGTGGGATTTCTTGCCTTATAATGTGTTAATTCATAGTTTTGATGCCTTCCACATGTGTTAATTTCATAGTCATGAAAATAAAGAAAACTCTTTGAATGAGAAGGTGTGTCCAAACTTTTGGTCTATACTGTAAATATCGTAATTTTTCCCCTCATAAGTTGGGAAAAATTTCACTGTGTCTTATAGAGTGAATAATAGGTCGGTGCTCATTAGTACTGGAGGACCACGAAGCGGTGAATGCAGCGCTTCCCGGCATCCATATTCACCGCTTCCTAGTCCTCTGTTGTCAGCTGTGCTGTGGCTGTGCACAGCATGAGGGCACTCTGTGACCTCATGCTGTTGCGTGTCAGGTCATAGCACAGCCAACGGCAGGAAGGAGGGAGAGAGTTCTGGAGTTGAGGAGCGGTGGTGTTCGGAGCAGGAGAGATAAGTGGATTTTTTTATTTTATGTTATATAAGGCATGGGGGCTGATTATATGAGGCATGGGGGCTGATCTGAGGTCTGAATGGAGGTCTAAATTATTTTGGGGCTCTTATCTGAGGTCTGATTGGGGATCATTCAAATTGGGGTCTGATTGGGGGTCTGAGGTCTTATTAACATTGGGGGTCTGATTAGGGCTGTGAGCTAAAGTATGACTAACATTGGGGGTCTGATTGGTAGTCTGACCTGAGGTCTAATGAAACCTTTTTTTTCTTATTGACCTCCTCTAAAACCTAGGTGCGTCTCATGTACCGGTGTGTCTTATAGGCAAATAAATAAAAGAAATGTCCTTGCAGGTAGCTGCTTTTAATGTTCTGCAGTAGCTGCTGCTGTGTTGTAAATTCAGCTGGAATGTAGGGGTGGGCGATATATGCGATATGGACAATATGAATCTGTGCAACGATACAGATTTTGTCCATATCGCATATATCGCCGCACTGCGATATGACCAGGAGAGGTATACGAACCCGAACCTTCTTCTCTGATCACCGCTGTGGCTCCGGCTCCCGACTCCGCACAGCGCTGTACTGTAGTTGCCAAGGCCTGGCGTGCACACAGCGTCAGCCCACTGGCTGACGCTGTGTGTGACATCAGGTCCTGCAATGCATGCTGGGAAGAAGACGCAACACCTGCGGAGTGAGGACTGCCGACTCGCCGAGCACCCTGGCCTGCAGGATAGGCAAGTAACTGTATAGCAATTCTGGGGGGCAAATGGGGGCTGCTGATGGCACTGGCTCATATGGCAGGCACAGGGGACATATGGCTGCAACATGGGAGCTGATGCTTATATGGCAGGCACAGGCAGGCACTGGGGAATATATGGATGCCACATGAGGGCTGATGGCACTGGCTCTGGCTCATATGGCAGGCAAAGGCAGACACTGGGAACATATGGTTGCCACATGGGAGCTGATGGCACTGGCTCATATGGCAGGCACAGGCAGGCACTGGGGACATATGGCTGCCACATGGGGGCTGATGGCACTCTCATATGGCAGGCACAGGCAGGCACTGGGGAATATATGGCTGCCACATGGGGGCTGACACTATCTGCAGAATACGTCCTTTCCGTTCTCCTGCTCCTCAACCGAGCCGGAGAACGGAAAGGAGAAACAGTGATGTGAATGGAAGGGAGCCTAAGTAATAAGGACAGGAGGAAGAAATGTAATGTTTACTATTTTATATTTTGCACTTTATTTTCAAGAAATTTTTGTGTTTTACTAACACTTCATCTTTAAATTGTTTGGAAAAAGATGTGTTACACAATACACATATTAAAAAATTATTTCAAAGTTTATTATTTTGTATTTTTTGTTTACATACAGAAGAAAATAATATATTGCAATATATATCGCATATCGCACATGCTTCAAATTATATTGCAATATAGATTTTAGACCATATGGCCCACCCCTACTGGAATGTACTGCCAGGCACACACAACTTCAGCTCCTCACTTCCCAATCCCTTGCTAACAGCTTTCCCTGCCTTTCCCTATTCTCTAAAATTCTTCTTTCTAGACTTTCCTTTCAATGTCCCTAACAGTAGAATACAAGTTGTCCCTAAGATTTTTTTCTGTCAGCCCAACAAAGAATGACCTGCCTGGTGCAGCACTGATTGGCTCATCCAGGCTTTGAGCCAATCAGGGCACAACCTCCCCACCACTTCCTCCCAGAGT
The DNA here is from genome assembly GCF_014858855.1 of Bufo gargarizans. Classification (NCBI taxonomy): domain Eukaryota; kingdom Metazoa; phylum Chordata; class Amphibia; order Anura; family Bufonidae; genus Bufo; species Bufo gargarizans. Next base: position 124,478,559 of record NC_058087.1, on the reverse strand, counting down.
TATGCGAGCAGCCTTCTTCTTCCACACTAGTACTTTTTCGTCCGACATGTGTGCCATTTTATTTGATTTGTCCAAAACAAAACCTGAAAAGATTAGGGTTCAAATGCTAGATGAAATTTAGCAACATTTTGAATTAACCCAGTTCCTTACGAACTGGTTCACTCATCTCTAATGTCTTTTATATACTGTATACAAGGGAAGAAATACTGTTAGGAAATTTGGAGTTTACCGGTAAGTCCTAATTAGAGACTGAGAAAATTTACTGGTGGCTTAGCATGGTGGAAAAGCAGTGGTCACATACATGTACAGTATACAGCACATTGTAGTTCTGGCAGGGACAGGAAGCACCAAGAAGGAAAATTGCTCTGTACAGGTAAGTCTTTTTTTTATTATTCTTATACCGTGCCTGATCACCAGTCAAGTTTTTATTTTTATTTTTGGGCAACCCATCTAATATAAGGCAGACCTATGTTCAGAATTGGAGAGCAGTTACAAACTGAGTGTTTCTCTCTTACTGCCAAGTTGCCCCACAAATTATAGCTGACTGCTGGGGGAATCTTTGCAATCAGCTGATCATTAAAGGGATTTTGTCACTTGAGCAAGTGGCATTTATTATGTAGATAAAGTTAATACAAGGCACCTACAAATGTATTATTATCCATATTGCTTCCTTTGCTGGCTGGATTTATTTTTCAATCGCATTATACACTGCTCATTTATATGGTTATGACCACTGCAATCCATCAGTGGTGTTCGTGCTTGCACACTATAGCAGTGGCGTAGCGTGGGGGTGGGGCCTTTGCCCCGGGCGCAAAATTTGAAAGGGCACCAGTAGGGACGCGCCGCCAATTAGGCAAAGTGAGGAGATTCCCCCTGCTCAAAAGTGGGAGGCGGCGTAAGGGCACAAGGAGATGAGCACTTCCGTTGTGGAAGCGCTCATCCCCATAGTCATCTGTATCGCCGTCCTCAGGACAGCAATACAGATGGAAGTACTGTAGGGCAAGGGAGAGGTGTCTCCCTTCCCAGTTCCTCTGATAGACTGCAGACCTAGTGCCTGCAGTCTATCAGAGGCTGATGCAGGCAGCATGATTACGTCATTGCGCCGCCTGAGCCGTACAGCGCAGGACACAGGCCGGAAGAGGTAAGCATAAGTGTTTATTTTTTTATCTGGTAAAAAACTGTCTACTGGCACATAATTGGGGGGCCATCTATGGGGGGCACTTGTTACTGGCACACGATTGGGGAACACTTGTTACTGGCACATGATTGGGGGGCCATCTATGGGAAGCACTTCTCACTGGCACATGATGGGGGGCATCTATGGGGGCACTTACTGGCACATTATTGGGGAGCATCTATGGGGGAACATCTTACTGGCACATTATTGCTAGCACTTTTTACTGGCACAATATTGGGTGGCACTATGGGGACACTTCTTACTGTCACATTATTGGGTGGCAATATGGGGGCAATGCTTACTGGCTCATCATTGTGGGCACTATGGGGGCATCTACTGAGGCCACAAAGAAGGAGTATTTTTATGAGGGGTTCTGTATAGGGGCATTTTATACTGGGACACATTATAGTGGGTACTATGGAGAAGGGGGGAGTGGAGTACTATGGGGTCATCTACGGGCACTAAGAAGGGGTATTTTATACTTGCAAATTATCGGGGAAAGTGAGGGCATCTACTGGGGCACAATATAGGGGTATTTTATACTGGCACATTATGGGGCCACTATGGGGACATTAGCTCAAATGGGGGCATTAAAAGGTCACATTATAAGGAGAATTATTACTACTGGGGGTCATTATGGTGGGCTTTATTACTACTGGGGATCTATGAGGAACATGATTACTAGTATGGGTGCTATGGGAACATTATTACTTCTGGGGTAAAGTGGGGACATATTGGGGGCACTGTAGGAGCACTATTACTACCATGTGTGCTCTAGCAGAGAATTATTCCTATTCATGGGACTTTTGGGAGCACTATTGCTGTGGGGGCCCCTTGGCACAGTGTCAGCTTACCACAGTTATTTTTGGGGGACGTTATGTTTACACTATTAGTGTCAGGGGCACTATTTGCTGGGCGCAGTTATTTTAGGGCACTGTGTGCCAATAATTATTAAAGGGCACTATCTGCAGGGTACTACTATTACTGTTTCTGAAAGAGGGAAGGAACATTTATATCAAAGGAGACATCAATGGATGTAAGAGGTATGGGGCACTGTATTACCCTGTATGTTGTGTAGTGATGGAGCGTGGATAAAGAATTTGGCCCACACTGTAGCAGCCTGGCCCCAGACTTCAGGTCACACTGTGTGTGTTCTGAAATCTGGGGCCTCACACCCATCTACTACATTATCTGTACACATAGAAACATAGAATGTGTCGGCAGATAAGAACCATATGGCCCATCTAGTCTGCCCAATATACTGAATACTATGGATAGCCCCTGGCCCTATCTTATATGAAGGATGGCCTTATGCCTATCCCATGCATGCTTAAACTCCTCCACTGTATTTGCAGCTACCACTTCTGCAGGAAGGCTATTCCATGCATTTACTACTCTCTCAGTAAAGTAATACTTCCTGATATTACTTTTAAACCTTTGCCCCTCTAATTTAAAACTATGTCCTCTTGTAGCAGTTTTTCTTCTTTTAAATATTCTCTCCTCTTTTACCTTGTTGATTCCCTTTATGTATTTAAAAGTTTCTATCATATCCCCTCTGTCTCGTCTTTCTTCCAAGCTATACATGTTAAGGTCCTTTAATCTTTCCTAGTAAGTTTTATCCTGCAATCCATGTACCAGTTTAGTAGCTCTTCTCTGAACTCTCTCCAAAGTATCTATATCCTTCTGGAGATAAGGTCTCCAGTACTGAGCACAATACTCCAAATGAGGTCTCACTAGTGCTCTGTAGAATGGCATGAGCACCTCCCTCTTCCTACTGGTAATGCCTCTCCCTATACACCCAAGCATTCTGCTAGCATTTCCTGCTGCTCAAAGGGGCATGGTCACAGGTTGGGGGCACAATACTTGGCTTGCCCCGGGTGCTGGAAACCCATGTTACGCCACTGTACTATACGAAAATGTTTTTTTCTATAGTGTACAAGCACAGCTATGCTGCTGGACTGCAGGGTGGTCGTAACCATGGAAACAAGCAGTATATAAATGGATGGAAAAATTTATCCAGCCATGATATTTGCTGAAGTGACAAAATCCCTTAAAGGAATCTTTTTCACAGGCAGGGAGTATCTAAAGGTAGAGAACCCCTTTAATAGACTTTTTTGACTCTTGTTTCTCCTTTTTCTCAAAGTTCTTTCCAGTTTCTTATCTTCTCTTTTAAGTCTTTTTGTTTCCTACTGTGTACTACTGCTAGGTCAATTCGCGAAAGGGAGTTGTGCGAGCTAGAATGACAAGAGTATTGTCTAACGTAGGGGTTACGGATTCTCCAAATGTCACTGAGTGTTGCCTCTGCCAATATTTTTGCCATATTGGACAGACGCGGTTCACCCGGGGCTACTACCTCATGATGTCTGTCTATACGGTAGTCCAATACCATGTTGAAGTCTCCGACGATAAGCGTGGGGATATCAGGGGACGCAGCCACGAACGCCAGCACTTGCTTCAGCACTTCCCCCGTGTATGGAGGTGGGACATATATTGCCACAACTACGCATGAGTATTGATATATCGTGCACTGTAGGCATACATAGCGACCATCGGGGTCTATATTCGATTTGACGCACTGAAACGGAATCTGTTTGTGCACAAGTATACTGACCCCCCTAGCATGACTAGAGTACGTCGAGTGGTATGCATGGCCAATGAACGCACGATTAACCGTGACCACAGATTCCGCTGTCAGATGCGTTTCTGAGAAACATATGATAGCTGGTTGAAATTGTCTAAGAGAGTTCAGTACTGCGTACCTTTTGGCTGCGTCACCGAGACCCCTCACATTCCATGCCAACACATTAACCCCCATCATCAAAGCTCCCATATATCCTGCCTTGGACGTCTCTCCTTGTCCCTCCATCTTTCATCCTGTCTTCCTTACTGTCAGAGAAAAAATTAGTATTACAGAGATACATGACATTGTGGTAGTGGTGCGGTTCCCCAAAGTTAACATACAAATTCAACTCGTACAACAACATTCCCCTCTGTAACATGGGGGTATAAACCATTACAGCAAATACACCCAGCGATTATAGGTAACGTGAGTGTATACAACCACTCTTCATCCTAAATCGCCCGTCTCCTGGACATATTTCACACTGTATATAAATATGCATCCTATTGTGCGTAATATAGTGCAACCAAGTACATCCCTATGCAAATCAGATTGGTATCTTTCTATGCTCAACAAAGACTTTTTAACTAACATAACAGGAACTCAGAGTCCTATGGCGCCCCAGTACCCTCCAAACCAATACCGCAGCACTCCTTCATATACTCATCGTCCAAAGCATCTATGCAGCTGACATCAGTGCTGTTTCTTCTCCATCCTTCAGCATAGCGTCCACAAATCAACCCAAGGATGCTTCAGGATGTCCCGGCAGACTGGTATCCTCCAGCCATTTCACTGCCGCATCAGCTGAATCAAAAATATGGACTTTTCCTTCAGCCACCACTCGTAGCCTGGATGGATATAGCATGGAGTACGGTACTTGGCGCTCCCTCAAGCGGCGTTTTACGTCCACATACTTTGCCCGTTTTTTCTGTACTTCCGCAGAAAAGTCCGGAAAGATAAGCACTTTTCTGTCATTTATCCGGAGGTCCTCATGATCCCTAGCATTTCTCAATATGGCATCTCTGTCTTTGAAATGCAACAGCTTCATCAGGATAGGTCTCGGAGGGGCCCCTGGCGGTGGAGAACGGAAAGGCACTCTATGAGCCCTTTCTATGGCAAACATATTCGACAGGGAGTCTTTTCCAAACTTCTCAGTCAGCCACTGCTCAAAGAAAACAACAGCATTCGTGCCCTCTACCTTTTCTGGGACACCCACAAGTCGCAAATTATTCCTGCGAAGCCTGTTCTCCAAATCATCCGTTTTATTCAGCAGATAGGAGACATCATGGGTTATTTTGCCCAGGTCTTTTCTTAGAGGGGACACAATATCTTCCAAGCAGCTGACCCGCTCCTCCACTTCTTTAGTTCTCTCTGTGACCTTCCTGAGGTCATGCCGAATAAAAGACATGTTTTCTTGTAGGCTCCCCATTTGTATATTAAGGGTGAGAAGTGCTGTATTGCAGTTGGTGACTGCTTTAAACACATCAGTCAATGTTGGTGCAGTGGGAATTGTTGCAGCTGTACCAGCCATCTCAGCCGCCACTGCCACCTCCTCCACTGCTCCTTCCGTCTCCATGCTGCCAGCACACATTGCAGTCGTCGCCAGAGGTGAGTCCACCCAGTCTTCAGACCCGTCACTCTGTTGGTCCACCAGGGCTGCGGCTGTGTTCAGGGGAGTCTGTCTAGCAAACTTTCCCAGCCGCGCTGCGATCTCTCCAGCCTTCTCTCCCGCTCCGGCGCCATCTTGCCTGGAGCGCACCGCTGGCCCGCTCACCTTCTCCTCCCTCTCCTTCTTGTTGTTCCGCTTCATGGTGCCGGCGGCTACTGTGTCCTGGTTCCGGTAACTTTTGGTGTCACTTATATTAACTTTTTATTCGCTGAATCGTTTGGATGCCGATGGTTTTGCAGGATTCTTATCCAGGAGAGCAAGCGTCCACGTCTCCTCACATGCCGCGCTAGGCCACGCCCCTACTGTGTACTACTAACACTATAATTACCTGGCCTGAAAAGGGCTTAATGAACAAGCCAGATTTTTTAAATCTAGCATGTGTGAGTTTATCAAAGAATAACTCAATTAAAGGTATTGCACACCTAAATAATCCTCACATATTGTACTTTAGTTAGATGTTAAAATTAGATGTGTAAAATTTGCATATAATTACTAAAAACACAAATTGGTGACTTTTTCTTTAAAAAGCATTTTTAACTGCATTGTCACATATATACATGCATTCTATACAAACATGTTAGCAGATATATACCCCACTCACAAAAAGTTGGGGATATTTGGCTTGTGGGTCAAATTTTAGGATGAACCTAAAATGCACTTTAACCTTTAAAGGTGAACTTAATGTGACCTTTTCTAAACTTTTGAATGCACATGTCCAACTGTTCAGTGTTTTAATACTTTTTGCACAACTTGCTGTTCTCGAACAAGGAGCTTCACGGCAAATTTAATACCAGATGTTTGATCAATGAATCGCCCAATAAATGTCCTGGTTCAATTAGAATTGGTATTTAAACAGTCCTCCTTATCATGCTGTGCACATTTTGACATGATGAAACCAAGACTACACCTAACAAGTGATCAACGGTACCTCCCCATTGCGAGGCTTCAAGTAAGATCTTCTCAGACAGGAGCATCACAGAGTGTGATCAGCAGGTTGCAACAAAGATAGAAAGAGACTGGAAGAGTAACAGAAAGATATAGAAGTGGACGCACTTTGGCCACATCCCTGATGACCAGATAGTGAATGCCACACAACTCCAGGCACATTTAAGGGAGGTTAGAGGCACCCAAGTGTCACATCAGACGATTTGAAACCATTCACATCAGTGTGGTCAGCCTGCTAGATGACCTGCAAGGGTACCTGACCACAGGCGTCATCATCTTGCATTTGCCACGGAGTAGTGGGCCTCAGTGCTGTACACTGATGAGTCGATGAAAGCAGAAATGATGGCCACTAGGTGTGGATCGAGGACCAGTGTGCTCGAGTAAAACACTTTGTGATGCTCGGGTGTTGTACCGAGCACCCGAGCACAACGGAAGTCAATGGGAGAACCCCAGGCACCCCCTGCTCTAAAGAGGGGAGGGTGTCGGGACTCTAGTTCGGCTTAGGAGTCCCTGCTCTGACTCCATATATAGCTATATCTATATATGGAGTCAGTGCTTGGGGACACTCCAGTGTATTTAAATCTAATTTCTGAAAAGTTTCTGCCGGGATTTGAATCCCCAAAGTTGTACATTAGAGACAAGGACCTTATCCACTCAGTTATAAAGCTGAATGCTATAATGTCTGAAAAACATCATAGTAATTTATTATGTAGTGAAAATTCCTATTCAGCAGAAGAAGAATGTTATATTTCTGTGCAGGTTAACATATAGCTGTATAGTGTAGTGGTTAACATGCTTGCCTCTAATGTTCAAGGTAGGGAATTTAAATCCTGGCAGAAACATGTATATATATATATTTAGTATAAAAGTCCAGCGGGAGCACCACTACGGAACGGGTGCAATGTCCACAAGGGCAGCGGCAGTACCCCAATAATACAACTTGGAAAAATAGGACTGCACTCCAGAATAAAAGTGAAATATGTGAACTTTTATTCACCCATAATATGGCAACCTTGCGACGTTTCGGCTCACAAGAGCCTTCTTACAGGTCTCGCATGGAGGCCCAGTCATTGGTGTTGAAGTGGTGCTATTCCGCAGAGTGACTCAGCCATTCATGCTGCAGCTGAAACTCCACTATTGCCTGCTACTGCTCGCACAGTCTGGCCAGCATGTGCAAGGTAGAGTTCCACCTTGTGGGCACGTTGCATATGAGGCTGTGTGCAGGAAGGCCGAAGTTAAGCTGCAGCGCTGATAGGCGAGCAGCAGCAGGGTGAGAACACCGAAAGTGCGCACTTTCGGCCCACACTTAAGGAATCTCTGTACCACCTAATTTAGAAAAGGCCAAAAACATATTAATTTGCACTATACAACATGAATGTTATCTTAAGGAAATAGACTACCTCAGCGACGACCAAGCAATCTCCAAAGATAACACTTTGAAAAAGCTTGATTCCATCATTGACCAAAATGGGTTGCTAAGAATAAAGGAGCGGGAGTGTTCTGCCCAGCAGGGTTTGAATTTGATTCTATTTCACATCTGCTTTAGTTTTGCTATTTCTGTGGTGATTAATGTGGTAATAGCACCATCTAGCTGTGTTAAAAATGTACTACACTCTGTTTTTCTGTTAATAGCGATTATTGTATTGTGGGAGGTGCAAAGCATTGTGGGAGTGTAATGCATCATGGTAAAGAGAAACCCCCAGCCATCAAGGACACACCAGCGGAGCTGTCCTTCTGCATATCTTTTTCTTAAATTCTACCATCCTTGTGCATGCATATTTGGTGAGAGAGATCTACATTGTTTCAGGGAGATTATGTTATGCAGAGCTGTTTAGTTAGTTATCATTGTCTCAGGGAGGTTGTTATACTGTTAGATGTTAGACATGCAATCTACAGCCATTTTACCATGTGCTTCAGTGTTATGCAAATGTTACAGTACATGCTATATACATATTCACATATTTGTATTCTTATAGTTTTACTACTCAAATACTCCTGTTTTGCCAATAAACAAGTTAGACTACAAAGAACAGTTCTCTTATTTAGAAAACAGGAATAGTTTATGCTGAATGCACACTGTGTGAAAGTGTATGAAGACAGAACAGTGCCCCATTTACACAACTTATCCAACATAAATAAATAAAAAAATAAAAAATCTTTGGATTAATTTTGCTGAAAAATCTTTGTGAATTTCATAAAGAATCTGGTTTATTACAAATGAATTTGCTCATCCTTAGTATGAATTACTCCAGATATCTTTTATTTAAGGGTATAGCTCATTAATTATGTGCCACTTTATTTGTGACTGAAGTTACAGACAATTCACTATAACATCGGGGTCATAGTGATCCTGTGCTTCATGTAAACCCTTTAGAATATACCACTAATTCTTTTTTAAGCAGAGGCAGAAAAATAAAATAAAAACAGAGATGAAGGGATTTTTGTATATTTCTGAACACTTGTTAAATATTTGATTATTAATGCTCTGATACAGTAATTCTCAATTAAGGGACACATCAATTTGTATCCCAAACTACACTGAACATCCGATAATGTCAATAAGTGGTGTTGTAAATTTTTTCACCAATCAAGTTTTACAATTATTATATGGCACTTTAAGCCATTCAAATAAAAGTAATTGCATTTTATAAATGTAATTCTTATTTAAAAATAACATTCCTAATGCTACTTCAAATTATATACTTCCATGCTACTGCAGAATAATTGGCAGTGTCAAGTTTCAAGTAATACACAGTGCTAATTGTTCCCCAATGTCCAGTACAGCAGTTATAGAAACAGTTTATAAATAAAATATAATAATACTTTCAAACAACCATATATTTAATGATTTCTAATTTCATTTCTAAAGTCCTTTTTGTATGCGATTTTACTGGCTTATTCTATCAAGTCAGGGATGGGTCATAAAATTAAAACTTAAAAACATTTGGGATTTGATAAAGGGGTATTCCCAGGTTAAAATGTTATGGTATATTGCTAGATTTTGCCATAACATTATGATGGGGGAGGGAGGATCTCTGAACTCGAACTCCCACTGATTCTGAAAAACAAGGGACCAAGGCACCTTCAGTATTTTCCCTGTGATACTGAAGCGGCCTTGGTCCCTTGTGCCTCATCAACCAATAGGAATATAATTAAAATTTAAGTGAAAGGGGGTCTATGATAGTTCATTACACAGGAGAACTTATGAACAGGAGAAAAGCTATAGAACAGTTGGGAACCTGGTAGTTGAACATTTCTGCAGTCAGGAATCAATGGCATTTCCTAGCAATATAATATAATTTCAAACAGTAGAAAATCTTTCTTAAATAATAAAATAGTTTGTAATTAAAAAAATTGACATATTGTTTCTAAAACACTTTTAGACACTGTTTTGGCTTGTACAAACCGGATTCCCAAAAAGTTGGGACACTATACAAATCGTGAATAAAAACTGAATGCATTGATGTGGAGGTGCCAACTTCTAATATTTTATTCAGAATAGAACATAAATCACGGAACAAAAGTTCAAACTGAGAAAATGTACAATTTTGAGGGAAAATATGTTGAATCAGAATTTCATGGTGTCAACAAATCCCCAAAAAGTTGGGACAAGGCCATTTTCACCACTGTGTGGCATCTCCCCTTCTTCTTACAACACTCAACAGACGTTTGGGGACCGAGGAGACCAGTTTCTCAAGTTTAGAAATAGGAATGGCCTCCCATTCTTGTCTAATGCAGGCCTCTAACTGTTCAATCGTCTTGGGCCTTCTTTGTTGCACCTTCCTCTTTATGATGCGCCAAATGTTCTCTATAGGTGAAAGATCTGGACTGCAGACTGGCCATTTCAGTACCCGGATCCTTCTCCTACGCAGCCATGATGTTGTGATTGATGCAGAATGTGGTCTGGCATTATCTTGTTGAAAAATGCAGGGTCTTCCCTGAAAGAGATGGCATCTGGATGGGAGCATATGTTGTTCTAGAACCTGAATATATTTTTCTGCATTGATGGTGCCTTTCCAGACATGCAAGCTGCCCATGCCACACGCACTCATGCAACCCCATACCATCAGAGATGCAGGCTTCTGAACTGAGCGTTGATAACAACTTGGGTTGTCCTTGTCCTCTTTGGTCCGGATGACATGGCGTCCCAGATTTCCAAAAAGAACTTTGAATCGTGACTCGTCTGACCACAGAACAGTCTTCCATTTTGCCACACTCCATTTTAAATGATCCCTGGCCCAGTGAAAACGCCTGAGCTTGTGGATTTTGCTTAGAAATGGCTTCCTCTTTGCACTGTAGAGTTTCAGCTGGCAACGGTGGATGGCACGGTGGATTGTGTTCACTGACAATGGTTTCTGGAAGTATTCCTGAGCCCATTCTGTGATTTCCTTTACAGTAGCATTCCTGTTTGTGGTGCAGTGTCGTTTAAGGGCCCGGAGATCATGGGCATCCAGTATGGTTTTACGGCCTTGACCCTTACGCACAGAGATTGTTCCAGATTCTCTGAATCTTCGGATGATGTTATGCACAGTTGATGATGATAGATGCAAAGTCTTTGCAATTTTTCGCTGGGTAACACCTTTCTGATATTGCTCCACTATCTTTCTGTGCAACATTGTGGGAATTGGTGATCCTCTACCCATCTTGGCTTCTGAGAGACACTGCCACTCTGAGAAGCTCTTTTTATACAGAATCATGTTGCCAATTGACCTAATTAGTGTTAATTGGTCTTCCAGCTCTTCGTTATGCTCAAATTTACTTTTTCCAGCCTCTTATTGCTACTTGTCCCAACTTTTTGGGGGTTTGTTGACACCGTGAAAATTTGAATCAACTAATTTTTTCTGTAAAATGATACATTTACTCGGATTAAATGTTTGATCTGTCATCTACGTTCTATTACAAATAAAATATTGACATTTGCCATCTCCACATCATTGCAGTCAGTTTTTATTCACAATTTGTTTAGTGTCCCAACTTTTTGGGAATCTGGTTTGTACATCAAGGAGGTATGGCTTAACTGGACTGGGGTTTTGCTTGTTAAAAGGAGGCACGGCTTAAGATTTGACAATGCTTGCCAAATTGTGACTTAAAATTATGCTTGCAAAGAAAGTCAAATGTGTTATAAACTTAGGATACTCAAACAAAACAATAGTTGATCTTGGGGAGACTAGCTGCAAAAAACACTGTGGAGCCTCATTTAAGAGCCTGAACAAAATAATTTAAAGTGCAAAGCTCCCTGGGAAACAGTAATATGCAAAATAACTGTGGAGCCCAGTTATGGATCTTCACCACAGTGAAAGCCAGATATCCTTCCAGTGAAGGAAAACCAAGCAAAGGGGCCTCACAGTTATGTTGCTTAAACTTAGACTAGACTGCTGTGAAACTACAACTCCCAGCATGCAAGCTTCCTAACTGTCTTACATTTAGACCATTTTCTACAACTAAAACAGGAACAGTAAATGATGAATGAGATGCGCCTACCAGACCGTCCTCTTCACTGCTCACGCCACATACCCTTTTTTTTTACCTCGCGGATATAACCTTTGTGTTACAATCTGCGCCAGAAATACGCCTAAGGCTACTTTCACACTCGCGTTTAGTGCAGATCCGTCACAGATGGATTTGCACCGATAATACAACTGCATGCATCCATTCAGAACGGATCCGTTTGTATTATATTTAACATTGCCAAAACGGTTTTGCATTGTGTCAGTCAAAACAGATCCGTCTCCATTGACTTACATTGTGTGTCAGGACGGATCCGTTTACCTCCACATTGTTAGGCGGACACCAAAACACTGCAAGCAGCGTTTTGGTGTCCACCTACAGAGCGGAATAGAGGCGGAACGGAGGCAAACTGATGCCTTCTGAACAGATCCTTATCCATTCAGAATGCATTAGGGCAAAACTGATCAGTTTTGGACCGATTCTAAGAGCTCTGAACGTGTGAAAGTAGACTTATCTCAGGGACAAGACTCATCACATGTTAATTTGCATATGTATCAAATCTTTTTTTTTTACACAATAAAAGCACACAGAGCGATAGGGACTGGGTATTGCGGATGTGCTAGCGGCCATCTAGCAACCCATGTCCTCAGCTCTATTCACAAAATCCCGGTGACAGGTTCCATTTAATAATGTGTAGTCACTGTCCATATTGCATCCTTTGCTGGCTTGACTCATTTGTCCATCACATTATACACAACTTGTTTCCAGGAGTTATGACCACCATGCAATCCAGCAGCAGTGGGCGTGCTTGCGTACTGCTGGAAAAGCTCCGACCTCTCCAGTGGTCGGGACTGTGGGAGAGCACACAAGCACTCATGCACAGCAGCTCCCATCCCAGACACCTCTTACCAGCAGCTGCTCCCCCCTGGAAATGAGCAGTGCATAATGCAATGGAAAAATAAATCAAGACAGCAAAGGAGGCAATATGGACAATCACAATACATTAGTAAGTGCCTTGTATTAAGGGTACTTTCACACTTGTGTTTTTTCTTTTCGGCATAGAGTTCCGTCCTAGGGGCTCTATACCGGAAAAGACCTGATCAGTTTTATCCCTATGCATTCTGAATGGAGAGTAATCCGTTCAGGATGCATCAGGATGTCTTCAGTTCAGTCGTTTTGACTGATCAGGCAAAAGAGAAAACCGCAGCATGCTACGGTTTTCTCTCCGGGGAAAAAAACTGAAGACTTGCCTGAACGCCGGATCTGACATTTTTTCCCATAGGAATGTATTAGAATACCAGAATGCCGGATCCGTCGTTCCGGCATGCGCATGCGCAGATCGGTAAAAATGAGAAAAAATTTACAAGACGGATCCGTCGGTCCGCATGACAAGCGGAGAGATGGATCCGTCCTTGCAATGCATTTGTGAGACGGATCCGCATCACATCACGCATCCGTCTCACAAATGCATTGCAAGGACGGATCCATCTCTCCGCTTGTCATGCGGACTGACGGATCCGTCTTGTAAATTTTTTCTCATTTTTACCGATCTGCGCATGCGCATGCCGGAACGACGGATCCGGCATTCTGGTATTCTAATACATTCCTATGGGAAAAAACGACGGAACTGCCCGCCGGATCACACTGCCGCAAGTGTGAAAGTAGCCTAACTTTGTCTACATGATACATACCATTTGCAGAAATATGGTAAAGGTATAAATAAGGTTCAGAAGGGAAGTGTTGTTAAATTTTAAAAAAAGATCAGAACCAATGTAAGGAAATATTTCACACTAAATGAATAGTTGTGGCTTGGATCAAAATATTTTTTTTTACCCTTTCTAATCACACTGTGACTCCTTTCCTCCATACTGTTCTGGTTCTTCTGAAAAACCTCTCCCCGACTTTTCAAATGAGGAAAAGGTATTGGGGAGGGGAAAAGTATTCTGGGCTTCTGAAGAAACCGTCCCTACTTGTTCTTGAACAGTTTAGGGCACATATCAGTGAATCCACAAAAATATATTCAAGGAAGTGAATAGTGCTTCCCCCATCTAGTGGCCATTCCTGGGGGGCTTACCAGCCAGCTGCAACCTTTGGATGTTTCTATCAACAAGCTGCAGCACGCCAGACCTGCAGGGTATTTCAAAGTGAGGTCACGGTTATGGGCAATCGAGGGTCACTCACTGCTTGTAGGAGAACCCTGGGCAGGCATGTGGCAGTGAAGGAGAGGCTGACACAAGTTCCTCTGGGGCACACTCTGTATGTAGGGACCAGGCCTGATGGTGTATGAGGTGCCCTGGATGTTGCAGGTATTTTGAGTGCCTGGGGCAAGGTCCCTTTAAGGATTGTGACGCCAGTGCCTGTAACGGTGGGACACCGATTTATAGCAGTAGTAATTGGGAACAGTCCAACTTTGTACATACAGTTGATAATGATGATGCAGTCCCTTATAACAATATTCCACAAGCAGGCTTAACTCAATACTGGCAGGTAATAATCTTGCAAGATACTTGGAGGGTAAACAGTTAATGCTTCACAGACCAGGCTGCACTATCTCCACAGCTATTCTGGCTGGCTGGATCCCAAGGCCCGGATGCCTAAATGCTGGCTTTAATCCTTGGTAATAAATCTTCCTCCCGTATTGACCCTTGCTCTTATTCTGTAGTACCTCTGCCCATCAGCTTACTTATCTGAGCTGGTTGTACTGGCACTGCTGGGTTGTAGGTGGCTGCAGGTTTCTCCCAGGAGACAAATTCTTCTTCTGGGGTAACTCTACTGAGCTAAACTTAGACTCAGGAGCTTCAGGCGGACTAGGTTACACTGTCACTGAGAACAACTACCTAAAAAATAACTTTTAATAGAATTATCTAAAATTAACGATCCCTATCAGGGGGTTCCACAATAACGCATAGACAAATGCAACAAGACACAAAACAAAACCACAAAAAGAAGAGCTACATCAGTTTTTGCCCCCTGGAGTCCCCCAAGACAATCATCCTGGATCCTACAGCATGAATCATGTCTCCATCACCAGATAAGTATGTTACTGGTTGCTTTTTAATTAGCCACTTATCGACTGTGTGGCCTTTTCTGCTGACGGACACTGTCTTGGGTGGCCTCCAGTTTTGTTTTTGGTTTTTGTTGAGCTTTATGGTGTCCACCTGACACTGATCTTCATCTATGTCCCCTGACGAACCTCTTTTGTATTGGAAGGGGGGAAACACGTCGGGACACGTGGCATTATAATTAGTATCTAATACAGACTAGTACCCAAATATCCATATGGGCTAGTATACCAAGGGCGCTACAAGGATAGACAGCTGAGGCACGTGGACGGAGTGTACCTACCATCAAGGCACATCTCCGGGCTGAGGATTTTTTCAAGGGACGTCACAGGGACAGACACTGATTTTGCACGTGTTGCCCCGGTCTTTCCCCCCTTCTCTTCACGTTTAGCCGCCTGTCTGATCCGTACCTGCTCTTCTTTTTGTGGTTTTGTTTTGTGTCTTGTTACATTTGTCTATGCGTTATTGTGGATCCCCCTGATAGGGATCGTTAATTTTAGATAATTCTATTAAAAGTTATTTTTTAGGTAGTTGTTCTCAGTGACAGTGATTCTTGATTTTACAACTACCCTTTATAATTATTGTTCTCTGACTAGGTTACACTTCTAGCCACCTGGACTGAACTAACTCTCCCCTGTCTGGGCCTACATATATATATATATACTTAGGGCTCTCTAGCTCCCTCTAACGTCTGGGAGGCTGAACTATACCCTAACAGGCCTGACACCAGATAACACAGGGAAATGAACATTTAACATCACATGAATGCAATAGACATGTTAACCTTTTTGTAGTGCCCACCTTTACCTAGTGGGACACTACAAAGCCATTTAAGGTTTTCATGCGAGAGGAGTGGAATAAATGGATGGCTGCTGGGAATCAAAATCTTACACCCACTGGACGGATGAAAAGGCCCACTATCACCCAAGTGTGTGAGTGGGTGAAGTTATCATGGCAGTCAGTGAAGGATTAAACGCCTTAAAAAAAATGTGGCATCAGTAATGCCTTGGACGGTTCTGGGGATGGTGTCCTGTATGAAGACACCAGTGATAGTGACACAACTGATAGTGAGCCACTGTACTTGAGTTCGGACTGTAGTGAGGAGTTTTTGGGGTTTCCAGATGACTAGTGGTGTATTGTTCTAAATATTTCCTCATCTGTTACCGTTAATTACAATAATAATGGTTCTTAATGCTGCTGTTGGTAATGTCTACACATTACATGTTATTTTATTAAATGTTTTAGCCCACCTTTTAGTTCAAATAATTTTTCCCCCATTTTCCTCCTCTGAAAACTAGGTGCATCTTCTCATCTGGTGCATCTTATAAAGAGAAAAATATGGTAGTACAGCCATTCTCTGAGAACCACAATTTTTTTTTTTATTTCCGACGACGGAGCTGTGTGAAGGCTTATATTTTGCAGGATGGGTTGCCATCATCATTGGTTCTATTTTGGGGCACATACCACTTTTTATTTAGCTTTTTGGAAGCAGGATAAAAAAAATGCAGCAATTCTGTCACTGCTCTTTGGATTTTGTTATTGCATCAAACACCGTGCAGGAATAATGACATTATCTTTATTCTGCTGATCAGTACAATTACAGAGCATTCATATTATTTTTATTTATTTTTCTACTATCATCTTGAGTAGTGGCTAGTTTACGGGATGAGTTGACGTTTACATTGGTATTTTGGGGTACATAGTACTTGTTGAACACTTGCTATAACATTTTTTGTAAAGCAATCTGAGTTTTTATTTATTTATTTTATGGTGTTCACATGACTGGGTAGATCATGTACTATTTTGATAGAGCCAGTTGTTATGGATGCGGCAATACCCGCTATCTCTCACTACTTCAGGGCTGCTGTATATACACACCAGTATCTTGCACAAAGAAATGGCACCGTTTAATAATATATTTGAGGCAATTATTGCAGATTTAGCAATTCTAATTTGATGCATGTTGCAGATTAATTCTTTTACATAATGGGACGCCATAGTAGAGTATTTTTATTAAAGGATTTGTGCTATGACTAATGTTAAAAAAGGAAAACCATCATGTAGTACAGTGCAACCTCTTTCCAACAAAGCTAGAACCAGCCCTGTACCTCACATGGATCCAGAGATCTCCACATTCATTGCTCTGCTAGATTTATATCAAGCTGGCAGCCCAAGGGGAGTGTCTTTTCTGCTGCAGATAAGGGGGCGTGTCCGTACTCTCCCTATCACAGCTCAGGAGGCAGATGAAGGATGAAACTGAGCATGTGCGGCCTTCTCAGTGAGCAGGACAAAGAAAAAAGACAAACAGCTGATACATTTGATTGAATAACTCAGTGGCTATGCTAAATTTTAAATTTCATGCAGTTACAAAAGCATTCATATCCAGGTGCTGGTATGAAAACTGTAGATGATTTTTCATGGGATATCCCCTTTAACAAGGCTTAGCACTAACCTAGAACTGTAAGCTACCACTGAAAACTACTAAGGTAATGCAGGTCAGGATTTTATCATCAGCTAAGGCTACTTTCACACCTGCGTTAGGTGCGGATCTATCTTGTATCTGCACAGACAGATCCGCACCTATAATGCAAATGCTTTTATCCGTTGAGAACTGATGCGTTTACATTATTCTTTTTTTTTTTTAAGTCTAAGTCAAAACGGTGTGTGTCAGTGAAAACGGATCGGTCCCCATTGACTTACATTTTAAGTCAGGACGGATCCGTTTGGCTCCGCATCGCCAGGCGGACACCAAAACGCTGCAAGCAGTGTTTTGGTGTCTGCATCCAGAGTGGAATGGAGGCGGAACGGAGCCAAACTAATGCATTCTGAACAGATCCTTATCCATTTAGAATGCATTGGGGCTGAACTGATCTGTTGTGAACCATTTGTGAGATCCCTGAAGTGGCTCTTGCAAACAGAATTCAGTGTGAAAGTAGCCTAAGTAAGTGATTTTTAGTAACACAAACACTGGATCACATTATATGCTTTTCTACTAGTATGAATAGCTAACTGTACCACTAACCACTGAAGACTAGTGCCAATGACTGTGTAACTGCAACATGTCAGAAGGCTTAGATGCTGCAGTGTCAGGCACACAGAGAGACGGCTGAGAGAGACACACTCCGACGGCTGCTGCTGCATCTTTGTTCTCCCAACTGGTGTTTTACCAGGGGTCCCTCTGGTTATACACTGATGGACAGATGATGGACATCAATGTAAAATACTGGCAAATCCTATAAAATACTAAAATATTGTCCTCATAATTGAATAAAATATTATTTTTTGTTTATGCCTTGAAGATTAATCTACTAGACTTTAATATAAATTCACTGAGATACATGAGATAATAAATGCAATATAACGAATGTCCTATCAAAATGGTATATGTAAGAATTATTTTATTATAAAACATTATTTTGCAGGGGTCAGCACGAACCAAAAGCACGATCTCTGCCAAAGCGCCATTTTGCCTAAGCGCTTGGCAGTTAATCAGGGCAGGAGACTGAGATATTATGTGTACTACTCAAACAAAGTTACACACAGCACAGGTATGCTACGATATTGTTTCGCTCATGCTCTGGCTGCTCTTCTCATCATTATGGCTGTCTACTTTCAAATTCAAACACACTGTCCACCCTTTGTCCCTTCTCTCCACATCAGTCCCCCCCTCCTTCCCTCACCCTTGTTCAGTTTGCATGCACTTTATACCCTCATACATTACACTGGCCAATCTTCCCCCACGGTAAAGCATTAAAAAAAACACCAATATAAATCTTTCAAACACTTGCTGTCTCTTTCTGATATTTCACCAAATCCCTGCCCTCACTCTGTGGCTAACTTCTCCTCTGCCACACACAGAAACTCCAAAAATCTTATTAATGTTCACTGCAGATCCTCTCCAGTCTCTTTTTAACTGCACACTCTGGAACGCATGGTCGGTTCAAAACAAACAACCCACAATCCACAATTTCTTCCTCTCACACTCTTTGAACATGCTAGCCCTTACAGAAAGCTGGCGTCAACCTTCTGACATTGCTTCCCCTACTGTCCTATCCTATGATGGACTTCACTTCTCCAATACTCCCAGACCTGATGACAGGCACAGTGGAGGAGTAGGCATACAACTTTCTCCACAGTGCACCTTTCAGGTCCTTCCCCCTGTACCCTCTCTCACATTCCCCTCTTTTGAGGTTCACAACATTAGACTCTTCCATCCATTCCCCCTGAGAGTTGCAGTTGTCTATCGTCCCCCAGGCCCCCCCCCCCCCCCCCACCAATTTCTGGATCACTTTGCAGCTTGGTTTACTCACTTCCTATCTTCTGAATCACCAACTTTTATTATGGGTGATTTTAAAATCCCAATTGATGATCCTACCTCCCCATCAGCCGCTCACTTTCTTTCCTTAACCTCCTCTCTTGTCCTATCACAACTTACTTCTTCTGCCACACATAAACAGGGCAATATACTTGATCTAGTCTTCTTCCGTTACTGCTCAGTCTCAAACTTTAGTGACTTATCCTTCCCTTTTCTCATGGCAATCCTACTTTTCACATTTACAGAAACCTACACACAATTAACTGCCAGCAACTTATTAACACCCTACAACTAACTCTTACCCCAATCACTTCCCTCCCATGTCCGGACTTGGCTTCCAATCATTACAACCAGACCCTCAAAACCACCCTAGATGAAGTTGTCCAATATCAATCCGACCCTCTGGACACAGAACACGGCAACCCTGGCACACACCTGAAACACGTTTTCTACAGCGCTGCTCCAGATGTGCACAACGCTTATGGAAAAAATCGTGAATATCAGCAGACTTCCTCCATTATAAATTTTTGATCAAAACATACAATTCGGCTCTCAACATTGCCAAACAAAAGTACTTCACCTCTCTCATCTCCTCACTCTCAAATAACCGAAAACGACTCTTTGACACTTTTCATTCTTTTCTAAACCCTAAAGTTCCAGAACCTCTCACCTACCTCTGCGCTGATGGCATGGCCACTTACTTCAGAGACAAGGCAGTATCCGTCAGGAAATAATCTCCCAGTCCACAAATAATTTCAATCCTCCTCCCTCCCATTCCTCCACATGCACTCTCACCTCTTATAACAGACGAAGAAGTCTCCAGGCTTCTCTCTTCTTCTGGACCCACAACCTGTAGCAGTGATCCTATTCCATCACACCTCCTCCAGTCCCCTTCCCCGGCTGTCATCACTCACCTAACTACAATTTTTAACCTCTCTCTCTCTTCTGGTATCTTTCCCTCCTCTTTCAAACACTCTATTATAACCCCACTACTAAAGAAACCATCTCTTGACCCGACTTGTGCTGCTAACTACCTACCTGTTTCTAACCTCCCCTTCTTCTCTAAACTCCTTGAAAGTCTTGTCTACTCTTGCTTAATGAGCTATCTCTCTGCAAACTCTCTTCTTGACTCCTTACAATCTGCCTTTCACCCTCTTCACTCTACAGAAACTGCCCTTACTAAAGTGTCTAACGATCTCCTAGCAGCAAAAAGAAATCGTGACTATTCTCTACTGATTCTGCTGAATCTCTCTGCAGTGCTTGATACCGTAGACCATAAACTCCTTCGCACCATGCTCCACTCAATTGGCCTTAAGGACACTGCTCTCTCTTGGTTCTCTTCCTATCTCTCTGGCCACTCCTTTAGTGTATCATTCGCTGGCTCTTCTTCTCCTCTTCCTCTTGATATCGGCGTTCCTCAGGGCTCAGTACTAGGTCCTCTACTCTTTGCCCTCTATACAGCCCCCATCAGACAGACATCAGTAGATTTGGCTTTCGATACCATCTCTATGCTGACGACACCCAACTATACACTTCATCCCCTGACATCACCCCTGCTTTACTTTACTCCAAAACACCAGCACTCTATATGTACTGTATCGGGGAAGAATGCGAAGATATATTTGGGCACATGGGGATCTCTAGGAATGTTGAGGATGGGGGGACTTTCCGGCATTGAAACAAAGGTTGTAACTCCTGTTTATTCAGAGGGCTGTATATATCTGCTTGCCAGGCTCCGGATCCTGCCATCCTCCTCAGCTAGAGTCCTCCATTTGATTTTCAAAATGTTTGCACAATTGTGGTTGTTTCTATGCAGTTATTGTTAATTACGTCCATGGACTGGATTTGACGGACTGATGGATTGTGAATTGTTGGCTATGTACTTTGGTTATTGATTTTGTACTAAAACAATAAAATTTATTAAAAAAAAAAAAAAAAAAACACCAGCACTTGTCTTGCAGCTGTCTCTAACATCATGTCCTCTCTGTACCTAAAACTGAACCTCTTAAAAACTGAACTTCTTGTCTTTCCCCCAATCTACTAACTCACCTAAACTTGATATTTCAATTTCGGTCTGCAGCACTATCGTAACTCCTCTGTCTTGAGGACACATTTGGCTCCGATCTTTCCTTTGTTCCCCATATTCAATCAATTACACGCTCTTATCGTCTGCACCTCAAGAATATTGCCAGAATCCGCCCTTTTCTTACAGTGGAAATGGCAAAAACTCTTGTTGTTGCCTTGGTTTATTCTCGTCTTGACTACTGCAGCACATTACTAATTGGTCTCTCTCTCACTAAACTCTCCCCCCTTCAGTCAGTTCTAAATGCTGTAGCAAGGCTCATCTATCCATCCAACCGCTACACTGATGCTACTAGTCTGTGCCAGTCACTTCACTGGTTGCCCATTCACCACAGAATATAGGTCAAACTTCTCACCCTCAAAGCTCTTCACAGTGCTGCACCTCCATATATCTCCTCCCTCATCTCCATCTACCACCCTACTCATGCTCTCTGTTCTGTTAGCGACCTAAGATTAATAACCTCCATAATTCGTACCTCTCACTCCCGTCTTCAAGACTTTTCTTGAGCTGCACCTACTCTCTGGAATACTCTGCCTTCACCTTCAAATGTGCCTTAAAAACACATATTTTCAGGCAGACTTATCAAGCTACCTAAAATGACTTTTCCCAGACTAAACCTTCCCCGCACCAACTCCTCTGGCCAAAACTCGATTCTCTATTAGTCCCAAACCCGAAGCAGATCGGCCGGCACCACTCCTGTCAGTTCAATAATGGCTCAAATCCTACTTATCACAATCAACTACCTTTATGTGTTGCCACCAATTCCTCATAGATTGTAAGCTATTGCGAGCAGGGCCCTGACTCCTAGTGTTTCAGTTGCATATTAGCTAGTTACTTTTGTTTTGTACATGAACCCTACAAATTTGTAAAGCGCTGCAGAATATGGTGGCGCTATATAAATACATTTTATTATTATTAATTATTATTATTATTATTATTAATAATTATAACTGTAGTTAATCTATGTCTAAATATATGCATTATTTCATTACATACAGTATTAACAATAGTATGAAATCCAATTTATTGCTATGTACCTCTGAATTTAAATTTCTGGAGCAGCAATACTATTATGTTCTCATTATCTTTTTCCACTTACTCCCTGAAGGCCAGTGTTGGACCTTAAGCTTTGCAGTAACAGCAGAGCTCAAAATATTGCATGATTAAAGGCACAGGGCTGACTTTGCAGCAAAGTGATTCAGAGACAGAAAAAAAATCAGTGATCAAAGGTAAACCGCGATGTAGAATTGTTAAGGTAGAATAGGATAGCACACTTTAAACACATAAAAATCAAATGTGTGCAGGATTTTTGTGTTAAAAGGTGAAATATAAATGCTGAAAGGCTTTGCTAGGAAGATGGAATCCACAGGAATGCTGAACTCTTGAAGCTTCCAATTCAGACAAACAGATTAATTAGGTACTACTATAACACAGTACTGGCTGCTAATAAAAATACTCTTTATTAGGCAACTACTATTTAGGTACTTCCCTAATATTCAGCTCAAAGGACTGCAGCAAAATGTAAACATTTTAAAAATGTATGCAATTAAACTGTTTGTGTGGCTGTATATATGTACTATATATACTGACATACATACCCCAGGACAGGTCATCAATATCTGATCCGCGGGGGTCCAATACACCCAGCAGTCAGCTGTTTGATGAGGAGTAGAGGCTCCATGTGAAAGCACTACTTCCTCTTTATTACACTGCTCATCATCTCAGAAGTCTGGAGCGGGTACTTGAAATTACACTGCGCCGCTACTGCAAAGGGGACGATGCAAAGTGTAATGCAGTGCTTGCACGGAGTGCTGCCCCACCGATCAAATATTGATAATCTATACTGAGGATAGGTCATCAATATAAACTGCCTGCACAACCTCTTAAATATACTTTTAGACATTTTCATAATATAATTTTAATAAAAGGGAGTGATTTGGTTTACAGAGTAGTGGATTTAGACTGCCTCTACTTCCTTCATCATAATATACTGTAGTAAGAGAATATTATATAATCTTATTCCCCTATACATAAAGGTGGCTCTAAGGTGGAGCAATACGGGCCAACCTTTGCTCTGATTAGAGAGAAGGGCTCAACACTGAAACCCACTTAAACTAGTCCCAAACAAACAGCTACTATCCTGCTGTAATACAACATATGTGGATCTAGACAGAATGAATCATTTGTCACTACTGAACTCTCCTTTATATTAGTGGACTTGGGGAAGTGGGGTTAACTAGGCATTCAATTATCCCCATCCCACTGGTTCTGGCCACAATATTTCTAGTGATCACACTCAGTGTATAGGCTGCCTTTGTTTCTCTCCCCTTTGCATTTTACCAGGTGGAATTAATATTAAAGTGGTGGTTACTAGAGATGAGCGAAGTTTTGAAAACCCGATTCGGCAGCTTCGCCGAAGTTCATCAAGAAATTTGATTTGTTTTGAAGTAATTTGCCATGAATCACCATAAATTAGGTATACCCAGGAAAATCTGCCCAATTTCAGGATTAGAAGTTAAAGAGGACCTTTCATGGGTCCAAACATTGTAAACGAACTATCAGGATTAGAGTTGAGCGGACACCTGGATGTTCGGGTTCGACGGGTTCGGCCGAACTTTGGAAAAAAGTTCGAGTTCGGGACCTGAACTTGACCCCCTAACCCGAACCCCATTGAAGTCAATGGGGACACGAACTTTTGAGCACTAAAATGGTTGTAAAAATGTCATGGAAAGAGCTAGAGGGCTGCAAATGTTATCAAAATTGGTTAAGAGCATGGCAAGTGCTCTCAAACAAATGTGGATAGGGAAATTACTTTAAATAATATAAAATACATAAAAAATAAATAAAAAATCTTGATCTAGGAGGACCAGGTCCATATGGAGTAGGAGGTTGAGGAGGCGATGGATGTGGCGGTGTAGGTGGAAGTGGCGGTGAAGGAGGAGGAGGTAGCCTACACTGCTTTTTGTTTCAAAATCAATTTTTTTTATTAGGGTACACCCCAAAACATTGGGAAATATAACCCTCCAGTCGTGCTAAACACACGTTCAGACAATACACCGGCTGCAGGGCAGGCCAGCACCTCCAAGGCGTAAAGAGCAAGATCAGGCCATGTGCCCAATTTGGAGACCCAGAAGTTGCAGGGGCTGACCTCTGTCAGTTAGTACGTGTAGGCGTGTGCATACTTACTTCCCCACCATGTCGTACGTCCCCGTGATGTTCACGATCCAATTTGATATCTGCTCCATCAACTTTCGATGTTCTTTTATGTGCCTACCATGGTGATTACGGGTGGCGGGGAATCAGGGTTCCAGGCCGGAGAGGGAGCGTGAGAAAAAGAGACCAAATTTAAGGTAGATAGATTTATTTAAAAAAATTGGGATCGAGAAGAAATGTGGGAAAAGCTATTGAGGCGCAAATGTGGGACACATTACAGAATCCCAAATGTGGGCCAAAACAGTCAAGCGGAATTGTGGGAGAAGCTATTGAGGCGCAAATGTTGGCCAAAAGAGTATAGCGGAAATGTGGGACAAAGTATTGAAGCTTAAATGTGGTACAACTTGTTTAAGTTTAAGCATTGAATCAAAGGAGGTGGCACACATCAATTAAAGAAGCATTTCAGAAATGTTATGTGTATACAGCAATCTAGAAGGCAGGGACACCTGGGCACTGTCCCTGCCTTCTCTAAGGGTTGCCCTGCTGTGCAGCTGCAGTTTCTGAATGGACATTTTAAAACGTCCATTCAGAGATAGAGAACCACCTCCCGGACGTTTATAGTCTATGGGTGGACGGGAGGTGGTTAATGACAATTTTATTTTTATTTTTTAACCAGCCTATTAGGTATAGCAGTGGTACTATACACCCAAAAATTGGTTAATATCACCAGAAAATGTTAATGACAACTTTTATCTTTTAACCGGCATACTAGGTATAGCTGTGGTACTATGCACCCAAAAATTGGTGAATTTCACCCAAGAATGTTAATGACAATTTATTTTTTTACTGGCCTACTAGGTATAGCACTGGTGCTTGCTATAAATAAAAAAAAATAGGTGAATTTCACCCAAAAATGTAAATGTCAATTTATTTTAATTGTTTTTAACCGGCCTACTAGGTATAGCAATGGTACTATACATCCAAAAATTGGTTAATTTCAACAGAAAATGTTAATGACAATTTTTATTTTTAACCGGCCTACTAGGTATAGCAGTGGTAAGTTTAAAGAGACAGGGGGCACACCAAATGCTTAAAGGAGTGCAAGGGGTGGTAAAACTACATGTGACAAATAGTCTAACCCAAGAGAGAGTCAAAAGAGCCACCCCATGAATGCACATCCAACCATTGAAGGATAAAAAATATATATATGAAGTTTATTGGACACAACAACACACAAGCATTAAAAAATTGTATACAATGTAGAACAAAGTGCGGTATGCAATAAATGTGTAACCGACATTGCTGACAGCACCACGTATATAGGTGTGTGTGTCAGATATGCTTAATATATCTGTATATGTATTTTTATATGGATCAATTGTATATTTTATATATTACCTGTATTTATGTCCTCTTCATATATTGCACATTTGAATTTTGCATATTATGTATGTACATGCTCAATCCTCTGTTATACATCTGTCATATTATATGATTATTATTATTGTTGAATATGACTAGTATATATGCATATATTAGTGGCTACACATCTACTACTGCAGCTATCGATTGCTGTTCTGTATATTTTCATCACTCCACCCCCATCCTCCTTGTGTGTGCCTCCCCTGTGCCTTTCAGTATGCTGCCGTGCCTCTGGGCGTGTGCTGGACGCATCGTGCGCTCCACCATTCATAGTGGAGCGCACTATGCGTTCCACCATGTGTTCCACAGCGGCACGTCACTTCCGGTTTCGCGATCTACTTCCGGTTTGTAAATATCGTCCGGATCATTCACCAGCTTACCTGGCACTGCCTATGTTGCTTTAAATAGCCACATTTGTTCATTTGCCCCATTATTTTCTAATGTTGAGTACAAATAAGTTTGTCTTCAATGTCTTCTATGTTATGTGGCTGTGTTTTGGCTGGTGGAGCGCATATGCGTTCCACCATGCGTTCCACCAGCCGATCATGTGACTTACACTTCCGGTTCCTGGTTTTGACTGGAATCTGATATGCTCACGCACTGACCACAGCTCCTGCTGCACAGGTGAACGCAATTATAGTTTATTCAATACCCTATATTAACTGACGCCCCAACACACAGTCCTTCACCCCTGAGGAAGCCGGATTGCTCCGGCGACACGCGTTGGGCGCTTGCTATGTTTCCAGGTCCACTGTACCAGCTGGCTATGTAGGTTTGGCTCTTGATATTTGACCCTATGTCGGTCTTATTGTACCTTTAATTCTAGTGGTCTTACCTTACCTTACATTTGCTATATGTGATTTATTGTATTGCTTTATATGCTGGTTGATAACGCATACATTTTCATGTGATAATTCAGTGGACCTGTGTGTGTCGGTTACATATATTTATTGCATACCGCACTTTGTTCTACATTGTATACAATTTTTTAATGCGTGTGTGTTGTTGTGTCCAATAAACTTCATATATATATTTTTTATCCTTCAATGGTTGGATGTGCATTCATGGGGTGGCTCTTTTGACTCTCTCTTGGGTTAGACTATTTGTCTCAGGTATAGCAGTGGTACTATACACCCAAAAATTGGTTAATTTCAACAGAAAATGTTAATGACAATTTATTTTTTTAAACGGCCTACTAGGTATAGCAGTGGTACTATACACCCAAAAATTAGTTAATTTCACCAGAAAATGTTAATGACAAAGTAGTGAAATGATATAAAAAAAAACACGTACAAAAAAATGGATTTATGATGTGGAGTTCGATATGGAGTAGGAGTTTGAGGAGGCGGTAGACGTAGCACAGTAGGAGGAAGCGGCGGTGGAGGAGGACGAGATAGCCAACACAGGTTTTTGGTTTTAATTTAATTTAGTAAAATTAAGATACACTCCAAAAAAACATAAGCAATTGGGCTCTAGTATAACAATGGCTGCTTAGTGCCGATATACATGTCTATTCTGCAAGGTATGGACAAGTCCTGTGGGATCCATGCCTGGTTTATTTTAATGAACGTGAGCCAGCACCTCCAAGGCGTAAAGGGCAAGCTCAGGCCATGTGCCCAATTTGGAGACGCAGAAGTTGAAGGGGGCAGACTCGTCATTCAGTACGTGTAGGAGTGTGCACATATACTGCTACACCATGTTGGTGAAATGCTGCCTCCTGCTAAGACGTTCCATATCAGTTGGTGGTGCTGGTTGCTGTGGCGTGCTGACAAAGCTTTTCCACATTTCGGTCATGCTAACCCTGCCTTCTGAGGTGCTGGCGGTGCCCCAGCTGCACTGGCGACCTCTTCCTTGTCCTCTGCCTTCGCCTTGTGCTTCCACTGTGCCCCCCTGTCTGGTGGGAATGCCACCAGGAGCGTGTCTACCAGCGTGCGCTTGTACTCACGCATCTTATGATCACGCTCCAGTGACGGAATAAAGGATGGTACGTTGTCCTTGTAACGGGCATCCAGCATCGTGGCTACCCAGTAATCAGCACAAGTTTGAATGTGGGCAACTCGGCGGTCGTTGCGGAGACACTGCAGCATGTAATCAATCGCTCATGTGTGCCAGACTGCCCAGAGGCAATAAAAAGCTGTCCTCTGTGGGAGGTGTATTGTCTGTGTCCTCTGTATCCCCGCTCATCTCTAGTAACCATGAACTGGTCTGGGTGCCACCCTGCTATAAACATGGTTCCTCCTCCTCCATCTCCTCCTCCTCTTCCTCATCCTCCAGAACTGTGCTCTGGCTGGAGAATTATGTACCTTAGGTTTGTGGGTGCAGGAACCCACCCTCGGAGCCACTTGGGTATGACTGGCCGGAAACCCTACGAAATTATCCCTCTTCCTCCTCCTCCTGTGCCACATCCTCTTCCATCATCGCCAGGAAAGTTTTTTCAAGGAGGCATAGAAGTGGGATAGTAACGCTGAGAACGGCGTTATCGGCACTGGCCATGTTGGTGGAGTACTCGAAACAGCGCAACAAGGAACACAGGTCTCGCATGGAGGCCCAGTCATTGGTGGTGAAGTGGTGCCGTTCCGCCGAGCGACTCACCCGTGAGTGCTGCAGCTGAAACTCCACTATTGCCTGCTGCTCGCACAGTCTGGCCAGCATGTACAAGGTAGAGTTCCACCTTGTGGGCACGTCGCATATGAGGCGGTGAGAGAGAAGGCCAAAGTTAAGCTGCAGCGCTTTATGCAGCAGCTCTGACATATCGGGGTAATTTTTAAGGAATCTCTGCACCACCAAATTCAGCACATGCGCCAGGCAAGGGATGTGCATCAAACTGGCTAGTCCCAGAGCTGCTACGAGATTTTGCTCATTATTGCACACCACCAGGCTGGGCTTGAGGCTGACTGGCACAAACCACTCATCGGTCTGTTGCTCAAGGCTCATCCATAGCTCCTGCGCGGTGTGGGGTTTGTCCCCCAAACAGATAAGGTTTAAAACTGCCTGCTGTCGTTTGCCCCTGGCTGTGCTGAAGATAATGGTGAAGGTGTTACGCTGACCGGATGAGGAGCTGGTAGAGGATGAGGAAGCAGAGTAGGAGGAAGACGCAACAGGAGGCAAACTGAAGTGCCCTGCAATTCTCGGTGGTGGAAGTACATGCGCCAAACTGCTATCCGCCTCAGGCCCAGCTGCCACTGCATTTACCCAGTGTGCTGTTATGGAGATATAACGGCCCTGACCGTGCTTACTGGTCCAAGTATCCGTAGTCAGGCGCACCTTGTCAGAGATGGCGTTGCGCAGTGCACACCTGATTTTGTCCCCTACTTTGTTGTGAAGGGATGGCTCGCCTTGAAAAGTAGTGGCGGCTGGGCACGACGTACTGTGGGACAGCCACCGCCATAAAGCCTTTAAAACTATCCATCTCCACCAGACGGAATGACAGCATTTCAAAGGCCAGTAATTTAGAAATGCTGGCATTCGGGGCTAGGGATCGATGGTGGGTAGGGGGGTACTTCCTCTTCCTCTCCAGCATTTGGGATATGGAGTGCTGAACGCTTCCATAGGACATTGTGGAGATGTTTGGTGACCCAGGTGTTGGTATTGCTGGCAGATCCTCTTGGTGACAGGTGGCACTGTCACTCCAGAGGTGGATGAAGAGGTGGCAACTGCAGCAGAAGAGGAAGCAGGAGGAGCCAGAGACCTTTCTTGGTTTTTGAGGTGTCTACTCCACTGCAGCTCGTGCTTTGCACTTAAATGCCTGGTCATGCAGGTTGTGCTCAGGTTGAGAACGTTTATGCCTCGCTTCAGGCTCTGATTGCACAGCATGCAAACCACTTGTGTCTTGTCGTCAGCACATTGTCTGAATAACTGCCACGCCAGGGAACTCCTTGTAGCTGGCTTTGGTGTACTCAGTCTCTTGCTGCAGTGGGCAGTAGGAGGCGTAATCCGCTATTGCACCCTGCTCCCTCTTCTGCTGTGCTGGTGGCTCTGTGCGACCACCACCTCTTCCTCTGAACTACATAGGTCACTTGCATGACCTTGATTCCATGTGGGGTCAAGGACCTCATCGTCCTCCACATCATCTTCCACCCAGTCTTCACCCCTGACTTCCTTGTCGGTCTGCACACTTTCGAAAGCCCCAGCAGTTGGCACCTGTGTTTCGTCATCATCCGAGACGTGCTGCGATGGTCCTCCCATGTACTCATCTTGAAAGATAAGTGGTTATGCATCAGTGCACTCAATCTCTTCCACTTCTGTGGCAGGGCTAGGCGGATGGCCCTGGGAAACCCTTCTAACAGAGTCATCAAAAAGCAGAAGAGACTGCTGCATGACTTGGGGTTTAGACTGCTTGGCTGATTTGCAAGGAGGTGAGGTGAAAGACTGATGGACATCGGCTGCAGGTGCCAACTGTGGTCTTTCAGCAGGAGACTGGGTGGGAGACAATGTGAAGGAACTGGATCCACTTTTAGGAACCCAATCTACTATTGCCTGTACTTGTTCAGGCCTCAACATTCGTAGAGCAGCATTAGGCCCGACAAAATACTGCTGCAAGTTTTGTCGCCTAATCGCACCTGAGGATGGGATTTGACTTGTGCGTGTAGCTGGCACAGATCGACTATGTCCTCTCTCTGCAACAGGAGTTCCACCAGCAGCACCACGACCTGGGCGACGTCCCTTATTTGACGCTCTCTTCATATCTTTCAAAATTAGGATCTTGCACTTAATGGGTGTTAAATTTATAGTAGAATAGAACGACAGTATGTAAAGGGTGTATCTCACACGGTCTGAACCAGAGTAGGCCTAAATTAAGTATTTATTTGCCCAAAATGGCTGTATTTCAAATGGCTGTTTTTCAAATCCCTGAATCAAACCCCTTTATGTAGAGGGAGTATCTCACAGGGCCTGAACCAGTGTAGGCCTAAATTAAATATTTCTTTGCACAAAATGGCTGTATTTCAAATCCCTGAATCAAGCTCCTGTATGTAGAGGGGGTATCGCACACGGTCTGAACCAGTGTAGGCCTAAATTAAATATTTCTTTGCCCAAAATGGCTGTATTTCAAATGGCTGTATTTCAAATGCCTAATTCAAACCCCTGTATGTAGAGGGAGTATTTCACACGGTCTGAACCAGTGTAGGCCTGAAGTAAATATTTCTTTGCCCAAAATGGCTGTATTTTAAATCCCTTAATCAAACCTCTTTATGTAGAGGGGGTATCTCTCACGGTCTGAACCAATGTAGGCCTAAATTAAATATTTATTTGCACAAAATGGCTGTATTTCAAATCCCTGAATCAAACCCCTGTATGTAGAGGGTGTATCTCACAGGGCCTGAACCAGTGTAGGCCTGAATTCAATATTGGTGCACCAAATGGCGGCATTTAAAATCTCTGAATGTAACCCAAATGTATTAAGGCTGTATCTCACAATGACATCTGCATCAAAGGCTGCCAACTAAATTTTTTGTGCCCAAACGAATGTTTATTTAACTGAATTTGACAGCAGTATATAAGCCTGTAATTTCACACTTGCTGATGCTACAAGGCCTGAAAATAGTGTTTTTTGTCAAAAAAGTGTGTTTTTCAAACCCCAGAAAATGATGGGTGTATTTATAGCTTAAATTGCACACTGACTAATCAAGATGTTGTTGATTGCCCAAAAAGTCTTTTATTGGTAACAGAATATGAAAGTTGTATATATTAAACTTGAATTTAACACTTGCAGATCAGGAAAATACAGGGTTTATGCAAAAAAAAAGTGTGTTTTCAAAACCCCCAAACAATGATGGGTGTATTTCTACCTTAAATTGGACACTAACTAATCCAGATGTTGTAGTTTGACAAAAAAAATTGTGATTTGCAATGTCCCAAAAGCTCAGATGCAGTGCTGGTGCACTGATCTTGCATAAAATGGCCGCCGCCGCCGCCACCCACCTAACTAACAGAATTCTAAAAGTTTTTTTTTTTTTGGTCAATGGCCTCAGGGCAGGGTGAAATGATTGTGCCCTGCACCCACACTATTTCTCTGTAGATCGCTGGGTTAGATTCTCTCCTATTCTCTCATTGAAATCACAAGCCCAGCAGCATCCTCTCCCTACACTTGTGACGTGCAGCGCTACGTGACTCCAGCTTATATAGAGCCTGGGTCACATGCTGCTCTGGCCAATCACAGCCATGCCATTAGTAGGCATGGCTGTGATGGCTTCTAAGGTCAGACAGTCAACCGCTTGTTGATTGGCTGCTGTGCAGCCTTTCAAAAAGCGCCAAGAAAGCGCCGAACACCGAACCCGAACCCAAACTTTTACGGAAATGTTCTGGTTTGGGTCCGGGGTCCAAATATCCTAAAGTTCAGTACGAAACAGAAATTTACAGTTTGGGTTTGCTAAACCCTAATCAGGATATGTAGTGCGGCACCCAGGGATCTCACTGCACTTACTATTATTCCTGGGCGCCGCTCCATCCGCCCGCTGTGGCCCCCAGTATATTCTCCCGCTCCGTATGCTAATTGCTAGCATCGGCGCAATGGGGAGGAGACTGCCCTTTTTCTCAATGGGCGTTCCTTCTCCCTGGCTGTAGTGCTGTCTAATCAAAGCCAGTTCATAGCGGAACAGATTCATTGGATTATGATTTAGAACAGGAGTGTTCAAAACTCGTAAATCTGGGAAGAGTGGGAGAAGGTGTCACTGTATCTGTACATTTTGTATTTGGCAAAATAAAGACCTGGACCGAAAAAACTTTCACAACTGGTTCTGGATCCTTTTCTTTCTACACAAGAAGTTGCTGCAGTCTGATAAAGTGGATGAGTTGAGTTGTTTTTTTAGCCCCTAAATGGCCATCGAATCCAAACTTCCACGTGTTCGCTCATCCCTAATTACAAATACTGATGAAATACCGATTCAAAATACTGACCAAATACTGGCCATGTGTAAGAGGCCTTTTGGATGCTCAAAATACAGGACAGTTTTGGAAAAATAAACAGTGATGTGAATATGGCCAAACAGTAACAATAGTAGTGGTGGTGGAGGGGGAGCAGCAGTGGCATGCAGATGATGGTGGCAGATCACAGAAGTAACAGAACCCAAAAACAGCAGTGTGATAGCAAGGGCCAATGGCAGGCATATCATTTTAAAAATGTAACATGTACATATCAGTAGCCCAAGGAGCCCCATTGTAGCAATAACAGTAGAGGCATCAGGTGTGTGGCATGAGGAGGGTGGCAGCATCAGAATGGTGGCAGCATCACTTGACCAGAAGTGACAGCCCATTTTGCACAAATTCCAGTGTGACAGCACACTACAGTATGATCAATAGTGGCAGAATGACCTATTCTGTTGCATCAGGCACCGGTGTCTGGAAATCCTGGTTGATCCATGTCGGATTCATCGTTATGAAGGTTAGTCTCGCAATATTTTGGGAGGAAAGGCAAATTCTCTTTGGGGTAACTGAGTCACCCGCCACACTGAACACCCTCTCTGATGCCACACTACTGGCCAGGCAGGTAAGCATGCCCATTCAACGACTACACAACATGTCTCTATTGTAGTCCATTTTTTCATCCCTCTCAGAAGGGTGTAACGATGTGGATAGGTAGTAGTCATCCCTCTTCCAAATCCTGACAATGCAGCTGTCACTATGCAAACATGACAGAATGTATCTGGCCATGTGTGCAAGGGACTCGGAAGGCCCCCTGGCTCCATCTCTACTGCATACTGCAATGGTCTGTCGAGTTAATCTGCATCATCTTCATTGTCACCCTCCAGCTCTCCTGTCCCTTGGGTAGATAAACCACCTAGTTGTGTATAAAATTCATGGGTGTTTATGTCTTCCTTCTCGTCCTCATCCTCCTCCTCTGCCATTTCATCTTTCTCATAAGATGTAGGCGCCACGTCTTCTGTTTCTTCACCAATCATATGTCTCAGCATCCCCTCCAGGATGTGAAAGAGTGGAATGACATCTATCATCCAGTAGGTCTCCACAATGACAAATAAAGCGGCCTACTCAAATGGCCTGAACAAATGGCACATGTCACGCATGAGCTACCACTGGCTAAAGTGGAAATTACAACGGTGAGTACATCTGTCTGTCTGCTGCAGTAAGAAATTGTTGATTGCCTTCTACTTGTACAATAAGTCTAACGTATGGAGCGTGGAGTTCCAGTTGGTGGAATATCAGGCGATGTTGGGTAAGAGCATTTTGCCTTTGCAGCTCAAGGAGGGAGTGTTTTGCATGGTAAGAATGGCTGAAGTGTATGCACAGTTTCCTGGACATTTTTAACAGCTCTTGCAGTTCAGTGGAAGACATGAGGAACTGGGTGACAATGAGATTGAAGGCGTGCACCATGCAGGGCTCATGAATCAGCCCTCCCTGACGCAGCACAGATAAAATTGTCTTCTCGTTATCAGTAACTATGGTTCCGATCTCCAGTTGGTGAGGAGTCATTGCTCGATGACGGCAAACAGTTCATCCCCAGTGTGGCTCTGTTCGCCCAGACTGACCAGTTGCAGAACAGCATGGCAATGCTATGCTTTGCATAGGTGGTATGCTGGAGGACCATTCTGTGCCTACAGTGGAGGCTGAGGACAAGATGAAGTATGCAGAGGCAGAGGATGACATTGGCACAGAGATCCAACTATTACAACACAGAGGCACTTCTATCACTTGGCCAAGTTGCTGGTGTGCATGGGCCGGAACAACATTTACCCAGTGTCACGGTGTGGTTCACTGTGACAGTTGTGGCCGTGTAGGCTGGCTGCATGCCCTCTCACGTACTGGCTGCAGGCTGCCTCCTGTGTAGGCTGGTTGCTTAGGGCTGTATGCTGGCTGCAGTGTCTTGTGTGATTTGCTGCCTGTGAATGTTTGCACTCCCCGTGTCTGCTTCTCTGTGCAGTT
Organism: Bufo gargarizans; assembly: GCF_014858855.1. Taxonomy (NCBI): domain Eukaryota; kingdom Metazoa; phylum Chordata; class Amphibia; order Anura; family Bufonidae; genus Bufo; species Bufo gargarizans. The sequence goes on along the minus strand of NC_058087.1, from coordinate 124,443,791 downwards.
CTTTTCACTGTTGCCGTGTAGGCTAGCTGCAGGCTCTCTCGCGTACTGGCTGCAGGCTGGCTGCTGTGGTGTGTGTGTGAACTGTGGCCTGCATTTGTGGCTTCCACGTCTGCATATCTGTGGTTCCTGTCCCTGGTGCAGTGCAGGCTGGCTGCATGCGCTTTGTGTATTTGGCTGTGGGTGTTCCCAGCATGCTGGTTCTGAGATGCGAGCTGGCTGCGGCCTTGAGTGTGAACAGGGACTGAGTTTGGATTCACTTGCGATTGTATGCTCGGTGCTTCTTGTTTATGCTGGTTCTGATGGGATTAACATTTCCTGGGTGTGGCCTATCAGGTGCCCTCGTTTATGCAGCTATATCCATCTGTGAGCTGTGGGGCTTGTGGTCAGTCTTTCTTATGGCCTTGCTGGGTGTAAGACCTTGCTGCTGACCTAGGGGGTTTTGCCATCTGCACTTGTTTGTGGTGTCACCTGGCAATGCATTTTTGTTGTTGCTTTGTCTGTTCTTTGTACCTGTCCTGTGATGTTGATGTTGTTATCCTTGTCCATGCCTTGCCTGTTCTTCTGTACTTCTTCTGTACCTGCTCTCTGTCTGGATCCACTCTGTTCTATGTCTAGCCTAGCAGTGCCTACTGCTTTTGAGCCTTGTCTGATCATTGTATGTCCTGCAGTGCTTTACTGCTTCTGTTCCTGTGTATTTCCTGCCTTTGTGAGAGGGTTCCTGGGTTGCCAGAGTTTAGGTACGTGATCAGCGTACGGGTGAGGAACCCGTCTAGGGACGTCAGGGCAGTTAGGTGCCAGCCGCAAGGTGAATCAGGGGTCCCCACCTTTCCCTCTCCCTTGGGCAGGGCCTTCCCTTTTCCCTCCCTTTGCGTGACGCCGGTCATTACACGCCCCTTCAGTCTGGAGGAGGGGGGGGGGACAGTTAAGGAGCTGACAGTCTGGAAGAGGAGAGAAAAAAATAATAAAAGATATATAGCAATTTGTCATTATCATCATTGTACTGACCCACAGAATAAAGTTGTTTATACCACACAGTGAATTCTGTAAATAAATTCCAGAAAATAATAAAATTACAGTTTTTTTTATTATCTTTGCCTCTAAAAATAAATTAATAAAAGTTATTTAATAACTTACAACTAATCTCGCAAAATTAAAAAGTTATGACAGTTGGAACACGAAGGGGGGAAATGTTACTGGTCCTTTAAGGTAAAAAGAATTGTCACAAAAGGGTTACAAATTTAATTTTTGTCCCCTGAGTTGTGAGCCAACAAGATTTACTTCACACACAAATTTAAAATTTACAATTAAAAAAAATGACATTTTTGAGAGGGTTTTTCCACTTTTACAGGGGTTGTTCGGGTTCAAAGCTGAACCAGGACATATCCCCTTCTTCACCCAGGCAGTCCCTGTTTTGTTTATATTTTTACACTGCAAGGCAGAGACTTCCACCTAGCAGTGTTCCCAGTGATGTCACTGGCACTAATGGGCATGCTTTAGCGCTGCCCTAGCCTGATTTACAGGCTAAGGCAGCGCTTAAGCCCACCCATTAGTGCCGGTGATGTCACCAGGCTCACTGCTAGGAGGAAGCCTCCGCCTAGCATTCCCATGGTGAGACCTGGTACGTCACCAGATCTGCTGAAAAGGCCCTTACCTGCGGAATTCAACGCAGGCAAGGGAAAGCATAGGAGCATGACATGCTCAGATGCTCCACTTAGAGGGGCTGCCTGGGTGAAAAAGGGGATATGTCTGGGTTCTGAACCCAGACAACCCCTTTAATGTGACTGTTAGGAGGTTAAGGCTCCTTTTACATCACCGTTTCTCCTTTCCGTTCTCCGGCTCCGTTCGGTGTCCGCTCAGAATATGATTTTTGAGCGGAGACAAAAGTCCTGCATGCAGGACACCAAACGGACCCCATTATAGTGTATGGGTTCTTTAGGCTCCGTTACGCTCAATAAGGTCTCAGTTATCTGCAGAATCTGTCCTTTCCGTTATCCTGCTCCTCAATGGAGCCGGAGAACGGAAAGAAGAAACGGTGATGTGAAAGGAGCTTGAGAAAACTTTTCTTGGCCATTTATTTCATTTATCATGAACCAACTAAATACAAATTGCAGAAGAATTTGCAGAATAATTACTAAAAGAATCAGACGTGAACCCTCTTCTGTGTATTGCTTGACAGTTGTTTTTTGTTGTTTTTTTTTCGATGGCTTTGTATATTTTGGGGTAAAATGGCATATGCAATATATGCCATTTATCAGAAGACCTATGTAGGGAAATGAGAGGTAGGCTGAAAAGCCGTACTTCATCAATTACATTTAGTACTGTTAGCATGTATGACTGCTTCAACCTGCAGCTGATTGGCTGAAGTGGTTACATCATGTGGCCACTGCAGCCAGTCAGAAAAGTAAGTCATGAGCAACACAGGTTGTCTTTTATATATTAGTATAATATTCATTTAATTTACATCTGATGGGTGTCAGAATATTACATATTCTAAATTATTAGACAATCATAGAAATTGAGTTGCAAGGCAGGGTTTAGTGAGGAGCGCCTGAACATTTGCCAGGTTAGGGAATGCCTATTATTTGCATATCAGTTCAAACATCATTTTCCCGGTGATTGAATCTCTGTCCATCCGACATAAAAGCATGATAGCAAAACAGTTTTAGGCCTCATGCACACAACCGTTTTTTTTTAAGGTCCGCAAAAACGGGGTCCGTAGGTCCGTGATCCGTGACCGTTTTTTCGTCCGTGGGTCTTCCTTGATTTTTGGCCGTGCGAAGCCAAACAGATCCGTCCTGAATTACAATGCAAGTCAATGGGGACGGATCCGTTTGACGTTGACACAATATGGTGCAATTGCAAACGGATCCGTCCCCCATTGACTTTTAATGTAAAGTCAGGAGTCCCTTTTATACCATCGGAGTTTTCTCCAATCCGATGGTATATTTTAACTTGAAGCGTCCCCATCACCATGGGAACGCCTCTATGTTAGAATATACTGTCGGATATGAGTTACAATGTGAAACTCAGATCCGACAGTATATTCTAACACAGAGGCGTTCCCATGGTGATGGGGACGCTTCAGGTTAGAATATACTAAAAAACTGTGTACATGACTGCCCCCTGCTGCCTGGCAGGTGCTGCCAGGCAGCAGGGGGCAGACCCCCCCCCTGTTTTTAACTCATTGGTGGCCAGTGCGGCCGCCCCCCCCCCTCCCTCCCCTGTAGTTAACTCATTGGTAGCCAGTGGGCCCCCCCTCCCTCCCCTGTAGTTAACTCGTTGGTGGCCAGCCCCCCCCTCCCTCCCCTGTAGTTAACTCGCTGGTAGCCAGTGGGCCCCCCCCTCCCTCCCCTGTAGTTAACTCGTTGGTGGCCATTGGGCCCCCCCCTCCCTCCCCTGTAGTTAACTCGTTGGTGGCCAGTGGGCCCTCTCCCCTCCCTCCCCCTTCTAATTAAAATCCCCCCCCTATCATTGGTGGCAGTGGAGAGTACCGATCGGAGTCCCAGTTTAATCGCTGGGGCTCAGATCGGTAACCATGGCAACCGGGATGCTAGTGCAGTCCCGGTTGCCATGGTTACTTAGCAATTTGTAGAAGCATCATACTTACCTGCGAGCTGCGATGTCTGGTAAGTGACAGATCATTGGGCAATGCACCGCACAGACCTGTCACTTACCAGTAGGAGGAGCTCTCGGCCGGACACAGACATCGCAGCTCGCAGGGGGCAGTCATGTACACAGTTCTTTTAGTATATTCTAACTTGAAGCGTCCCCATCACTATGGGAACGCCTCTGTGTTAGAATATACTGTCGGATCTGAGTTTTCACGAAGTGAAAACTCAGCTCTGAAAAAGCTTTTATGCAGACGGATCTTCGGATCCGTCTGTATGAAAGTAACCTACGGCCACGGATCACGGACACGGATGCCAAACTTGTGTGCATACATGTTATTTCACGGACCCATTGACTTGAATGGGTCCGTGAACCGTTGTCCGTCAAAAAAATAGGACAGGTCATATTTTTTTGACGGACAGGATACACAGATCACGGTCTCGGCTGCAAAACGGTGCATTTTCCGATTTTTCCACAGACCCATTGAAAGTCAATGGGTCCGCGAAAAAAAACGGAAAACGGCACAACGGCCACGGATGCACACAACGGTCGTGTGCATGAGGCTTTAGTCTACTGCCTACTGCTGGAGTTTATTAGGTATTACCTGTTGCTGGAATTTGTTTAATAAGCCCAGCCATTTATTACGGGCAGCTCCTACTGCAGTGGAGTGGGCACACCTCCTTTGCCTTCGCCATCCACAGTAACTGTATGCTCATTTGCAATAAGGTACTACTAAAAGGAACCTACAATTAAGTTCAAATGTGGTAATGGGTTAAAGGGTTTGTCTTACTTGAACAACCCAACTCCCAATTTCCCCCAGCAAATTCAGCTGTCTCTGGAGAAGGAACTACAGGAATCAGCTGACTGATGTAGCTGCTCTCGTATTAAAGAAACTGTGATGGAACAAGAGAAAAAAATACAGCCTATTTGATTTAATCACATTGTTTCCTAATTGGTTCTTCTGGTTTTGGTTTTATGAAAATCAATATTGTAATGCAGTTCAGTGCTAGAAACAAATGCCAGATTATCATAATGTCTGTATTATCAGAAACCAGATTAAAGGAATTTTAACGTGCTTTGATACCAGCCATCGCACACGTATGCAAAAGATCAGTCAATGGAAACGGTATGATCCTGATAACATGGTCTGAGGGCAGGTTAGATTTCATTTCTGGCCTGAATGATACATTTTTGAAGAAGCCCTTTATCATAAAGCTATATAAAGTACAGTGATTTCTCATGTGATTAAATTTCATGCATATACCGTAATCTCATCAGAGGAAGCACTGAATATGATTTATCATATGAAATTAATTATTCTCAAGAAATGGGTAAGAAATACCGTATTTCCGGCAATCTCTTTCTGCCCAGATCTCTTGACATCAATGATTAATTAACTACCCCATTAAACTCCATGAATGATACTAATTTCCTGAAAATCTTTCATTGTAACTATGAGCATTTGGAGATTATCACACTAGTCAACGATTAATGACATATGCAGTGAAGTTCAGTCTAAACAGATAGAAAACACTAGTTACAGAAATTCATCACCCTGTACTGAGCAAGCATAAACATAAGGAAGCATGGTTTAGATTTCAGTGTTATATATTTATGCATAGTGGTCAAGGGCAGTATGGTGGCTCGTCTATAAGGCTTTTGCCATTCTGTGTTAAAAAAAAATCACTTCTCTTGAAGGGAGCTTTGTTCTAGTGCTGAGAGTTCCATCCCCACAGCTTTTCAGTCCTAGGTGGACTGGAAGTGTAATGTCCCATCCGTTGTCACGTGCAGTGAACGTTGTGACCATTCACTGGCCTCGGTAGTGACATGTCCCCAAGAGGCAAGCGACCACAGAGCCTCAGCAGTCAGGTGCTTCATGGGAACAGATCACAGCTAAGGCCAGTGAATAGCTGCAACCGTGACCATAGGCGGGATGTAACACTCTGCTCTGCCAGGGACCAGAAGAAGTAGAGATTGGTGCTGTAATGAATCTAACCACAAGAAGGGATTGTTTTTGTTTTATTTATTCTATACAGATTCCTGGGGCAATTATTTTTTGTCGTCAGACAACCCCTTTAAGGCACACAGGATAAAATAGAATGCTAATACAAACATACATCAAAATGACTGTAGTTTCTAATCACAACGGCCTCCTAAAGGGATTCTGTCACCAGGTTTTGGGCTATAGAGCTGCGGACATGCGCGGCTAGATCGCCGCTAGCATGTCCGCAATATATCTGTCCTATAGGGCTGTGTGCTTTTAATTTCTTTAAAAAAGGATTTTATAGATATGTAAATGAGTCTTGTATGTGTCCAAGGGGCTGTACTAACCTTCCTGGAGCCCAGCCGTGCCCAGCCACGCCCGTCTGTGAAGGAGCCCAGCACCGCCTATGTCCTCCCAGTCTCCTCCTTTCATAAACTATAGATTGCCGTGATCTCGCGATGCCGTGATCTCTAAGTGTGGATAATATAGTGGAGTTAAAGAGTAATAGATTTATGGTGCCCTTATGTAAAACCAACAGGGAGGATGATCTGTCTGCCTCCCCGCCTATTAACTTGAAAGAGGCTACCTCCCCTCACATAACAAGGGGCATAATGCAGTTGCCCTCAGCTGGAGGCTACCTCCCCTCACATAACAAGGGGCATAATGCAGTTGCCCTCAGCTGGAGGCTACCTCCCCTCACATAACAAGGGGCACAATGCAGTTGCCCTCAGCTGGAGGCTACCTCCCCTCACATAACAAGGGGCACAATGCAGTTGCCCTCAGCTGGAGGCTACCTCCCCTCACATAACAAGGGGCACAATGCAGTTGCCGTCAGCTGGAGGCTACCTCCCCTCACATAACAAGGGGCACAATGCAGTTGCCCTCAGCTGGAGGCTACCTCCCCTCACATAACAAGGGGCACAATGCAGTTGCCCTCAGCTGGAGGCTACCTCCCCTCACATAACAAGGGGCACAATGCAGTTGCCGTCAGCTGGAGGCTACCTCCCCTCACATAACAAGGGGCATAATGCAGTTGCCCTCAGCTGGAGGCTACCTCCCCTCACAAAACAAGGGGCACAATGCAGTTGCCCTCAGCTGGAGGCTACCTCCCCTCACATAACAAGGGGCACAATGCAGTTGCCCTCAGCTGGAGGCTACCTCCCCTCACATAACAAGGGGCACAATGCAGTTGCCCTCAGCTGGAGGCTACCTCCCCTCACAATGCAGTTGCCCTCAGCTGGAGGCTACCTCCCCTCACAATGCAGTTGCCCTCAGCTCTGTGGGGATAAGGGGAGATGCATCCATTCTTACAGACACTAGCCCAGTAATGATGCATAGGCTTGTCTGACTACAACTTTGTGACTTACAACTGTGCTGCCTGCTCCTTAGATTATTAGTATTAGTCATTCACAGAAAAAACTGCAGCTAAAATAAACAAACATATTATTAGCAATATCACATCATAATCCATTGTCAACTTCCACAGACACACAGATAACCCCCTCCCAAATTTCACAAAGCTGATGACAAATTCTTCTGGACAACACAGCCGTACTTTAAGTGGACCAAAGAATTTTACTTTCAAAATAACACTGGCCCACGCCACCTTGCAAATGCAACCATATCATGTTTGGGAAAAGAAGAACATTCACCGTATAATCATTTAATACCTTAATAAGGTCCATATTTCCAACGGCAAACACCTTATTTTCACCTGCAGTACACCCACAAATATTACTCTAATAATACAGCCATGCCTCTGTTGGCTCCACCACCATCATCAGCTCTGCATCTATTGGCAGCTCCATCTACACAGCTAGCTCTGCCCACGTTGCTTCAGATCCTACACTTTTTTCGAGGACTATACTCCTAGTTTAAGGGTTCAATGTTGCCAGGCAGAGATCTTGACAACCATTAGGAACTGGTATAGAAAGTTACTGTACTGGAAAACGGTATATCTTTTCATGCAAAGTATAGCAAACCAAAATATCTGGCTATTTTAGGTTGTCTTTTCCTTTTAAAGCATATATACTTGTTTAATTCCTGAAGATTATGGTGGAAGAGAACAGAAATGTATTCTCAGCTCAATCAACCATTTTAATCTGCTCCCTCATTGGTTCATATGTTTGTACTAGTTTGTGGCCTATACCACATATTTTTCATTTCCACTAGTCTTACAATCTATTCATAGAGCAGCTGGTGCAGTTTGGGATTCTTTTCTGGACAACTACTTTTTTTATGCTTATTGGGTCATCTGATAATCATTAGTGTTGATTGTGAATATTCTAATCGCAAATTTTTATCACGAATATCGGCACTTCAAGAATTTGCGAAGATGTAGAATATAGTGCTATATCATCGTAATCACAAATATCCTAGATTTTTTTCATCATTAACCTCCCTTCTTGCTTGTGTCCAATGAGAAGGCTGCAATGTCTTTGTCTGAGCTTAGCAACATCCCGAGCAACCAATAGGAAAGTTGCCTACCCCTTACTATACAGGAAACTCCCCAGCAGCCATTTTCTGCAGTTTTTTTGCAGTTCTGAGAGAGACAGCAGTGACATTGCTGTGCTCTGTGCTTTCATCTGGATCCTATTCCTTATCCAGCTACATTAGATAGCATATATATATATATATATATATATATATATATATATATAACAGATAGTTAGTTAGTTTATATATTACAGATAGTTAGTGGGAGATAGTCAGTGTAGGTTGGATAGTGATATAGTGCAGGTTCCAGTGCAGGGTGTTAGGTAGTGTGATAGGAATTACTGTACTGTGCATTTTCTTCAATCTCATGGAAATTTCTAGCAGCTGGAAAGATGTAGCAAAAGTGAGCCATGCCAGTATACGCGCATATTACATTGGCGATTTTCGCAATAAAGAAAATAATGACTGGAGATCACGAATTCTAGAATTTGTGAATTTATGGCGAATATTAGGCCAAAAATTCACGAAAACTAATATTGCCTATGCTGCTCATCGCTAATTATCATACAGGGAAGTCCTTTCTCTATCAGCAAAAGCAGGGAACCACTACAGAGGATGGTTCCTCTCTCTGACGGACACAATGAGAGTATTACATGATTGTGCATTTATTTCAGTATACTATAGGAGTTCCGAGCAGATGTACAACGTTCATCCCTGCACAGCTGAACATTATACAGATGATTGCTTGGGGTTAGAAAAGCTGGACCTGTAGAGATCCGCTGGTCATGCCAGCAGCTTTAATAAAATAATGGGTTGTCCACATAAATGAGCCATTTTAGGTAAGAACTGCTGATAAGAATGTTTTGAACTTGGTTCCTATTATAATCATAAAGCATATTCATATTTAGATTTATAATGAGTTACTAAAGAGGCGTAGAACAAATAACATTGCACACTTGGTTTTATCCTATCCTAACATTTCCGAGAACAAAGGCAGCAGATGATGCAGCAGCACTATGCTAAACTATAAAGCACAGCATGTCTGAGAAAGATCTCCTATGTCTGAATTAATTACAGCCATATGTCTTACTACAAGAGAGGCAGAAAGGTAGACAATCTACATTATAAGGACATTATCTATGTGTAATACTGAGATGAACCTGAACAATGGACCAAACAGTTAAACAGTATATTACATTAAAAGCCTTCAAGATGTCCTTCATATCACAACCCCTTTAAGGGTCCATGCATACAAGTAATATGCATGCACCCTGTAATTCATGTGGCACCTTATGATTACTGAATAAGACACTAGGAAAAGTAGTTAAATGTCTCCATGTACATGGCATCTAAATAGCGAAAAGTGCATACTTCGGGGTTAAGATCGACTGCCCTGTGCAGCGATCGGGGAAGCCGGTCCTTTGTTTGAATACGCTAAGGCCCAGCATATTAGAGCTGCAGTTCCTATGTTGGTCTGCAGACGGCAGGCCAACATAGGATATAAGCAAATTCAGCTTATACTGTAGTTCTATGGAAATACAGTATAAGCTGTAAGAAATCTGTACTGCATAGTGTAGCCTCCTAGGGTGGGGCTATACAAAAGTATAAAAAAATAATAATAATCACCTCCCTTTCCCTAGAATAAAACAATAAATACATAAACAATAAAAAAATATAAACATCATGGGCGTTGCCCCGTCTGAATATGCCCATATTATTAAAATATGGCATAATGGGAAAAAAATCAAAATTGTCAATTTGCTATTTTTTCATCACTTCTTTTACCCCCAAAAATTAAATAATAATAACGTAATAAGGGGGGTTAGAATATGGGGATGTAAAAATTATTTCCGTCGGGACAAAACCTGAACAAGTTTTTTTCCCCAATTCCACCCCGTTTTTTCCTGCTTCCCACTAAATTGTATGCCATATTAAACAAGCCCTCATATGGCTATGTGAACACAAAAATAAAAACATTATGGCTCCACGAAGACGGGGAAGAAAAATAAAAATGCAAAAACTAAAGAACCTACAGTATCCAAGGTGTTAAAGGAATTTTTTTTTATATTATATGGGCTTTAATACACACTCAGGATTCCTGGTGGGAAAATGAATCCTGAGTGTGTATACAATTTCAAAGTATTATGATGAGTTAAATGGAGAAGCACTGTCAGACAATTAATTATGTACAATATTACACACATAGCCATCTCAATTATTGAGCCGCAAGGCCTCTGCTGTTTGAAACAGCAGATACCCGCCAGATATGCGCCCTCTGCAAGCGCGAGAGGAAACCATGTTTAAATGCCGTCCCAGTCCTGTAAACTGACATCCAATGGTTTAAAAACTTGGCTGCGCCACATGTTCTAAACTAAGCAAAAGAGGCAACGTGGACAATCATAATATATTAGTAAGTGCCTTGTATTAGATTTGTCAACATGATAAATGTCATTTGCTGATGTGAGACAACTCCATTAAGGCCTGAATTGTGGGAGTTTCATGGGGGGAAGCATCCAGTTAAAAGCTACTGACAATAAATTCAAAATGTCTTTAAAGGGCCCAAAAACGATCTATAGAAACTTTATGGGGGGCAGTGTTCCCTCTAAGGTATGTACACTGGAAAGGAGAAGGTAAAAACATAACACCTTTACCTGCTGCAGAGTTGGGACATTTTAACCCTTTCAGTTTCAGATAACAAAGCTTAGAGGATACAGCAATGGATCACTGAAATGCTTCTTCATTTTGCCTGGACTGACTAGAAACATCAAGGGGGCTATTTACAGAAACATGTCTATATTAGGTATATTTCTGGCGCAGATTGGTGCGCAAAGGTTCTTTGAGCCACAATCTGCGACTTTTCCACGCTCACGCCAGGTCTAGAATAGATGACGTGGCATGGGCAGGGAAAAAGGGGGGGGGGGGGGGGGGGGGGGGCGATAGACCCATCTCAGTCATCATTCTCTATGCCTGATTTAGGCGTAGAAAATAGTCTAAATCTATGTCAGCTCCCTTGCTGACATAGAATTAGAAGCGGCAGTGGATCCGCCGAAGTTATGTAGAGGCTGGCGCCACAAGTTCGGCGGCTCCACCGCCACTGCAGGGCCTTATTCTTACCGGGCTCTAAAATGCCGGCCTTAATAAATGACCCCCTAATCCAGATGATCAGAATTTTACTGTATTAAATACAGAATATCATTCGAGTAAAGGGCTTCACAAGAATGGCTTCTTTGTATTTCAAGATATCCAATTTTTGACAACACAACCTCATAACGTCTTTTATGAAAAAGCAGAGATTTGGTGTCTCCTCTAGAACAATGAATCTGATCTCAGTTGTATGAGGCATAAGATTTTCTCATAAAACTGATGATGATATTTCTGTGTTTGCTGCAGTGGCTGATAAACCAGAGTTACAAATATTCTTCAGGGAAAGTAGATAAAAAGCTGAAGTCAGTACTGAGCCTGAGGTTATCCACATCACTATTGAGTTTTTGAAATGGGAAAGGAAAGGGTAAGGTGTCTTAGGACCTGATGGCACATAAGTAGATGATGGCAGCTTAACGTACGTCTACATGGCAACCACCGACCAAAGATCGCTGTGTTTCGGGGCTGTCATAGGAATGAATCGAGTTGCAGCACGACTCATACCTTTGCTGTGACAGTGACATGTAAATTCACAAAAAATCCAGCAGTGCTGTATTCTTTTCGATTATCATGTTGCGGTTGCAGCAAATTTGCAGGTCATGCTGCATACCCATTCATTCCTATGGCAGCCCCGCAACACAACGATCTTTGGTAGCACGACAGATGTAACGGTCAAAATTGCCAAGTAGACGTACCCTAAGGCCCCTTTGACACGAGCGATAATTCCGCGTGGGTGCAATGTGTGATGCGATCCGCACGGAATACGGACCCGATCATTTCCAAGGGGCTGTGTACATGTGTGTTGGTTTTCATGCATCACTTGTACATATCTAAAAGCAGTGGTCAGAAATCATAAAAAAAAAGACTTGGCTTAAACAGTGTCAGTTACGTGAAGAAACCCAGAATTTCATTTTTTCTTACATTACAATATTGCCAGAGCTAAAGAAATGGCTGCTTTTATGTGGGATACAAATTCCAACATTGTAATAGCAACAAATCCGTCACCAATATGTATTAAACCACCAAACATGAATGACGTAGTACCATAATACATCAGTGCCTTTATTTTCACTTATGGGTAACACTGTAGAATAACACATCTCTTATATGTACATATGTGCTGTGTCCTCTCCACTTTCATTGACAGGGTAGGGGGTAGGTGTGATGATGTCTTAACTGCCTGGCCCTGTCAATTAGTGGAGAGGGCACGGCAGTTGCAGCGAGAGCAGAGTCTCCAAGTGTAACAACGACGCCCCCAATGCTCTCAGAGGCTCATTTGCATATATAAAGACACATATGAACATGGGACCAACACAGATGCCTTCAGCTACCAAGCGCACATGCAACAGGTCAGCCATTTTCATAGCCATTTTAGCCAGGCTTCTATAAACTGTGATCTCATTACTTTACTATTGACTGCTACCACTGACTGCTATCAGGCCATTTCCCCATGGGTTTGTGCCTGCTACATATACAGTATAGCAATCCAATCACAAGAATATAGTGACACTGACCGGTCATCATGCTTTTAGGGGGTAATTTATCATTCATAGTACATCTCTTTTTTGGAGACAAATTATTGTCTGTTTTGGCACATGTCTTTATTTGCTCGAAATTCGGTGTCATTTACTCAATGCCACTTTTCAAAATGGTCTTCTTTTTAGAGCAACTACTGTGATTAGACCTGTTTTCTGGAGAAAATATGCTACACCTCTCGAAAGGTCTCAAAAAAGTGGCAATTCCATGCCAGGCAACCCTTTGATGTAATTTCACTGACAGTGGCTAAACCACATAATATTTTTAAGCTAAATTCATTATTACTGTGTGGCATTTCATAAATTAGGCACAAACTAAAGACAGACTTAAAATAGAACCTAAAAACACAGCAAACATTTATACATTTTCTCCCTTGTCCTAGATAGAGCCTCCGTAGCAGTTCACAGGAGGATGAGGAGGAAGGTAAAAACAGATCCACAATGACCCATTTTTCTTATCTGAATGTAAAATCTACAGCCGTTCTTAATTCTAATAGTTAAATCTGCGCAGCTAAAAACACCACATATTTACATAAGAACTACAAATCCCTCTAGTGAAGGCCTCCACTGCCGGATGTCTACTAGCCCCCTGCTATTCACAATGAATTTATAGTACTGCAATGCACTATTTTTGTAGCATGAATACTTTTGGATTATAAAAGATACTCGACATGTGCAGCACTGTAAATCTAATGATGAACAACCATTCGGACGAGGCTATCTAAGTTACTAAAGTTCTACCCTGACAAAAATGTGCAAAACAGTGTTGTCAAGATGATTTTTACACACATTTATGCCAAAAAGGAGCAATGGCACAGCAAATGAAGCAGAGGGCGGAAGAATGTTTCAGACATTTTGAGGGAGACCCCCTCCCCAAAGTCCTCATGGTTAAATAAAAGCATACCGCACAACGCAGATTTTTGTCACCCTTAATAACTGATAGCATGGTAGTAATGAGGACAATGCTCTATAATCATGAACAATTTTAGGTTGTTGTCATGCAGTCGTTGGAACTGTATGGCCAGGGGTTGTTCAAGTTTAAAAGAAGGTCTCCCCTGACAGGAATTGGCATAAAATAGAATAACATATACTCACCTATTTTACCATCCACCTATTCCAGCACCACCATTAAGATCCCCTTCAAGGCTTGGTTTGTTTGGCTACGGTGATGATGTACCCATATCCTCCACATGACTTCTGCAACCAACCACTGGAGTCAGCAGTGATGCACCATATACTATGCAGCAGTATCCAGGACGTACAGAAATATCATCACTGCAGCCAAGAACATGATGTCATGGCTGAAGCATCAAGAAGGATTGGCAAAGTGGGGCTGGAAAGAGCAGGGGGTAATATAGGTAGTACGGGTTCTTCTACTACTTTATGAAAACTTCTGCCTCCGGGGGTGTTTTAACTTGGATAACCCCTTTAAATCATTATGATCTACTCAGGACCTGTCAATCTCTGTGCATACCACAGATGAAAAGACATATTTTGTTACAAATTAATCAAAAACTTTTTTTTTTAACCCATCTAAAAGCCAGGTTCTGTTCTTCTGCACAGAATGCAGCATTATCATACATCCGGCGTCACAGCCAGGCCAATAGCCAATAGATACCTAGGAGCCACTGATTTAGAAATGGTGGACAAATTAACTCACTATGTATACATCTTTCGAGTTAAAAAGGCGCAGCTTGTTCCCAATGGTGCTAGGTGCCTTAATGCTGTCATCAGTCGCCCAGTTAGGGTGGACCTAGCCCTAATACTTCTGACAGACATTGCACTAAAGGCTGAAGTGCTGAAAACTCTTCATATACAGGTGGCAAGATTACTATAAAAAGTTACAACCACAACACGACAGACAAAGGCCACAAGAGGAACATATAGACTTTCTCTGTTCCCATCTGGATCTCCCAGGGCTCATTCCAAGTGGGGATCACTAGGCTGTTAGCACTTGCCCTTAAAAGCCTTTGTATTTTGGTGCAACTTGTTTACTTTGCCAATGTTTCCCCTGGTGCCATTTCTGCTCTCCACTATACGGCCTGTAGGAAAACAAATGGCTTGGAGGAAGACGGTGAAAGTAGCTTCCCTTTTTATGCCCACGTTAGTCAATTTGAAAAATGAGATACTCGGCTCCTTACCTTGAACTGACAATCGCATGTCACACTGTCTCCAATTCTTAAACACTCTCCATCAAATTTACAGGTATTGGTGTCACATAGAAAAAGATCATTTTCTCTGTCATCAAAACCTGAAAAGCAAAGAAAAAAACATCACTTTCGAGCAGTAGAAGTACAGATTGGGTTTATTAGAAAATGATTTATTGAAATATTTGATTCATCTCATCTTTTATTAGGCAGGATTCGTGCTCTATAGTTCTATCTCCAGAAGGGCTGATTGAACTGCCGCTACATGTAATAAGCACACAATATGCATTCATCTTGGATGGAGAAGGAATATATTTTGGTGCATACTGTGAAATCAATCTTTGGAATGGATCCAGGCAATGATGAACCTGGCCCTTTAGTGGAGCCATAATAAGCAAGCACTGTGGCCGTGTGAAGGCTGATCACCGCTAAATAGCTCAACGCTAAGAAGCAAAAGTGTCACATTATTTCTACCGACTTCAAGTAAATCTGCATCTGTCTTAAACTGGCTATACTATGACAGAAAGGGTGGGGGAGGGGTCCTCCGAAATCTCAGAGTTCAGCTTGTCTGCAACCTGATCAATCAACTCCACAGAAAGATACAATATTAAACAGAACATATACATTAGACTTCAGATCCATTAAGATTTAGCCGTATTGATTCTTTCATTGCATTCCCCTGTTTGAAACCACATCATCATATTAAAAATGAAAGAAGAGTCAGCAGGACAATAGCTCTCAGTCCTTAACATCTTTATGCTGGAGCTGCTCTGCCCTTGCCTTCTTCTAACCTAATATACCATAAGAAAGGACTGCCTGCATAGGGTGCAGCCATGTAGAGTCTATACCATGCACTTTAGATATACATTACATCGCTAATAATCCAGAACAAACCTCCCACTGCTTTCCCGAATGATACTATTCCTTCAATATAGAGATCAGTGGCTTCTTATTGACAGAGCCAGTAAGAGGGTAATGCTTCTGGCAGGGTCCTAAAAGCCTAAAAAAGACCAATTATATAGGCTTCAGCCCCAAAGATGATTTCCAAGTGCACTAACTCCATGGCTCATCCTTCCTTATTTCATTAGTAGGTTTCACAACTTGGCAGCTAATACAACACCAGCCGTGACCTGATGCTGCCTCCAGAAAAGGTTATTAGAGCTAAATTGAAGAAACAAAGTCTAATTTGGCATTTTTGTCCTAAATCTGACCTTTTGTCCCTACGGATGGGGCTATATTATTTTATGGCTTTAAAGGTGATTAACTCCTTCCATCCCTCCTAATGAATCGAATGCATCGTCAAATTAAGCATGAAGTGATCACTCATCATAAAACCTATGAATTTTGATGATGAGGGTTATTTTTTCGCACAATAACCACCTTGAATTGATGCATTTCCATGTCATGTTTTCTTTGAATAAAATAGGCCACATTTGACTGGCCGGCACCCTATGATGAGACAGGATTATGGGCACGGGATGCTGCAGTTTGACATGACTTAAGACTTCAGCAGTCAGGCTAAGATGTGATTTATGACAAACTAGTCTTTGTGTTGCTTGCAGGACTTTTGTCTTGAACAGACTTCGGCCTATGATGGTGAAAGAGGTCCTTAGCCTACATTGTATGCTATTAAAGTTACAGACCAGCCAGTGGAAATTATATATCATGTGTCTGAGCTTACTGCTATTTTTTTTTATGAGTTTCTTTGAAAAATCTGATTTGACAGGGAAGAAGTGTAGCTCCAACTCTCCATCTATAGATGCATTTCCTAGCTTTCTTTCTATAGAGCTATCTGCTTAGTGTATCCATAGCTCCATCTACCCCAGGTCCACAAATATCTATAGATACAATGTATATTGTATGATGATGTGAACTAGAAACCAGTGAGATCTGAGAGCAGAAACCTGTAATCCCAGGCTGGCATCTAGTTCTCCTCTTATCCACATTGTGCAGCACTAAGTATAGGACCACTGTACATGGTGTAGCCTCCACAGCCTTGGAGGTTGTCAGTCACCACAAATATCTATAGATACAATGTATATTGTATGATGATGTGAACTAGAAACCAGTGAGATCTGAGAGCAGAAACCTGTAATCCCAGGCTGGCATCTAGTTCTCCTCCTATCCACATTGTGCAGCACTAAGTATAGGACCACTGTACATGGTGTAGCCTCCACAGCCTTGGAGGTTGTCAGTCACCACAAATATCTATAGATACAATGTATATTGTATGATGATGTGAACTAGAAACCAGTGAGATCTGAGAGCAGAAACCTGTAATCCCAGGCTGGCATCTAGTTCTCCTCCTATCCACATTGTGCAGCACTAAGTATAGGACCACTGTACATGGTGTAGCCTCCACAGCCTTGGATGTTGTCAGTCACCACAAATATCTATAGATACAATGTATATTGTATGATGATGTGAACTAGAAACCAGTGAGATCTGAGAGCAGAAACCTGTAATCCCAGGCTGGCATCTAGTTCTCCTCCTATCCACATTGTGCAGCACTAAGTATAGGACCACTGTACATGGTGTAGCCTCCACAGCCTTGGAGGTTGTCAGTCACCACAAATATCTATAGATACAATGTATATTGTATGATGATGTGAACTAGAGACCAGTGAGATCTGATAGCAGAAACCTGTAATCCCAGGCTGGCATCTAGTTCTCCTCCTATCCACATTGTGCAGCACTAAGTATAGGACCACTGTACATGGTGTAGCCTCCACAGCCTTGGATGTTGTCAGTCACCACAGATGTCTATAGATACAATGTATATTGTATGATGTGAACTAGAAACCAGTGAGATCTGAGAGCAGAAACCTGTAATCCCAGGCTGGCATCTAGTTCTCCTCCTATCCACATTGTGCAGCACTAAGTATAGGACCACTGTACATGGTGTAGCCTCCACAGCCTTGGATGTTGTCAGTCACCACAGATGTCTATAGATACAATGTATATTGTATGATGTGAACTAGAAACCAGTGAGACCTGAGAGCAGAAGCCTGTAATCCCAGGCTGGCATCTAGTTCTCCTCCTATCCACATTGTGCAGCACTAAGTATAGGACCACTGTACATGGTGTAGCCTCCACAGCCTTGGAGGTTGTCAGTCACCACAAATATCTATAGATACAATGTATATTGTATGATGATGTGAACTAGAAACCAGTGAGATCTGAGAGCAGAAACCTGTAATCCCAGGCTGGCATCTAGTTCTCCTCCTATCCACATTGTGCAGCACTAAGTATAGGACCACTGTACATGGTGTAGCCTCCACAGCCTTGGAGGTTGTCAGTCACCACAGATGTCTATAGATGTGCCACCCCTTATAATGACATGCAGCAGTAAGATGAGCCCTGGAAGCTCCTTCACATCTATACAGGCGAGAAGAGAAGAGCTAGGCTGTGTCTTACCAGAACAGTTCCAGCCTGTAGGGGTTTGGCAGTCACTTAAGGAGGTAGGAAAAGCTGCAAGTTTCCCTGGCCGGGCTATGATCAGCAATATGGAAGGCAGCAGCAGCGAGCACAGGCGATACCCCAGTGTCCAGCACGGTCTGTGAGCTTCTGCCAGCACCATGTCTAGAGTGACTCCCAGATGTCAGTGGATGAGCAGAGACTTAGCATGACGGGATCCCCAGCAGCAGCGGCAGCAGCATCAGCATCCCAGGAAGTGCAATGACAACAGCTCCAGACGGCTGAGTGAGAGAGCAGAGGCTGGAGAAGCAGGGGGTGGGGAGAGCAGAGCTGGGCGGAGATAGCCTGTGCTGCTGGGAGAGCTCCGTGTCTTCCAAGTCTCCACCGGGGGCGAGGGAACAATGGGTTAACCGTGCTGTAAGTAGGCTGCCCCCGCCACAGCCCTCGCTTACCTGTGTCTTCCCAGCCAGCTCCAGATGTTAGCTGAACTGCAAGGCACACAAGTGTGGTTTAGTTTTTTTTTGCTGCCATTTTTCTTTTTTAGGTGTTTTAAAAAAAAATATATATATTATTTTTTGAAAACACTGCGGAGGATGCCTCATCATAAAATAGGTGTATCCTCCAGCAGTGATCTGAGCTGCCCTAAAGTTCTGGCTTCATTTGCACCAGAAAACTGGTAGGGTACTTTCACACTAGCATTTTTCTTTTTCGGCACTAAATTCCGTCAAAAGGGCTCAATGCCGGAAAAGAACTGATCAGGATTATCCACATGCATTCTGAATGGAAGTAATCCGTTCAGGATGCATCAGGATGTCTTCAGTTCAGTCATTTTGACTGATCAGGCAAAAGATAAAACCGCAGCATGCTACAGTTTTATCTCCGGCGAAAAAAAACTGAAGACTTGCCTGAATGTCGGATCTGGCTTTTTTTTCCATAGGAATGTATTAGTGCTGGATGCGGCATTCAAGATACCGGAATGCCAGATCCCGCGCAGACCGAAAAAAAGGTGAAAAAAATAAATGCCGGATGACACCGAAAAGACGGATCCAGCATTTCAATGCATTTTTCTGACTGATCAGGCATTTTTAAGACTGATCAGGATCCTGATCAGTCTTACAAATGCCATTATTTGGCATACGTTTTGCCAGATTCGACAGGCAGTTCTGGCTACGGAACTGCTTGCCGGATCACTCTGCTGCAAGTGTGAAAGTACCCTTAGGGCTGTTTCACACGAGCGAGTCCATTGTGGGAATCACGCTCCGTGTGTGAGTGATCCTCCGCTCTGGACTTGCAGGAGCGCACGGCATCATCATGATTTATAATGCTATGTGCCTCTGCTTGACCTTATTTCTACAGAATCATACTGACAGCTTTATGTCACTATGATTCTGTGGGGAAAAAGGCTATGCAGAGACACATAGCATTATAAATCATGATAATGCCGTGCACTCCTGCAAGTCCAGAGCGGATGATCACACTCACACACGGAGCGTGATTCCCGCAATGGACTCGCTTGTGTGAAACAGCCCTAAGGGTACTTTCACACTAGTGTTTTTCTTTTCCGGCAAGCAGTTCCGTCAAAAGGGCTCAATGCCAGAAAAGAACTGATCAGAAATATCCCCATGCATTCTGAATGGAGAGTAAGGGTACTTTCACACTTGCGGCAGGACGGATCCGACAGGCTGTTCACCCTGTCGGATCCGTTCTTCCGCTATTTCGCCGTGCCGCTGCTCCGTCCCCATTGACTATAATAGGGACGGGGGCGGCGCTCTGGCGCAGTACGGCAGTGCACGGTGAAAGGCCGCTGGACTAAAACTTTTTAGTCCGGTGGCCTCTGACCGCAAACTGCCGTACTGCACCAAAGCGCCGCCCCTCCCCATTATAGTCAATGGGGACAGAGCGGCAGCACGGCGAAATAGCGGAAGGAC